>NW_028321905.1:4468333-4787500 GCF_036245765.1 Copidosoma floridanum | reverse complement strand
TACTACTACTACTACTACTACTACTACTACTACTACTACTACTACTACTACTACTACTACTACTACTACTACTACTACTACTACTACTACTACTACTACTACTACTACTACTACTACTACTACTACTACTACTACTACTACTACTACTACTACTACTACTACTACTACTACTACTACTACTACTACTACTACTACTACTACTACTACTACTACTACTACTACTACTACTACTACTACTACTACTACTACTACTACTCCCGGGTGGGGTTTTCGCTAGTTTCTCCATACCGGGCGCTTCCCCGGGTGGCGGATAGGGGCATCCTCTTGAAATAAGAGGTGACGATGGGCAGCTGGGGTGGCTCTCTATGGTGGTGGTCGGGGGCGTGGATCGGGGGGCGTGTGTGGCGCTGGCGTGTGTATCTGCGGCGGTGTGGACGGGGGACTAGTGCCCCATGCCTCCATCGGTGTGGATGTATGGGCCGGCTCTGCTTGTGCTCCTTGTTCTTCGCTTTTTGCTGCTTCCGTGGGTGGCACTCCATTGCTTGATGCGGGCCAACAAAAACTAGCACCCGTCGTGTATAGAAGTAAGCGGCGGTTAAAACATTCTTCTCAGATACATGCATCACACACTCTTACTAAACAAACACAGGAACACTTACGGATTGTTCTGGGTTGCGTGTGGCGGGTCCATTTCCGGGCTTGCGTTGGGAGCCCGGCCGCGGGTAAAGCCAGATGATGAGGCCCGGGTAAGTCTGGGTAACCACATCTGATATGGCTGTACGCCTCATTAACAAAAAAGACGTGGTGGGCCGACTAATCTAGGCTTACTACCACTGAGGAGGCTATATGGCGGCACCTTAGTGCCTTACGCCAGCCCGTTTTGTTGGGTTGTCTGCGTAGTCTCGGGACTGTACGCCTGCCGCTCGTCTCGCTGGGATGATCGTTGTGTACCAACAAATACATACATTACACACGAACACCCTTCTTACACTGGTTACTCAACGCCAGGGCAGTCTCCGCGGGTGGGACTGAGGGAGAGTGGCGACTCCCGGCCGGCCCGAGCAAGTAGCATCTCTCTCTGGTAACAGAGAGGGCTGCTGCCCTGGTTTTAACCCTTTCCAAATGCTTATTTTTAGGAAAAAAAGGGTAGTGCTGGCCTTCGCGGGTCAGTACGAAACTAAAAAGATGCCAAAATGAAAAACGTCGATGTAAAACAGGTACCCCAGGCGGTAACCTCTCTGAGGGAATCCGCCGTCAGTTCCGATCCGGTGAAAGCCCGGGTGACTGACGCAGGCCCCACGGATTCTGGGGGGGGCCACAAAGACGTGTCTCATGGCCAACAGGGACTGCTAAATGTTCCATGGCCATTCTTTTCAGACAAAGGACGACGAGGAAGCCTGTCGAGTATAGGCACTAACGACACCGAGGTTAGCAAGGTGTCGGTATTTAGCAACCAGACCCAGGAAGAGCTTGCCTCTTTAGAAGAAAGTGCCACTAGGCTCGGAAAAAAGCGACAGCAAGTTGCTGATAAAGTCCAATCAGCAACGAATGACATTACAGAGACGCTAAAACTGATTAATGATAAGTACGGCAACACAGCGAACGCTGTTAAAAATGGGCTCAAAGCGGCGCTTAAGCATCTTCAAGAGGCAGAGGTGCTAAGAGAACGCTGTCTTACTGAAGAAGATTTGTACATGAACGCTTGGAAGTCGTCATTTGAATCCCTGCAGTGGAGGGAAAAAAGGCGAGATAATTTCCGTCGGCATGTACAGAAACGAACCCTGAACACTGCCTTAAAGGAAATAGAACGAAGTAAGAGAAACAGGAGCCCATCGGACAGCCCTGAAAAACGCCAGCATACTATGTCTTTAAAGAAAAAGAAGACAGATAGTAGCAAACAAGAGGAAATTCCCCTGAATGACAAAACAAGCCAGAAGAAAAAAGTGGACCCCACAACAACAGTAGTAGTAAAGATGGCTGAAGGGCAGACCTTTGCAACGGTGCTGAAGACTATGAAGGCGAACTTTGACCCCGATAAGGCTAAAGTGGCAGTCCAAAGTGTTGTCACTACAAAAAAAGGAGACATACTTATTAAAGCCAAAGGTGTAGAGAATGCTACTGCATTCTCACAGCAAATTGAAAAGTCGGTAGCCGGACAGGGTACCGTGAAAATGAGCGACAGAAAAGTGACATTAGAGGTCCGAGACCTGGATGCCATTGTAGAGGAAGATGAGGTCAAAGAGGCTTTCGCTAGGACTTTTGGACATCAGAGCCAGGAGCTAGAAGTTGCTCTCTTAAAGCCAAATGCCAGAGGACAGAGGCTGGCTTTAATCAAGGTAGACGAAACAACTGCCAGACAAGTAGAAAAGGAAGGCAGGTTACGAGTTGGCTTTGTAAGCTGCCGAATTCGAAGAAGAATCGAAGTAACGAGATGTTTTAAATGCCTGGGATATGGACACGTCTCGGGCAACTGTAGGGAAGAAAACAGATCCAAGCTTTGCTTCCGGTGTGGGAGCTCAAACCACCGGAAGAAAGAGTGCCTAGGTCCAGCACGGTGCTTCCTTTGCCCAACAACGGACAACAAGCACGAAGCAGGCAGCGGAAGCTGCCCTTTATTTAGAAGAGCCCTGAAAGAGGCCAGGGATAAGGCCCAAGCAGGGTCAAAATAAGGCAGAAAGGCCTTCAGTGGAAAGACAGGCTTATGTGGACCCACGCTGCGCTGGGTACTTTTTACCTATCAGCAAGGGAAAGCATTAAGCTTATAGTGGTGCTGGCTTAATAGGTAGCCTACTATGAAGCGCTAGACAGGGTGCTGGTCCTCAGGGACCCCGAGTCCTTTTCAGGACTCGAGAGCATCAGCACCTCTAGCAAATGGTGGCGAGTTAGCTCGTTAATGCTGTGAGACGCGATGGTCTCCCTGGTGGCTCCACCCCGAAGTAATGCTAACGCGGTTCCGGGTTGGATCAAAAGCCACGCGGCATGGGGGGGGTTTTAGTGGGTATGGGTGGTCTAATAAAAAAAATCCACCGAGTCCCACACTACCGCTGTCCCTGCGGTGTGCCTCAATGCATTTCCCCTCCCTCCACAGAAAAAAAAAAAAAAAAAAAAAAAAAAAAAAAACTACTACTACTACTACTACTACTACTACTACTACTACTACTACTACTACTACTACTACTACTACTACTACTACTACTACTACTACTACTACTACTACTACTACTACTACTACTACTACTACTACTACTACTACTACTACTACTACTACTACTACTACTACTACTACTACTACTACTACTACTACTACTACTACTACTACTACTACTACTACTACTACTACTACTACTACTACTACTACTACTACTACTACTACTACTACTACTACTACTACTACTACTACTACTACTACTACTACTACTACTACTACTACTACTACTACTACTACTACTACTACTACTACTACTACTACTACTACTACTACTACTCCCGGGTGGGGTTTTCGCTAGTTTCTCCATACCGGGCGCTTCCCCGGGTGGCGGATAGGGGCATCCTCTTGAAATAAGAAGTGACGATGGGCAGCTGGGGTGGCTCTCTATGGTGGTGGTCGGGGGCGTGGATCGGGGGGCGTGTGTGGCGCTGGCGTGTGTATCTGCGGCGGTGTGGGCGGGGGACTAGTGCCCCATGCCTCCATCGGTGTGGATGTATGGGCCGGCTCTGCTTGTGCTCCTTGTTCTTCGCTTTTTGCTGCTTCCGTGGGTGGCACTCTATTGCTTGATGCGGGCCAACAAAAACTAGCACCCGTCGTGTATAGAAGTAAGCGGCGGTTAAAACATTCTTCTCAGATACATGCATCACACTCTCTTACTAAACAAACACAGGGACACTTACGGATTGTTCTGGGTTGCGTGTGGCGGGTCCTTTTCCGGGCTTGCGTTGGGGGCCCGGCCACGGGTGAAGCCGGATGATGAGGCCCGGGTAAGTCTGGGTTACCACTGATATGGCTGTACGCCTCATGAACAAAAAAGACGTGGTGGGCCGACTAATCTAGGCTTACTACCACTGAGGAGGCTATATGGCGGCAACTTAGTGCCTTACGCCAGCCCGTTTTGTTGGGTTGTCTGCGTGGTCTCGGGACTGTACGCCTGCCGCTCGTCTCGCTGGGATGATCGTTGTGTACCAACAAATACATACATTACACACGAACACCCTTCTTACACTGGTTACTCAACGCCAGGGCAGTCTCCGCGGGTGGGACTGAGGGAGAGTGGCGACTTCCGGCCGGCTCGAGCAAGTAGCATCTCTCTCTGGTAACAGAGAGGGCTGCTGCCCTGGTTTTAACCCTTTCCAAATGCTTATTTTTAGGAAAAAAAGGGTAGTGCTGGCCTTCGCGGGTCAGTACGAAACCAAAAAGATGCCAAAATGAAAAACGTCGATGTAAAACAGGTACCCCAGGCGGTAACCTCTCTGAGGGAATCCGCCGTCAGTTCCGATCCGGTGAAAGCCCGGGTGACTGACGCAGGCCCCACGGATTCTGGGGGGGGCCACAAAGACGTGTCTCATGGCCAACAGGGACTGCTTAATGTTCCATGGCCTTTCTTCTCAGACAAAGGACGACGAGGAAGCCTGTCGAGTATAGGCACTAACGACACCGAGGTTAGCAAGGTGTCGGTATTTAGCAACCAGACCCAGGAAGAGCTTGCCTCTTTAGAAGAAAGTGCCACTAGGCTCGGAAAAAAGCGACAGCAAGTTGCTGATAAAGTCCAATCAGCAACGAATGACATTACAGAGACGCTAAAACTGATTAATGATAAGTACGGCAACACAGCGAACGCTGTTAAAAATGGGCTCAAAGCGGCGCTTAAGCATCTTCAAGAGGCAGAGGTGCTAAGAGAACGCTGTCTTACTGAAGAAGATTTGTACATGAACGCTTGGAAGTCGTCATTTGAATCCCTGCAGTGGAGGGAAAAAAGGCGAGATAATTTCCGTCGGCATGTACAGAAACGAACCCTGAACACTGCCTTAAAGGAAATAGAACGAAGTAAGAGAAACAGGAGCCCATCGGACAGCCCTGAAAAACGCCAGCATACTATGTCTTTAAAGAAAAAGAAGACAGGTAGTGGCAAACAAGAGGAAATTCCCCTGAATGACAAAACAAGCCAGAAGAAAAAAGTGGACCCCACAACAACAGTAGTAGTAAAGATGGCTGAAGGGCAGACCTTTGCAACGGTGCTGAAGACTATGAAGGCGAACTTTGACCCCGATAAGGCTAAAGTGGCAGTCCAAAGTGTTGTCACTACAAAAAAAAGAGACATACTTATTAAAGCCAAAGGTGTAGAGAATGCTACTGCATTCTCACAGCAAATTGAAAAGTCGGTAGCCGGACAGGGTACCGTGAAAATGAGCGACAGAAAAGTGACATTAGAGGTCCGAGACCTGGATGCCATTGTAGAGGAAGATGAGGTCAAAGAGGCTTTCGCTAGGACTTTTGGACATCAGAGCCAGGAGCTAGAAGTTGCTCTCTTAAAGCCAAATGCCAGAGGACAGAGGCTGGCTTTAATCAAGGTGGACGAAACAACTGCCAGACAAGTAGAAAAGGAAGGCAGGTTACGAGTTGGCTTTGTAAGCTGCCGAATTCGAAGAAGAATCGAAGTAACAAGATGTTTTAAATGCCTGGGATATGGACACGTCTCGGGCAACTGTAGGGAAGAAAACAGATCCAAGCTTTGCTTCCGGTGTGGGAGCTCAAACCACCGGAAGAAAGAGTGCCTAGGTCCAGCACGGTGCTTCCTTTTCCCAACAACGGACAACAAGCACGAAGCAGGCAGCGGAAGCTGCCCTTTATTTAGAAGAGCCCTGAAAGAGGCCAGGGATAAGGCCCAAGCAGGGTCAAAATAAGGCAGAAAGGCCTTCAGTGGAAAGACAGGCTTATGTGGACCCACGCTGCGCTGGGTACTTTTTACCTATCAGCAAGGGAAAGCATTAAGCTTATAGTGGTGCTGGCTGAGTAGGCGGCCTACTATGAAGCGCTAGACAGGGTGCTGGTCCTCAGGGACCCCGAGTCCTTTTCAGGACTCGAGAGCATCAGCACCTCTAGCAAATGGTGGCGAGTTAGCTCGTTAATGCTGTGAGACGCGATGGTCTCCCTGGTGGCTCCACCCCGAAGTAATGCTAACGCGGTTCCGGGGTGGATCAAAAGCCACGCGGCATGGGGGGGTTTTAGTGGGTATGGGTGGTCTAATAAAAAAAATCCACCGAGTCCCACACTACCGCTGTCCCTGCGGTGTGCCTCAATGCATTTCCCCTCCCTCCACAAAAAAAAAAAAAAAAAAAAAAAAAAAAAAAAAAAAAAAAAAAAAAAAAAAAAACTACTACTACTACTACTACTACTACTACTACTACTACTACTACTACTACTACTACTACTACTACTACTACTACTACTACTACTACTACTACTACTCCCGGGTGGGGTTTTCGCTAGTTTCTCCATACCGGGCGCTTCCCCGGGTGGCGGATAGGGGCATCCTCTTGAAATAAGAGGTGACGATGGGCAGCTGGGGTGGCTCTCTATGGTGGTGGTCGGGGGCGTGGATCGGGGGGCGTGTGTGGCGCTGGCGTGTGTATCTGCGGCGGTGTGGGCGGGGGACTAGTGCCCCATGCCTCCATCGGTGTGGATGTATGGGCCGGCTCTGCTTGTGCTCCTTGTTCTTCGCTTTTTGCTGCTTCCGTGGGTGGCACTCCATTGCTTGATGCGGGCCAACAAAAACTAGCACCCGTCGTGTATAGAAGTAAGCGGCGGTTAAAACATTCTTCTCAGATACATGCATCACACTCTCTTACTAAACAAACACAGGGACACTTACGGATTGTTCTGGGTTGCGTGTGGCGGGTTCTTTTCCGGGCTTGCGTTGGGGGCCCGGCCACGGGTGAAGCCGGATGATGAGGCCCGGGTAAGTCTGGGTAACCACATCTGATATGGCTGTACGCCTCATGAACAAAAAAGACGTGGTGGGCCGACTAATCTAGGCTTACTACCACTGAGGAGGCTATATGGCGGCAACTTAGTGCCTTACGCCAGCCCGTTTTGTTGGGTTGTCTGCGTGGTCTCGGGACTGTACGCCTGCCGCTCGTCTCGCTGGGATGATCGTTGTGTACCAACAAATACATACATTACACACGAACACCCTTCTTACACTGGTTACTCAACGCCAGGGCAGTCTCCGCGGGTGGGACTGAGGGAGAGTGGCGACTTCCGGCCGGCTCGAGCAAGTAGCATCTCTCTCTGGTAACAGAGAGGGCTGCTGCCCTGGTTTTAACCCTTTCCAAATGCTTATTTTTAGGAAAAAAAGGGTAGTGCTGGCCTTCGCGGGTCAGTACGAAACCAAAAAGATGCCAAAATGAAAAACGTCGATGTAAAACAGGTACCCCAGGCGGTAACCTCTCTGAGGGAATCCGCCGTCAGTTCCGATCCGGTGAAAGCCCGGGTGACTGACGCAGGCCCCACGGATTCTGGGGGGGGCCACAAAGACGTGTCTCATGGCCAACAGGGACTGCTTAATGTTCCATGGCCTTTCTTCTCAGACAAAGGACGACGAGGAAGCCTGTCGAGTATAGGCACTAACGACACCGAGGTTAGCAAGGTGTCGGTATTTAGCAACCAGACCCAGGAAGAGCTTGCCTCTTTAGAAGAAAGTGCCACTAGGCTCGGAAAAAAGCGACAGCAAGTTGCTGATAAAGTCCAATCAGCAACGAATGACATTACAGAGACGCTAAAACTGATTAATGATAAGTACGGCAACACAGCGAACGCTGTTAAAAATGGGCTCAAAGCGGCGCTTAAGCATCTTCAAGAGGCAGAGGTGCTAAGAGAACGCTGTCTTACTGAAGAAGATTTGTACATGAACGCTTGGAAGTCGTCATTTGAATCCCTGCAGTGGAGGGAAAAAAGGCGAGATAATTTCCGTCGGCATGTACAGAAACGAACCCTGAACACTGCCTTAAAGGAAATAGAACGAAGTAAGAGAAACAGGAGCCCATCGGACAGCCCTGAAAAACGCCAGCATACTATGTCTTTAAAGAAAAAGAAGACAGGTAGTGGCAAACAAGAGGAAATTCCCCTGAATGACAAAACAAGCCAGAAGAAAAAAGTGGACCCCACAACAACAGTAGTAGTAAAGATGGCTGAAGGGCAGACCTTTGCAACGGTGCTGAAGACTATGAAGGCGAACTTTGACCCCGATAAGGCTAAAGTGGCAGTCCAAAGTGTTGTCACTACAAAAAAAGGAGACATACTTATTAAGGCCAAAGGTGTAGAGAATGCTACCGCATTCTCACAGCAAATTGAAAAGTCGGTAGCCGGACAAGGTACTGTCAAAATAAGCAGCAGAAAAGTGACTTTAGAGGTCCGAGACCTGGATGCCATTGTTGAGGAAGACGAGGTCAACAAGGCTTTCGCTAAGACTTTTGGACTTAAGAGCCAGGAGCCAGAAGTTACTCTCTTAAAGCCAAATGCCAGAGGACAGAGGCTGGCTTTAATCAAGGTGGACGAAACAACTGCCAGACAAGTAGAAGAGGAAGGCAGGTTACGAGTTGGCTTCGTAAGCTGCCGAATACGAAGAAGAATTGAAGTAATAAGATGTTACAAATGCCTGGGATATGGACACGTCTCGGGCAACTGTGAGAACGAAAACAGATCCAAGCTGTGCTTTCGGTGTGGAAGCTCAAACCACCGGAAGAAAGAGTGTACAGGCCCAGCATGGTGCTTCCTTTGCCCAACAACGGACAACAAGCACGAAGCAGGCAGCGGAAGCTGCCCTTTATTCAGAAGAGCCCTGAAAGAGGCCAGGGATAGGGCCCAAGCAGGATCAAAATAAGGCAGAAAGGCCTTAAGTTGAAAGACAGGCTTATGTGGACCCACGCTGCACTGGGTACTTCTTACCTATCAGCAAGGGAAAGCATTAAGCTAATAGTGGTGCTGGCTGAGTAGGCGGCCTACTATGAAGCGCTAGACAAGGTGCTGGTCCTCAGGGACCCCGAGTCCTTTTCAGGACTCGAGAGCATCAGCACCTCTAGCAAATGGTGGCGAGTTAGCTCGTTAATGCTGTGAGACGCGATGGTCTCCCTGGTGGCTCCACCCCGAAGTAATGCTAACGCGGTTCCGGGGTGGATCAAAAGCCACGCGGCATGGGGGGGGTTTTAGTGGGTATGGGTGGTCTAATAAAAAAAATCCACCGAGTCCCACACTACCGCTGTCCCTGCGGTGTGCCTCAATGCATTTCCCCTCCCTCCACAAAAAAAAAAAAAAAAAAAAACTACTACTACTCCCGGGTGGGGTTTTCGCTAGTTTCTCCATACCGGGCGCTTCCCCGGGTGGCGGATAGGGGCATCCTCTTGAAATAAGAGGTGACGATGGGCAGCTGGGGTGGCTCTCTATGGTGGTGGTCGGGGGCGTGGATCGGGGGGCGTGTGTGGCGCTGGCGTGTGTATCTGCGGCGGTGTGGGCGGGGGACTAGTGCCCCATGCCTCCATCGGTGTGGATGTATGGGCCGGCTCTGCTTGTGCTCCTTGTTCTTCGCTTTTTGCTGCTTTCGTGGGTGGCACTCCATTGCTTGATGCGGGCCAACAAAAACTAGCACCCGTCGTGTATAGAAGTAAGCGGCGGTTAAAACATTCTTCTCAGATACATGCATCACACTCTCTTACTAAACAAACACAGGGACACTTACGGATTGTTCTGGGTTGCGTGTGGCGGGTCCTTTTCCGGGCTTGCGTTGGGGGCCCGGCCACGGGTGAAGCCGGATGATGAGGCCCGGGTAAGTCTGGGTAACCACATCTGATATGGCTGTACGCCTCATGAACAAAAAAGACGTGGTGGGCCGACTAATCTAGGCTTACTACCACTGAGGAGGCTATATGGCGGCACCTTAGTGCCTTACGCTAGCCCGTTTTGTTGGGTTGTCTGCGTGGTCTCGGGACTGTACGCGTGCCGCTCGTCTCGCTGGGATGATCGTTGTGTACCAACAAATACATACATTACACACGAACACCCTTCTTACACTGGTTACTCAACGCCAGGGCAGTCTCCGCGGGTGGGACTGAGGGAGAGTGGCGACTCCCGGCCGGCCCGAGCAAGTAGCATCTCTCTCTGGTAACAGAGAGGGCTGCTGCCCTGGTTTTAACCCTTTCCAAATGCTTATTTTTAGGAAAAAAAGGGTAGTGCTGGCCTTCGCGGGTCAGTACGAAACCAAAAAGATGCCAAAATGAAAAACGTCGATGTAAAACAGGTACCCCAGGCGGTAACCTCTCTGAGGGAATCCGCCATCAGTTCCGATCCGGTGAAAGCCCGGGTGACTGACGCAGGCCCCACGGATTCTGGGGGGGGCCACAAAGACGTGTCTCATGGCCAACAGGGACTGCTTAATGTTCCATGGCCTTTCTTCTCAGACAAAGGACGACGAGGAAGCCTGTCGAGTATAGGCACTAACGACACCGAGGTTAGCAAGGTGTCGGTATTTAGCAACCAGACCCAGGAAGAGCTTGCCTCTTTAGAAGAAAGTGCCACTAGGCTCGGAAAAAAGCGACAGCAAGTTGCTGATAAAGTCCAATCAGCAACGAATGACATTACAGAGACGCTAAAACTGATTAATGATAAGTACGGCAACACAGCGAACGCTGTTAAAAATGGGCTCAAAGCGGCGCTTAAGCATCTTCAAGAGGCAGAGGTGCTAAGAGAACGCTGTCTTACTGAAGAAGATTTGTACATGAACGCTTGGAAGTCGTCATTTGAATCCCTGCAGTGGAGGGAAAAAAGGCGAGATAATTTCCGTCGGCATGTACAGAAACGAACCCTGAACACTGCCTTAAAGGAAATAGAACGAAGTAAGAGAAACAGGAGCCCATCGGACAGCCCTGAAAAACGCCAGCATACTATGTCTTTAAAAAAAAAGAAAACAGTTAGTGGCAAACAAGAAGAAATTCCCCTGAATGACAAAACAAACCAGAAGAAAAAAGTAGACGCCACAACAACAGTAGTAGTAAAGATGGCTGGAGGACAAACCTTTGCATCGGTGCTGAAGACGATGAAGGCGAATTTTGACCCCGATAAGACTGACGTGTCAATCCAAAGTGTTGTCACTACAAAAAAAGGAGACATACTTATTAAAGCCAAAGGTGTAGAGAATGCTACTGCATTCTCACAGCAAATTGAAAAGTCGGTAGCCGGACAAGGTACTGTCAAAATAAGCAGCAGAAAAGTGACTTTAGAGGTCCGAGACCTGGATGCCATTGTTGAGGAAGACGAGGTCAAAAAGGCTTTCGCTAAGACTTTTGGACTTAAGAGCCAGGAGCCAGAAGTTACTCTCTTAAAGCCAAATGCCAGAGGACAGAGGCTGGCTTTAATCAAGGTGGACGAAACAACTGCCCGACAAGTAGAAGAGGAAGGCAGGTTACGAGTTGGCTTCGTAAGCTGCCGAATACGAAGAAGAATTGAAGTAATAAGATGTTACAAATGCCTGGGATATGGACACGTCTCGGGCAACTGTGAGAACGAAAACAGATCCAAGCTGTGCTTTCGGTGTGGAAGCTCAAACCACCGGAAGAAAGAGTGTACAGGCCCAGCACGGTGCTTCCTTTGCCCAACAACGGACAACAAGCACGAAGCAGGCAGCGGAAGCTGCCCTTTATTCAGAAGAGCCCTGAAAGAGGCCAGGGATAAGGCCCAAGCAGGATTAAAATAAGGCAGAAAGGCCTTAAGTTGAAAGACAGGCTTATGTGGACCCACGCTGCACTGGGTACTTCTTACCTATCAGCAAGGGAAAGCATTAAGCTAATAGTGGTGCTGGCTGAGTAGGCGGCCTACTATGAAGCGCTAGACAAGGTGCTGGTCCTCAGGGACCCCGAGTCCTTTTCAGGACTCGAGAGCATCAGCACCTCTAGCAAATGGTGGCGAGTTAACTCGTTAATGCTGTGAGACGCGATGGTCTCCCTGGTGGCTCCACCCCGAAGTAATGCTAACGCGGTTCCGGGGTGGATCAAAAGCCGCGCGGCATGGGGGGGGTTTTAGTGGGTATGGGTGGTCTAATAAAAAAAATCCACCGAGTCCCACACTACCGCTGTCCCTGCGGTGTGCCTCAATGCATTTCCCCTCCCTCCACAAAAAAAAAAAAAAAAAAAAAACTACTACTACTACTACTACTACTACTACTACTACTACTACTACTACTACTACTACTACTACTACTACTACTACTACTACTACTACTACTACTACTACTACTACTACTACTACTACTACTACTACTACTACTACTACTACTACTACTTCTACTACTACTACTACTACTACTACTACTACTACTACTACTACTACTACTACTACTACTACTTGGGTGGGGCCCGGGTGGGGTTTTCGCTAGTTTCTCCATACCGGGCGCTTCCCCGGGTGGCGGATAGGGGCATCCTCTTGAAATAAGAGGTGACGATGGGCAGCTGGGGTGGCTCTCTATGGTGGTGGTCGGGGGCGTGGATCGGGGGGCGTGTGTGGCGCTGGCGTGTGTATCTGCGGCGGTGTGGGCGGGGGACTAGTGCCCCATGCCTCCATCGGTGTGGATGTATGGGCCGGCTCTGCTTGTGCTCCTTGTTCTTCGCTTTTTGCTGCTTTCGTGGGTGGCACTCCATTGCTTGATGCGGGCCAACAAAAACTAGCACCCGTCGTGTATAGAAGTAAGCGGCGGTTAAAACATTCTTCTCAGATACATGCATCACACTCTCTTACTAAACAAACACAGGGACACTTACGGATTGTTCTGGGTTGCGTGTGGCGGGTCCTTTTCCGGGCTTGCGTTGGGGGCCCGGCCACGGGTGAAGCCGGATGATGAGGCCCGGGTAAGTCTGGGTAACCACATCTGATATGGCTGTACGCCTCATGAACAAAAAAGACGTGGTGGGCCGACTAATCTAGGCTTACTACCACTGAGGAGGCTATATGGCGGCACCTTAGTGCCTTACGCTAGCCCGTTTTGTTGGGTTGTCTGCGTGGTCTCGGGACTGTACGCCTGCCGCTCGTCTCGCTGGGATGATCGTTGTGTACCAACAAATACATACATTACACACGAACACCCTTCTTACACTGGTTACTCAACGCCAGGGCAGTCTCCGCGGGTGGGACTGAGGGAGAGTGGCGACTCCCGGCCGGCCCGAGCAAGTAGCATCTCTCTCTGGTAACAGAGAGGGCTGCTGCCCTGGTTTTAACCCTTTCCAAATGCTTATTTTTAGGAAAAAAAGGGTAGTGCTGGCCTTCGCGGGTCAGTACGAAACCAAAAAGATGCCAAAATGAAAAACGTCGATGTAAAACAGGTACCCCAGGCGGTAACCTCTCTGAGGGAATCCGCCATCAGTTCCGATCCGGTGAAAGCCCGGGTGACTGACGCAGGCCCCACGGATTCTGGGGGGGGCCACAAAGACGTGTCTCATGGCCAACAGGGACTGCTTAATGTTCCATGGCCTTTCTTCTCAGACAAAGGACGACGAGGAAGCCTGTCGAGTATAGGCACTAACGACACCGAGGTTAGCAAGGTGTCGGTATTTAGCAACCAGACCCAGGAAGAGCTTGCCTCTTTAGAAGAAAGTGCCACTAGGCTCGGAAAAAAGCGACAGCAAGTTGCTGATAAAGTCCAATCAGCAACGAATGACATTACAGAGACGCTAAAACTGATTAATGATAAGTACGGCAACACAGCGAACGCTGTTAAAAATGGGCTCAAAGCGGCGCTTAAGCATCTTCAAGAGGCAGAGGTGCTAAGAGAACGCTGTCTTACTGAAGAAGATTTGTACATGAACGCTTGGAAGTCGTCATTTGAATCCCTGCAGTGGAGGGAAAAAAGGCGAGATAATTTCCGTCGGCATGTACAGAAACGAACCCTGAACACTGCCTTAAAGGAAATAGAACGAAGTAAGAGAAACAGGAGCCCATCGGACAGCCCTGAAAAACGCCAGCATACTATGTCTTTAAAAAAAAAGAAAACAGTTAGTGGCAAACAAGAAGAAATTCCCCTGAATGACAAAACAAACCAGAAGAAAAAAGTAGACGCCACAACAACAGTAGTAGTGAAGATGGCTGGAGGACAAACCTTTGCATCGGTGCTGAAGACGATGAAGGCGAATTTTGACCCCGATAAGACTGACGTGTCAATCCAAAGTGTTGTCACTACAAAAAAAGGAGACATACTTATTAAAGCCAAAGGTGTAGAGAATGCTACTGCATTCTCACAGCAAATTGAAAAGTCGGTAGCCGGACAAGGTACTGTCAAAATAAGCAGCAGAAAAGTGACTTTAGAGGTCCGAGACCTGGATGCCATTGTTGAGGAAGACGAGGTCAAAAAGGCTTTCGCTAAGACTTTTGGACTTAAGAGCCAGGAGCCAGAAGTTACTCTCTTAAAGCCAAATGCCAGAGGACAGAGGCTGGCTTTAATCAAGGTGGACGAAACAACTGCCCGACAAGTAGAAGAGGAAGGCAGGTTACGAGTTGGCTTCGTAAGCTGCCGAATACGAAGAAGAATTGAAGTAATAAGATGTTACAAATGCCTGGGATATGGACACGTCTCGGGCAACTGTGAGAACGAAAACAGATCCAAGCTGTGCTTTCGGTGTGGAAGCTCAAACCACCGGAAGAAAGAGTGTACAGGCCCAGCACGGTGCTTCCTTTGCCCAACAACGGACAACAAGCACGAAGCAGGCAGCGGAAGCTGCCCTTTATTCAGAAGAGCCCTGAAAGAGGCCAGGGATAAGGCCCAAGCAGGATTAAAATAAGGCAGAAAGGCCTTAAGTTGAAAGACAGGCTTATGTGGACCCACGCTGCACTGGGTACTTCTTACCTATCAGCAAGGGAAAGCATTAAGCTAATAGTGGTGCTGGCTGAGTAGGCGGCCTACTATGAAGCGCTAGACAAGGTGCTGGTCCTCAGGGACCCCGAGTCCTTTTCAGGACTCGAGAGCATCAGCACCTCTAGCAAATGGTGGCGAGTTAACTCGTTAATGCTGTGAGACGCGATGGTCTCCCTGGTGGCTCCACCCCGAAGTAATGCTAACGCGGTGCCGGGGTGGATCAAAAGCCGCGCGGCATGGGGGGGGTTTTAGTGGGTATGGGTGGTCTAATAAAAAAAATCCACCGAGTCCCACACTACCGCTGTCCCTGCGGTGTGCCTCAATGCATTTCCCCTCCCTCCACAAAAAAAAAAAAAAAAAAACTACTACTACTACTACTACTACTACTACTACTACTACTACTACTACTACTACTACTACTACTACTACTACTACTACTACTACTACTACTACTACTACTACTACTACTACTACTACTACTACTACTACTACTACTACTACTACTACTACTACTACTACTACTACTACTACTACTACTACTACTACTACTACTACTACTACTACTACTACTACTACTACTACTACTACTACTACTACTACTACTACTACTACTACTACTACTACTACTACTACTACTACTACTACTACTACTACTACTACTACTACTACTACTACTACTACTACTACTACTACTACTACTACTACTACTACTACTACTACTACTACTACTACTACTACTACTACTACTACTACTACTACTACTACTACTACTACTACTACTACTACTACTACTACTACTACTACTACTACTACTACTACTACTACTACTACTACTACTACTACTACTACTACTACTACTACTACTACTACTACTACTACTACTACTACTACTACTACTACTACTACTACTACTACTACTACTACTACTACTACTACTACTACTACTACTACTACTACTACTACTACTACTACTACTACTACTACTACTACTACTACTACTACTACTACTACTACTACTACTACTACTACTACTACTACTACTACTACTACTACTACTACTACTACTACTACTACTACTACTACTACTACTACTACTACTACTACTACTACTACTACTACTACTACTACTACTACTACTACTACTACTACTACTACTACTACTACTACTACTACTACTACTACTACTACTACTACTACTACTACTACTACTACTACTACTACTACTACTACTACTACTACTACTACTACTACTACTACTACTACTACTACTACTACTACTACTACTACTACTACTACTACTACTACTACTACTACTACTACTACTACTACTACTACTACTACTACTACTACTACTACTACTACTACTACTACTACTACTACTACTACTACTACTACTACTACTACTACTACTACTACTACTACTACTACTACTACTACTACTACTACTACTACTACTACTACTACTACTACTACTACTACTACTACTACTACTACTACTACTACTACTACTACTACTACTACTACTACTACTACTACTACTACTACTACTACTACTACTACTACTACTACTACTACTACTACTACTACTACTACTACTACTACTACTACTACTACTACTACTACTACTACTACTACTACTACTACTACTACTACTACTACTACTACTACTACTACTACTACTACTACTACTACTACTACTACTACTACTACTACTACTACTACTACTACTACTACTACTACTACTACTACTACTACTACTACTACTACTACTACTACTACTACTACTACTACTACTACTACTACTACTACTACTACTACTACTACTACTACTACTACTACTACTACTACTACTACTACTACTACTACTACTACTACTACTACTACTACTACTACTACTACTACTACTACTACTACTACTACTACTACTACTACTACTACTACTACTACTACTACTACTACTACTACTACTACTACTACTACTACTACTACTACTACTACTACTACTACTACTACTACTACTACTACTACTACTACTACTACTACTACTACTACTACTACTACTACTACTACTACTACTACTACTACTACTACTACTACTACTACTACTACTACTACTACTACTACTACTACTACTACTACTACTACTACTACTACTACTACTACTACTACTACTACTACTACTACTACTACTACTACTACTACTACTACTACTACTACTACTACTACTACTACTACTACTACTACTACTACTACTACTACTACTACTACTACTACTACTCACCCGTCGTGTATAGAAGTAAGCGGCGGTTAAAACATTCTTCTCAGATACATGCATCACACACTCTTACTAAACAAACACAGGGACACTTACGGATTGTTCTGGGTTGCGTGTGGCGGGTCCTTTTCCGGGCTTGCGTTGGGGGCCCGGCCACGGGTGAAGCCGGATGATGAGGCCCGGGTAAGTCTGGGTAACCACATCTGATATGGCTGTACGCCTCATGAACAAAAAAGACGTGGTGGGCCGACTAATCTAGGCTTACTACCACTGAGGAGGCTATATGGCGGCACCTTAGTGCCTTACGCCAGCCCGTTTTGTTGGGTTGTCTGCGTGGTCTCGGGACTGTACGCCTGCCGCTCGTCTCGCTGGGATGATCGTTGTGTACCAACAAATACATACATTACACACGAACACCCTTCTTACACTGGTTACTCAACGCCAGGGCAGTCTCCGCGGGTGGGACTGAGGGAGAGTGGCGACTCCCGGCCGGCCCGAGCAAGTAGCATCTCTCTCTGGTAACAGAGAGGGCTGCTGCCCTGGTTTTAACCCTTTCCAAATGCTTATTTTTAGGGAAAAAAAGGGTAGTGCTGGCCTTCGCGGGTCAGTACGAAACTAAAAAGATGCCAAAATGAAAAACGTCGATGTAAAACAGGTACCCCAGGCGGTAACCTCTCTGAGGGAATCCGCCGTCAGTTCCGATCCGGTGAAAGCCCGGGTGACTGACGCAGGCCCCACGGATTCTGGGGGGGGCCACAAAGACGTGTCTCATGGCCAACAGGGACTGCTAAATGTTCCATGGCCTTTCTTTTCAGACAAAGGACGACGAGGAAGCCTGTCGAGTATAGGCACTAACGACACCGAGGTTAGCAAGGTGTCGGTATTTAGCAACCAGACCCAGGAAGAGCTTGCCTCTTTAGAAGAAAGTGCCACTAGGCTCGGAAGTGCCACTAGGCTCGGAAAAAAGCGACAGCAAGTTGCTGATAAAGTCCAATCAGCAACGAATGACATTACAGAGACGCTAAAACTAATTAATGATAAGTACGGCAACACAGCGAACGCTGTTAAAAATGGGCTCAAAGCGGCGCTTAAGCATCTTCAAGAGGCAGAGGTGCTAAGAGAACGCTGTCTTACTGAAGAAGATTTGTACATGAACGCTTGGAAGTCGTCATTTGAATCCCTGCAGTGGAGGGAAAAAAGGCGAGATAATTTCCGTCGGCATGTACAGAAACGAACCCTGAACACTGCCTTAAAGGAAATAGAACGAAGTAAGAGAAACAGGAGCCCATCGGACAGCCCTGAAAAACGCCAGCATACTATGTCTGTAAAGAAAAAGAAGACAGGTAGTGGCAAACAAGAGGAAATTCCCCTGAATGACAAAACAAGCCAGAAGAAAAAAGTGGACCCCACAACAACAGTAGTAGTAAAGATGGCTGAAGGGCAGACCTTTGCAACGGTGCTGAAGACTATGAAGGCGAACTTTGACCCCGATAAGGCTAAAGTGGCAGTCCAAAGTGTTGTCACTACAAAAAAAGGAGACATACTTATTAAAGCCAAAGGTGTAGAGAATGCTACTGCATTCTCACAGCAAATTGAAAAGTCGGTAGCCGGACAGGGTACCGTGAAAATGAGCGACAGAAAAGTGACATTAGAGGTCCGAGACCTGGATGCCATTGTAGAGGAAGATGAGGTCAAAGAGGCTTTTGCTAGGACTTTTGGACATCAGAGCCAGGAGCTAGAAGTTGCTCTCTTAAAGCCAAATGCCAGAGGACAGAGGCTGGCTTTAATCAAGGTGGACGAAACAACTGCCAGACAAGTAGAAAAGGAAGGCAGGTTACGAGTTGGCTTTGTAAGCTGCCGAATTCGAAGAAGAATCGAAGTAACAAGATGTTTTAAATGCCTGGGATATGGACACGTCTCATGCATTTGTAGGGAAGAAAACAGATCCAAGCTTTGCTTCCGGTGTGGAAGCTCAAACCACCGGAAGAAAGAGTGCCTAGGTCCAGCACGGTGCTTCCTTTGCCCAACAACGGACAACAAGCACGAAGCAGGCAGCGGAAGCTGCCCTTTATTTAGAAGAGCCCTGAAAGAGGCCAGGGATAAGGCCCAAGCAGGGTCAAAATAAGGCAGAGAGGCCTTCAGTGGAAAGACAGGCTTATGTGGACCCACGCTGCGCTGGGTACTTTTTACCTATCAGCAAGGGAAAGCATTAAGCTTATAGTGGTGCTGGCTGAGTAGGCGGCCTACTATGAAGCGCTAGACAGGGTGCTGGTCCTCAGGGACCCCGAGTCCTTTTCAGGACTCGAGAGCATCAGCACCTCTAGCAAATGGTGGCGAGTTAGCTCGTTAATGCTGTGAGACGCGATGGTCTCCCTGGTGGCTCCACCCCGAAGTAATGCTAACGCGGTTCCGGGGTGGATCAAAAGCCACGCGGCATGGGGGGGGTTTTAGTGGGTATGGGTGGTCTAATAAAAAAAATCCACCGAGTCCCACACTACCGCTGTCCCTGCGGTGTGCCTCAATGCATTTCCCCTCCCTCCACAAAAAAAAAAAAAAAAAAAAAAAAAAAAAAACTACTACTACTACTACTACTACTACTACTACTACTACTACTACTACTACTACTACTACTACTACTACTACTACTACTACTACTACTACTACTACTACTACTACTACTACTACTACTACTACTACTACTACTACTACTACTACTACTACTACTACTACTACTACTACTACTACTACTACTACTACTACTACTACTACTACTACTACTACTACTACTACTACTACTACTACTACTACTACTACTACTACTACTACTACTACTACTACTACTACTACTACTACTACTACTACTACTACTACTACTACTACTACTACTACTACTACTACTACTACTACTACTACTACTACTACTACTACTACTACTACTACTACTACTACTACTACTACTACTACTACTACTACTACTACTACTACTACTACTACTACTACTACTACTACTACTACTACTACTACTACTACTACTACTACTACTACTACTACTACTACTACTACTACTACTACTACTACTACTACTACTACTACTACTACTACTACTACTACTACTACTACTACTACTACTACTACTACTACTACTACTACTACTACTACTACTACTACTACTACTACTACTACTACTACTACTACTACTACTACTACTACTACTACTACTACTACTACTACTACTACTACTACTACTACTACTACTACTACTACTACTACTACTACTACTACTACTACTCCCGGGTGGGGTTTTCGCTAGTTTCTCCATACCGGGCGCTTCCCCGGGTGGCGGATAGGGGCATCCTCTTGAAATAAGAGGTGACGATGGGCAGCTGGGGTGGCTCTCTATGGTGGTTGTCGGGGGGCGTGGATCGGGGGGCGTGTGTGGCGCTGGCGTGTGTATCTGCGGCGATGTGGACGGGGGACTAGTGCCCCATGCCTCTATCGGTGTGGATGTATGGGCCGGCTCTACTTGTGCTCCGTGTTCTTCGCTTTTTGCTGCTTCCGTGGGTGGCACTCCATTGCTTGATGCGGGCCAACAAAAACTAGCACCCGTCGTGTATAGAAGTAAGCGGCGGTTAAAACATTCTTCTCAGATACATGCATCACACACTTTTACTAAACAAACACAGGGACACTTACGGATTGTTCTGGGTCGCGTGTGGCGGGTCCTTTTCCGAGCTTGCGTTGGCGGCCCGGCCACGGGTGAAGCCGGATGATGAGGCCCGGGTAAGTCTGGGTAACCACATCTGATATGGCTGTACGCCTCATGAACAAAAAAGACGTGGTGGGCCGACTAATCTAGGCTTACTACCACTGAGGAGGCTATATGGCGGCACCTTAGTGCCTTACGCCAGCCCGTTTTGTTGGGTTGTCTGCGTGGTCTCGGGACTGTACGCCTGCCGCTCGTCTTCCTGGGATGACCGTTGTGTACCAACAAATACATACATTACACACGAACACCCTTCTTACACTTGTTACTCAACGCCAGGGCAGTCTCCGCGGGTGGGACTGAGGGAGAGTGGCGACTCCCGGCCGGCCCGAGCAAGTAGCATCTCTCTCTGGTAACAGAGAGGGCTGCTGCCCTGGTTTTAACCCTTTCCAAATGCTTATTTCTAGGAAAAAAAGGGTAGTGCTGGCCTTCGCGGGTCAGTACGAAACCAAAAAGATGCCAAAATGAAGAACGTCAATGTAAAACAGGTACCCCAGGCGGTAACCTCTCTGAGGGAATCCGCCGTCAGTTTCGATCCGGTGAAAGCCCGGGTGACTGACGCAGGCCCCACGGATTCTGGGGGGGCCACAAAGACGTGTCTCATGGCCAACAGGGACTGCTAAATGTTCCATGGCCTTTTCTTACGGACAAAGGACGAAGAGGAAGCCTGTCGAGTATAGGCACTAACGACACCGAGGACAGCAACGTGTCAGTATTCAGCAACCAGACAAGGGAGGAGCTTGCCTCTTTTGAAGAAGATGGTGCTAAGCTTAGTGTTAAGCGACAGCAATGGGCTGATAGAGTTCAATCAGCAACGAAAGATATAACAGAGACGCTACAATTAATTAACGATAAGTACGGCAACACAGCGAACGCTGTTAAGAACGGGCTAAAAGCCGCGCTAGAACACCTCCAAGAGGCAGAGGTGCTAAGAAAAGGCTTTCTTTACGAAGAAGAAACGTACGTTAACGCTTGGAAGTCGTCATTTGAATCGCTGCAGTGGAGGGAAAAAAGGCGAGATAATTTTCGACGGCATGTTCAAAAAAAGACCTTGAACACTGCCCTGAAACAAATAGAACGTAGTAAAAGAAACAGGAGCCCATCGGACAGCCCTGAGAAACGCCAACATATTATGTCTCTAAAAAAAAAGAAAACAGTTAGTGGCAAACAAGAAGAAATTCCCCTGAATGACAAAACAAACCAGAAGAAAAAAGTAGACGCCACAACAACAGTAGTAGTGAAGATGGCTGGAGGACAAACCTTTGCATCGGTGCTGAAGACGATGAAGGCGAATTTTGACCCCGATAAGACTGACGTGTCAATCCAAAGTGTTGTCACTACAAAAAAAGGAGACATACTTATTAAGGCCAAAGGTGTAGAGAATGCTACTGCATTCTCACAGCAAATTGAAAAGTCGGTAGCCGGACAAGGTACTGTCAAAATAAGCAGCAGAAAAGTGACTTTAGAGGTCCGAGACCTGGATGCCATTGTTGAGGAAGACGAGGTCAAAAAGGCTTTCGCTAAGACTTTTGGACTTGAGAGCCAGGAGCCAGAAGTTACTCTCTTAAAGCCAAATGCCAGAGGACAGAGGCTGGCTTTAATCAAGGTGGACGAAACAACTGCCAGACAAGTAGAAGAGGAAGGCAGGTTACGAGTTGGCTTCGTAAGCTGCCGAATACGAAGAAGAATTGAAGTAATAAGATGTTACAAATGCCTGGGATATGGACACGTCTCGGGCAACTGTGAGAACGAGAACAGATCCAAGCTGTGCTTTCGGTGTGGAAGCTCAAACCACCGGAAGAAAGAGTGTACAGGCCCAGCACGGTGCTTCCTTTGCCCAACAACGGACAACAAGCACGAAGCAGGCAGCGGAAGCTGCCCTTTATTCAGAAGAGCCCTGAAAGAGGCCAGGGATAAGGCCCAAGCAGGATCAAAATAAGGCAGAAAGGCCTTAAGTTGAAAGACAGGCTTATGTGGACCCACGCTGCACTGGGTACTTCTTACCTATCAGCAAGGGAAAGCATTAAGCTAATAGTGGTGCTGGCTGAGTAGGCGGCCTACTATAAAGCGCTAGACAAGGTGCTGGTCCTCAGGGACCCCGAGTCCTTTTCAGGACTCGAGAGCATCAGCACCTCTAGCAAATGGTGGCGAGTTAGCTCGTTAATGCTGTGAGACGCGATGGTCTCCCTGGTGGCTCCACCCCGAAGTAATGCTAACGCGGTTCCGGGGTGGATCAAAAGCCACGCGGCATGGGGGGGGTTTTAGTGGGTATGGGTGGTCTAATAAAAAAAATCCACCGAGTCCCACACTACCGCTGTCCCTGCGGTGTGCCTCAATGCATTTCCCCTCCCTCCACAAAAAAAAAAAAAAAAAAAAAATAAAAAAAAAAAAAAAAAAAAAAAAAAAAAAAAAAAAAAAATACTACTACTACTACTACTACTACTACTACTACTACTACTACTACTACTACTACTACTACTACTACTACTACTACTACTACTACTACTACTACTACTACTACTACTACTACTACTACTACTACTACTACTACTACTACTACTACTACTACTACTACTACTACTACTACTACTACTACTACTACTACTACTACTACTACTACTACTACTACTACTACTACTACTACTACTACTACTACTACTACTACTACTACTACTACTACTACTACTACTACTACTACTACTACTACTACTACTACTACTACTACTACTACTACTACTACTACTACTACTACTACTACTACTACTACTACTACTACTACTACTACTACTACTACTACTACTACTACTACTACTACTACTACTACTACTACTACTACTACTACTACTACTACTACTACTACTACTACTACTACTACTACTACTACTACTACTACTACTACTACTACTACTACTACTACTACTACTACTACTACTACTACTACTACTACTACTACTACTACTACTACTACTACTACTACTACTACTACTACTACTACTACTACTACTACTACTACTACTACTACTACTACTACTACTACTACTACTACTACTACTACTACTACTACTACTACTACTACTACTACTACTACTACTACTACTACTACTACTACTACTACTACTACTCCCGGGTGGGGTTTTCGCTAGTTTCTCCATACTGGGCGCTTCCCCGGGTGGCGGATAGGGGCATCCTCTTGAAATAAGAGGTGACGATGGGCAGCTGGGGTGGCTCTCTATGGTGGTGGTCGGGGGCGTGGATCGGGGGGCGTGTGTGGCGCTGGCGTGTGTATCTGCGGCGGTGTGGGCGGGGGACTAGTGCCCCATGCCTCCATCGGTGTGGATGTATGGGCCGGCTCTGCTTGTGCTCCTTGTTCTTCGCTTTTTGCTGCTTCCGTGGGTGGCACTCCATTGCTTGATGCGGGCCAACAAAAACTAGCACCCGTCGTGTATAGAAGTAAGCGGCGGTTAAAACATTCTTCTCAGATACATACTAAACAAACACAGGGACACTTACGGATTGTTCTGGGTTGCGTGTGGCGGGTCCTTTTCCGGGCTTGCGTTGGGGGCCCGGCCACGGGTGAAGCCGGATGATGAGGCCCGGGTAAGTCTGGGTAACCACATCTGATATGGCTGTACGCCTCATGAACAAAAAAGACGTGGTGGGCCGACTAATCTAGGCTTACTACCACTGAGGAGGCTATATGGCGGCACCTTAGTGCCTTACGCCAGCCCGTTTTGTTGGGTTGTCTGCGTGGTCTCGGGACTGTACGCCTGCCGCTCGTCTCGCTGGGATGATCGTTGTGTACCAACAAATACATACATTACACACGAACACCCTTCTTACACTGGTTACTCAACGCCAGGGCAGTCTCCGCGGGTGGGACTGAGGGAGAGTGGCGACTCCTGGCCGGCCCGAGCAAGTAGCATCTCTCTCTGGTAACAGAGAGGGCTGCTGCCCTGGTTTTAACCCTTTCCAAATGCTTATTTTTAGGAAAAAAAGGGTAGTGCTGGCCTTCGCGGGTCAGTACGAAACCAAAAAGATGCCAAAATGAAAAACGTCGATGTAAAACAGGTACCCCAGGCGGTAACCTCTCTGAGGGAATCCGCCGTCAGTTCCGATCCGGTGAAAGCCCGGGTGACTGACGCAGGCCCCACGGATTCTGGGGGGGGCCACAAAGACGTGTCTCATGGCCAACAGGGACTGCTTAATGTTCCATGGCCTTTCTTCTCAGACAAAGGACGACGAGGAAGCCTGTCGAGTATAGGCACTAACGACACCGAGGTTAGCAAGGTGTCGGTATTTAGCAACCAGACCCAGGAAGAGCTTGCCTCTTTAGAAGAAAGTGCCACTAGGCTCGGAAAAAAGCGACAGCAAGTTGCTGATAAAGTCCAATCAGCAACGAATGACATTACAGAGACGCTAAAACTGATTAATGATAAGTACGGCAACACAGCGAACGCTGTTAAAAATGGGCTCAAAGCGGCGCTTAAGCATCTTCAAGAGGCAGAGGTGCTAAGAGAACGCTGTCTTACTGAAGAAGATTTGTACATGAACGCTTGGAAGTCGTCATTTGAATCCCTGCAGTGGAGGGAAAAAAGGCGAGATAATTTCCGTCGGCATGTACAGAAACGAACCCTGAACACTGCCTTAAAGGAAATAGAACGAAGTAAGAGAAACAGGAGCCCATCGGACAGCCCTGAAAAACGCCAGCATACTATGTCTTTAAAGAAAAAGAAGACAGGTAGTGGCAAACAAGAGGAAATTCCCCTGAATGACAAAACAAGCCAGAAGAAAAAAGTGGACCCCACAACAACAGTAGTAGTAAAAATGGCTGAAGGGCAGACCTTTGCAACGGTGCTGAAGACTATGAAGGCGAACTTTGACCCCGATGAGGCTAAAGTGGCAGTCCAAAGTGTTGTCACTACAAAAAAAGGAGACATACTTATTAAAGCCAAAGGTGTAGAGAATGCTACTGCATTCTCACAGCAAATTGAAAAGTCGGTAGCCGGACAGGGTACCGTAAAAATGAGCGACAGAAAAGTGACATTAGAGGTCCGAGACCTGGATGCCATTGTAGAGGAAGATGAGGTCAAAGAGGCTTTCGCTAGGACTTTTGGACATCAGAGCCAGGAGCTAGAAGTTGCTCTCTTAAAGCCAAATGCCAGAGGACAGAGGCTGGCTTTAATCAAGGTGGACGAAACAACTGCCAGACAAGTAGAAAAGGAAGGCAGGTTACGAGTTGGCTTTGTAAGCTGCCGAATTCGAAGAAGAATCGAAGTAACAAGATGTTTTAAATGCCTGGGATATGGACACGTCTCGGGCAACTGTAGGGAAGAAAACAGATCCAAGCTTTGCTTTCGGTGTGGGAGCTCAAACCACCGGAAGAAAGAGTGCCTAGGTCCAGCACGGTGCTTCCTTTGCCCAACAACGGACAACAAGCACGAAGCAGGCAGCGGAAGCTGCCCTTTATTTAGAAGAGCCCTGAAAGAGGCCAGGGATAAGGCCCAAGCAGGCAGAAAGGCCTTCAGTGGAAAGACAGGCTTATGTGGACCCACGCTGCGCTGGGTACTTTTTACCTATCAGCAAGGGAAAGCATTAAGCTTATAGTGGTGCTGGCTGAGTAGGCGGCCTACTATGAAGCGCTAGACAGGGTGCTGGTCCTCAGGGACCCCGAGTCCTTTTCAGGACTCGAGAGCATCAGCACCTCTAGCAAATGGTGGCGAGTTAGCTCGTTAATGCTGTGAGACGCGATGGTCTCCCTGGTGGCTCCACCCCGAAGTAATGCTAACGCGGTTCCGGGGTGGATCAAAAGCCACGCGGCATGGGGGGGGTTTTAGTGGGTATGGGTGGTCTAATAAAAAAAATCCACCGAGTCCCACACTACCGCTGTCCCTGCGGTGTGCCTCAATGCATTTCCCCTCCCTCCACAAAAAAAAAAAAAAAAAAAAAAAAAAAAAAAAAAAAAAAAAAAAAAAAAAAACTACTACTACTACTACTACTACTACTACTACTACTACTACTACTACTACTACTACTACTACTACTACTACTACTACTACTACTACTACTACTACTACTACTACTACTACTACTACTACTACTACTACTACTACTACTACTACTACTACTACTACTACTACTACTACTACTACTACTACTACTACTACTACTACTACTACTACTACTACTACTACTACTACTACTACTACTACTACTACTACTACTACTACTACTACTACTACTACTACTACTACTACTACTACTACTACTACTACTACTACTACTACTACTACTACTACTACTACTACTACTACTACTACTACTACTACTACTACTACTACTACTACTACTACTACTACTACTACTACTACTACTACTACTACTACTACTACTACTACTACTACTACTACTACTACTACTACTACTACTACTACTACTACTACTACTACTACTACTACTACTACTACTACTACTACTACTACTACTACTACTACTACTACTACTACTACTACTACTACTACTACTACTACTACTACTACTACTACTACTACTACTACTACTACTACTACTACTACTACTACTACTACTACTACTACTACTACTACTACTACTACTACTACTACTACTACTACTACTACTACTACTACTACTACTACTACTACTACTACTACTACTACTACTACTACTACTACTACTACTACTACTACTACTACTACTACTACTACTACTACTACTACTACTACTACTACTACTACTACTACTACTACTACTACTACTACTACTACTACTACTACTACTACTACTACTACTACTACTACTACTACTACTACTACTACTACTACTACTACTACTACTACTACTACTACTACTACTACTACTACTACTACTACTACTACTACTACTACTACTACTACTACTACTACTACTACTACTACTACTACTACTACTACTACTACTACTACTACTACTACTACTACTACTACTACTACTACTACTACTACTACTACTACTACTACTACTACTACTACTACTACTACTACTACTACTACTACTACTACTACTACTACTACTACTACTACTACTACTACTACTACTACTACTACTACTACTACTACTACTACTACTACTACTACTACTACTACTACTACTACTACTACTACTACTACTACTACTACTACTACTACTACTACTACTACTACTACTACTACTACTACTACTACTACTACTACTACTACTACTACTACTACTACTACTACTACTACTACTACTACTACTACTACTACTACTACTACTACTACTACTACTACTACTACTACTACTACTACTACTACTACTACTACTACTACTACTACTACTACTACTACTACTACTACTACTACTACTACTACTACTACTACTACTACTACTACTACTACTACTACTACTACTACTACTACTACTACTACTACTACTACTACTACTACTACTACTACTACTACTACTACTACTACTACTACTACTACTACTACTACTACTACTACTACTACTACTACTACTACTACTACTACTACTACTACTACTACTACTACTACTACTACTACTACTACTACTACTACTACTACTACTACTACTACTACTACTACTACTACTACTACTACTACTACTACTACTACTACTACTACTACTACTACTACTACTACTACTACTACTACTACTACTACTACTACTACTACTACTACTACTACTACTACTACTACTACTACTACTACTACTACTACTACTACTACTACTACTACTACTACTACTACTACTACTACTACTACTACTACTACTACTACTACTACTACTACTACTACTACTACTACTACTACTACTACTACTACTACTACTACTACTACTACTACTACTACTACTACTACTACTACTACTACTACTACTACTACTACTACTACTACTACTACTACTACTACTACTACTACTACTACTACTACTACTACTACTACTACTACTACTACTACTACTACTACTACTACTACTACTACTACTACTACTACTACTACTACTACTACTACTACTACTACTACTACTACTACTACTACTACTACTACTACTACTACTACTACTACTACTACTACTACTACTACTACTACTACTACTACTACTACTACTACTACTACTACTACTACTACTACTACTACTACTACTACTACTACTACTACTACTACTACTACTACTACTACTACTACTACTACTACTACTACTACTACTACTACTACTACTACTACTACTACTACTACTACTACTACTACTACTACTACTACTACTACTACTACTACTACTACTACTACTACTACTACTACTACTACTACTACTACTACTACTACTACTACTACTACTACTACTACTACTACTACTACTACTACTACTACTACTACTACTACTACTACTACTACTACTACTACTACTACTACTACTACTACTACTACTACTACTACTACTACTACTACTACTACTACTACTACTACTACTACTACTACTACTACTACTACTACTACTACTACTACTACTACTACTACTACTACTACTACTACTACTACTCCCGGGTGGGGTTTTCGCTAGTTTCTCCATACTGGGCGCTTCCCCGGGTGGCGGATAGGGGCATCCTCTTGAAATAAGAGGTGACGATGGGCAGCTGGGGTGGCTCTCTATGGTGGTGGTCGGGGGCGTGGATCGGGGGGCGTGTGTGGCGCTGGCGTGTGTATCTGCGGCGGTGTGGGCGGGGGACTAGTGCCCCATGCCTCCATCGGTGTGGATGTATGGGCCGGCTCTGCTTGTGCTCCTTGTTCTTCGCTTTTTGCTGCTTCCGTGGGTGGCACTCCATTGCTTGATGCGGGCCAACAAAAACTAGCACCCGTCGTGTATAGAAGTAAGCGGCGGTTAAAACATTCTTCTCAGATACATGCATCACACTCTCTTACTAAACAAACACAGGGACACTTACGGATTGTTCTGGGTTGCGTGTGGCGGGTCCTTTTCCGGGCTTGCGTTGGGGGCCCGGCCACGGGTGAAGCCGGATGATGAGGCCCGGGTAAGTCTGGGTAACCACATCTGATATGGCTGTACGCCTCATGAACAAAAAAGACGTGGTGGGCCGACTAATCTAGGCTTACTACCACTGAGGAGGCTATATGGCGGCACCTTAGTGCCTTACGCCAGCCCGTTTCTAGGCTTACTACCACTGAGGAGGCTATATGGCGGCACCTTAGTGCCTTACGCCAGCCCGTTTTGTTGGGTTGTCTGCGTGGTCTCGGGACTGTACGCCTGCCGCTCGTCTCGCTGGGATGATCGTTGTGTACCAACAAATACATACATTACACACGAACACCCTTCTTACACTGGTTACTCAACGCCAGGGCAGTCTCCGCGGGTGGGACTGAGGGAGAGTGGCGACTCCCGGCCGGCCCGAGCAAGTAGCATCTCTCTCTGGTAACAGAGAGGGCTGCTGCCCTGGTTTTAACCCTTTCCAAATGCTTATTTTTAGGAAAAAAAGGGTAGTGCTGGCCTTCGCGGGTCAGTACGAAACCAAAAAGATGCCAAAATGAAAAACGTCGATGTAAAACAGGTACCCCAGGCGGTAACCTCTCTGAGGGAATCCGCCGTCAGTTCCGATCCGGTGAAAGCCCGGGTGACTGACGCAGGCCCCACGGATTCTGGGGGGGGCCACAAAGACGTGTCTCATGGCCAACAGGGACTGCTTAATGTTCCATGGCCTTTCTTCTCAGACAAAGGACGACGAGGAAGCCTGTCGAGTATAGGCACTAACGACACCGAGGTTAGCAAGGTGTCGGTATTTAGCAACCAGACCCAGGAAGAGCTTGCCTCTTTAGAAGAAAGTGCCACTAGGCTCGGAAAAAAGCGACAGCAAGTTGCTGATAAAGTCCAATCAGCAACGAATGACATTACAGAGACGCTAAAACTGATTAATGATAAGTACGGCAACACAGCGAACGCTGTTAAAAATGGGCTCAAAGCGGCGCTTAAGCATCTTCAAGAGGCAGAGGTGCTAAGAGAACGCTGTCTTACTGAAGAAGATTTGTACATGAACGCTTGGAAGTCGTCATTTGAATCCCTGCAGTGGAGGGAAAAAAGGCGAGATAATTTCCGTCGGCATGTACAGAAACGAACCCTGAACACTGCCTTAAAGGAAATAGAACGAAGTAAGAGAAACAGGAGCCCATCGGACAGCCCTGAAAAACGCCAGCATACTATGTCTTTAAAGAAAAAGAAGACAGGTAGTGGCAAACAAGAGGAAATTCCCCTGAATGACAAAACAAGCCAGAAGAAAAAAGTGGACCCCACAACAACAGTAGTAGTAAAGATGGCTGAAGGGCAGACCTTTGCAACGGTGCTGAAGACTATGAAGGCGAACTTTGACCCCGATAAGGCTAAAGTGGCAGTCCAAAGTGTTGTCACTACAAAAAAAGGAGACATACTTATTAAAGCCAAAGGTGTAGAGAATGCTACTGCATTCTCACAGCAAATTGAAAAGTCGGTAGCCGGACAGGGTACCGTGAAAATGAGCGACAGAAAAGTGACATTAGAGGTCCGAGACCTGGATGCCATTGTAGAGGAAGATGAGGTCAAAGAGGCTTTCGCTAGGACTTTTGGACATCAGAGCCAGGAGCTAGAAGTTGCTCTCTTAAAGCCAAATGCCAGAGGACAGAGGCTGGCTTTAATCAAGGTGGACGAAACAACTGCCAGACAAGTAGAAAAGGAAGGCAGGTTACGAGTTGGCTTTGTAAGCTGCCGAATTCGAAGAAGAATCGAAGTAACAAGATGTTTTAAATGCCTGGGATATGGACACGTCTCGGGCAACTGTAGGGAAGAAAACAGATCCAAGCTTTGCTTCCGGTGTGGGAGCTCAAACCACCGGAAGAAAGAGTGCCTAGGTCCAGCACGGTGCTTCCTTTGCCCAACAACGGACAACAAGCACGAAGCAGGCAGCGGAAGCTGCCCTTTATTTAGAAGAGCCCTGAAAGAGGCCAGGGATAAGGCCCAAGCAGGGTCAAAATAAGGCAGAAAGGCCTTCAGTGGAAAGACAGGCTTATGTGGACCCACGCTGCGCTGGGTACTTTTTACCTATCAGCAAGGGAAAGCATTAAGCTTATAGTGGTGCTGGCTGAGTAGGCGGCCTACTATGAAGCGCTAGACAGGGTGCTGGTCCTCAGGGACCCCGAGTCCTTTTCAGGACTCGAGAGCATCAGCACCTCTAGCAAATGGTGGCGAGTTAGCTCGTTAATGCTGTGAGACGCGATGGTCTCCCTGGTGGCTCCACCCCGAAGTAATGCTAACGCGGTTCCGGGGTGGATCAAAAGCCACGCGGCATGGGGGGGGTTTTAGTGGGTATGGGTGGTCTAATAAAAAAAATCCACCGAGTCCCACACTACCGCTGTCCCTGCGGTGTGCCTCAATGCATTTCCCCTCCCTCCACAAAAAAAAAAAAAAAAAAAAAAAAAAAAAACTACTACTACTACTACTACTACTACTACTACTACTACTACTACTACTACTACTACTACTACTACTACTACTACTACTACTACTACTACTACTACTACTACTACTACTACTACTACTACTACTACTACTACTACTACTACTACTACTACTACTACTACTACTACTACTACTACTACTACTACTACTACTACTACTACTACTACTACTACTACTACTACTACTACTACTACTACTACTACTACTACTACTACTACTACTACTACTACTACTACTACTACTACTACTACTACTACTACTACTACTACTACTACTACTACTACTACTACTACTACTACTACTACTACTACTACTACTACTACTACTACTACTACTACTACTACTACTACTACTACTACTACTACTACTACTACTACTACTACTACTACTACTACTACTACTACTACTACTACTACTACTACTACTACTACTCCCGGGTGGGGTTTTCGCTAGTTTCTCCATACCGGGCGCTTCCCCGGGTGGCGGATAGGGGCATCCTCTTGAAATAAGAGGTGACGATGGGCAGCTGGGGTGGCTCTCTATGGTGGTTGTCGGTGGCGTGGATCGGGGGGCGTGTGTGGCGCTGGCGTGTGTATCTGCGGCGATGTGGACGGGGGACTAGTGCCCCATGCCTCCATCGGTGTGGATGTATGGGCCGGCTCTACTTGTGCTCCGTGTTCTTCGCTTTTTGCTGCTTCCGTGGGTGGCACTCCATTGCTTGATGCGGGCCAACAAAAACTAGCACCCGTCGTGTATAGAAGTAAGCGGCGGTTAAAACATTCTTCTCAGATACATGCATCACACACTCTTACTAAACAAACACAGGGACACTTACGGATTGTTCTGGGTTGCGTGTGGCGGGTCCTTTTCCGGGCTTGCGTTGGGGGCCCGGCCACGGGTGAAGCCGGATGATGAGGCCCGGGTAAGTCTGGGTAACCACATCTGATATGGCTGTACGCCTCATGAACAAAAAAGACGTGGTGGGCCGACTAATCTAGGCTTACTACCACTGAGGAGGCTATATGGCGGCACCTTAGTGCCTTACGCCAGCCCGTTTTGTTGGGTTGTCTGCGTGGTCTCGGGACTGTACGCCTGCCGCTCGTCTCCCTGGGATGACCGTTGTGTACCAACAAATACATACATTACACACGAACACCCTTCTTACACTTGTTACTCAACGCCAGGGCAGTCTCCGCGGGTGGGACTGAGGGAGAGTGGCGACTCCCGGCCGGCCCGAGCAAGTAGCATCTCTCTCTGGTAACAGAGAGGGCTGCTGCCCTGGTTTTAACCCTTTCCAAATGCTTATTTCTAGGAAAAAAAGGGTAGTGCTGGCCTTCGCGGGTCAGTACGAAACTAAAAAGATGCCAAAATGAAGAACGTCGATGTAAAACAGGTACCCCAGGCGGTAACCTCTCTGAGGGAATCCGCCGTCAGTTCCGATCCGGTGAAAGCCCGGGTGACTGACGCAGGCCCCACGGATTCTGGGGGGGGCCACAAAGACGTGTCTCATGGCCAACAGGGACTGCTAAATGTTCCATGGCCTTTCTTTTCAGACAAAGGACGACGAGGAAGCCTGTCGAGTATAGGCACTAACGACACCGAGGTTAGCAAGGTGTCGGTATTTAGCAACCAGACCCAGGAAGAGCTTGCCTCTTTAGAAGAAAGTGCCACTAGGCTCGGAAAAAAGCGACAGCAAGTTGCTGATAAAGTCCAATCAGCAACGAATGACATTACAGAGACGCTAAAACTGATTAATGATAAGTACGGCAACACAGCGAACGCTGTTAAAAATGGGCTCAAAGCGGCGCTTAAGCATCTTCAAGAGGCAGAGGTGCTAAGAGAACGCTGTCTTACTGAAGAAGATTTGTACATGAACGCTTGGAAGTCGTCATTTGAATCCCTGCAGTGGAGGGAAAAAAGGCGAGATAATTTCCGTCGGCATGTACAGAAACGAACCCTGAACACTGCCTTAAAGGAAATAGAACGAAGTAAGAGAAACAGGAGCCCATCGGACAGCCCTGAAAAACGCCAGCATACTATGTCTTTAAAGAAAAAGAAGACAGGTAGTGGCAAACAAGAGGAAATTCCCCTGAATGACAAAACAAGCCAGAAGAAAAAAGTGGACCCCACAACAACAGTAGTAGTAAAGATGGCTGAAGGGCAGACCTTTGCAACGGTGCTGAAGACTATGAAGGCGAACTTTGACCCCGATAAGGCTAAAGTGGCAGTCCAAAGTGTTGTCACTACAAAAAAAGGAGACATACTTATTAAAGCCAAAGGTGTAGAGAATGCTACTGCATTCTCACAGCAAATTGAAAAGTCGGTAGCCGGACAGGGTACCGTGAAAATGAGCGACAGAAAAGTGACATTAGAGGTCCGAGACCTGGATGCCATTGTAGAGGAAGATGAGGTCAAAGAGGCTTTCGCTAGGACTTTTGGACATCAGAGCCAGGAGCTAGAAGTTGCTCTCTTAAAGCCAAATGCCAGAGGACAGAGGCTGGCTTTAATCAAGGTGGACGAAACAACTGCCAGACAAGTAGAAAAGGAAGGCAGATTACGAGTTGGCTTTGTAAGCTGCCGAATTCGAAGAAGAATTAAAGTAATAAGATGTTACAAATGCCTGGGATATGGACACGTCTCGGGCAACTGTGAGAACGAAAACAGATCCAAGCTGTGCTTTCGGTGTGGAAGCTCAAACCACCGGAAGAAAGAGTGTACAGGCCCAGCACGGTGCTTTCTTTGCCCAACAACGGACAACAAGCACGAAGCAGGCAGCGGAAGCTGCCCTTTATTCAGAAGAGCCCTGAAAGAGGCCAGGGATAAGGCCCAAGCAGGATCAAAATAAGGCAGAAAGGCCTTAAGTTGAAAGACAGGCTTATGTGGACCCACGCTGCACTGGGTACTTCTTACCTATCAGCAAGGGAAAGCATTAAGCTAATAGTGGTGCTGGCTGAGTAGGCGGCCTACTATGAAGCGCTAGACAAGGTGCTGGTCCTCAGGGACCCCGAGTCCTTTTCAGGACTCGAGAGCATCAGCACCTCTAGCAAATGGTGGCGAGTTAGCTCGTTAATGCTGTGAGACGCGATGGTCTCCCTGGTGGCTCCAACCCGAAGTAATGCTAACGCGGTTCCGGGGTGGATCAAAAGCCACGCGGCATGGGGGGGGTTTTAGTGGGTATGGGTGGTCTAATAAAAAAAATCCACCGAGTCCCACACTACCGCTGTCCCTGCGGTGTGCCTCAATGCATTTCCCCTCCCTCCACAAAAAAAAAAAAAAACTACTACTACTACTACTACTACTACTACTACTACTACTACTACTACTACTACTACTACTACTACTACTACTACTACTACTACTACTACTACTACTACTACTACTACTACTACTACATTGCTTGGGGGGAGCCGAGAACCGACCCCAGAGGACGGGCGGTGTTGGAGATGGCTGCAAGGCTGGATCTCATCGTCATGAACTCTGGTGGTTCAGCAACGTTCAGGCGTCCTGGTAACCGGGGAACGATCATCGATCTCACGCTGGTGTCGTCAGAAATGGCGGCACGAGTCTCTGACTGGCAAGTCCTGGAGGACTACACGGCCAGTTATCACCAGTACGTCAGCTTCGTGATACACGAGGTTCGTGGTGCAGCTTCGCGAGATGTAAGCCGAAGGCGCGTTAGCGGGTGGAACGTTGCAAAACTCAACCAAGATCTGCTACTGGAAGCCATGGTTGGCGCGCCGCCTCCAGCCGATTTAAACAAGATCAATAATCAAGCGGAGGCTGAGGCACTCGTGAGTGGCACTACGAGACGGGTCAAGGAATGGTGCGACGCGTGTATGCCCAAAAGGTCTGCCGGGAGGGCTCGACGTTCGTGCTACTGGTGGACCGAGGACATTGCTGACTTGCGCAGAAAGGCGCAGCATCTACGGCGTCTTGCACAGCGACACAGAACTCGCGAAGGCGCCGAGTCAGCTGCTGCTGCGTACAGGGAAGCAAAAAGAGCGCTGGTGAGGGCGATCAAGGTGAGCAAGAACCGATGCTGGCGCGAGCTCATCGCCGAGGTGGATAAGGACACGTGGGGCCTGGGCTACCGGATCGCGTTAAAAAGACTTCGCGGTTCGGACCCGGCGCCGCCGATGGAACCTTCCTTCTTGGAGAGAGTGGTCTCTTGCCTTTTTCCGGAGCATCCCGCTAGGAGGGGGGAGGACATAAGTGTAGGACAGGTACCTCTCTTCACTCTCGAGGAATTGAGGTCAGTGGCATCGGAGACGCCGGGGCGAAAGGCCCCTGGCCCGGACGGGGTGCCGTCCGAAGTCCTCAAGATAATAGCTGCGGAAAAGCCACACGTTTTGTTGGACATGTTCAATACGTGTCTGCGCGTTGGACTGTTCAGCAGGCGTTGGAAGATTCAAAGGCTCGTTCTTCTGGACAAGGGTAAACCGCCCCCCCTGGTCCCGTCGTCATTCCGACCCTTAGGTATGTTAAACAATGCTGGAAAAATGCTAGAGAGGCTGATCAGAACTCGCCTGAGAGGAGAAGTCAGCCTCTCAGAAAATCAGTATGGGTTCCGTAAGGGGCGATCGACGGTTATGGCTGTGGCCGAGGTCCTCAGGTCGGTCGAGAAGGCATGGAAACCCTCTCATAAGACGAGGAGCGTCTGTGTCCTGGCGACTCTTGACGTGAAGAATGCCTTTAACTCGGCGAAATGGTCCGACATAATGAGGGCCCTGAAGCGCCAGAATGTACCGGACTACCTGAGAAAGATCCTGGACAGTTACCTCCAGGATCGAGTACTCCGGTACGACACGAAGGATGGACCAAAAGAGAGGCGCCTGACGTCGGGAGTCGCTCAGGGATCTGCCCTTGGCCCCGATCTCTGGAACCTGGTCTACGACGAACTTTTGCGCCTTGAAATGCCTCCGGGGGTCAAGCTGACGGGCTTTGCTGACGACATAGCATTGCACGTCACAGCGAGATCGCGAGAGGAGGCCGAGCGCAAAATACGGTGGGCGGTCGCGATAGTGTCGGAGTGGCTCCGGGATCACGGTTTTGAGCTAGCTGTAGGAAAAACGGAGATGGTCGTTCTCACCAGGCAGAGGTGGTTCGGGGGTGACTTTCGCCTGAGCGTTGCGGGTGAGGTAATCTGCGCGAGCCCGGTGGTGCGCTACCTCGGAGTGTGGATCGATTCACGACTCACCTTCGGGGAGCACATCAGAAGAGCAGCCGATAAAGCCGCTGGGGTCTCTGGGGCGCTTTCACGGTTAATGCCGAACGTTGGGGGCCCGCGGGAAGCCAAAAGACGGCTCCTTGCGTCAGTCTCCAACTCGATCCTACTGTATGGTGCGGAGGTGTGGGCGGACGCACTCGCGAGGAAGGATCTCCGAGAGCGCCTAACTTCGGTGCAGCGCATCGGATCCTCAAGAATCGCGTGTGCCTACCGCACGGTCTCCTCCGCTGCCACTATGGTGATAGCACGAACGATACCCGTCGTGTTGCTTGCGCGGGAGCGACGAAGGAAATTCCTGGGCTCCGGCGACGAAAGCGATAGTGACAGGCGGGAGGAAACGTTGACGACGTGGCAACAGGAGTGGGATCGGGCTGTAGTGGGTAGATGGACGCACCGCCTGATTCCGGACCTGCGGCCATGGGTGGAGAGAGGGCATGGAGAGGTAAACTACCACCTCACCCAGTTCCTCTCCGGGCATGGTCAGTTCGATGCCTATCTCCACCGCGTGGCGGTGAAGGCATCTCCTAGATGTTCTTACTGCCCTGCGTTGGATGATACCGTCGAACATACGTTTTTCGTGTGTGAGAGATGGCACCGTGAGCGCCAGCGGCTGGTGGACGGGATCGGCGTGGCACCCGCCCCCAAAAACATCATCTCCAAGATGCTCAGCAGCGAGGAGGGGTGGTCGGCGGTGGATGGCTTCGTTGGGTCTGTCCTCCGGCAGAAAAAAGAAGAGGAGAGGGCCGCCATGCAGGAGGCGGGGGCCCCCTGAGTAGGTAAATGTGACCCGAGCTGCGTATCTATACTGATCAGCTAGGGAAAGCCTTAAGTAAGCGCTAGACAGGGTGCTGGTCCTCAGGGACCCCGAGTCCTTTTCAGGACTCGAAAGCACCAGCACCTCTAGCAAATGGTGGCGAGTTAGCTCGTTAATGCTGTGAGACGCGATGGTCTCCCTGGTGGCTCCACCCCGAAGTAATGCTAACGCGGTTCCGTGGTGGATCAAAAGCCACGCGGCATGGGGGGGGTTTTAGTGGGTATGGGTGGTCTAATAAAAAAAATCCACCGAGTCCCACACTACCGCTGTCCCTGCGGTGTGCCTCAATGCATTTCCCCTCCCTCCACAAAAAAAAAAAAAAAAAAAAAAAAAAAAAAAAAAAAAAAAACTACTACTACTACTACTACTGTTTCTCCATACCGGGCACTTCCCCGGGTGGCGGATAGGGGCATCCTCTTGAAATAAGAGGTGACGATGGGCAGCTGGGGTGGCTCTCTATGGTGGTGGTCGGGGGCGTGGATCGGGGGGCGTGTGTGGCGCTGGCGTGTGTATCTGCGGCGGTGTGGACGGGGGACTAGTGCCCCTTGCCTCCATCGGTGTGGATGTATGGGCCGGCTCTGCTTGTGCTCCTTGTTCTTCGCTTTTTGCTGCTTCCGTGGGTGGCACTTCATTGCTTGATGCGGGCCAACAAAAACTAGCACCCGTCGTGTATAGAAGTAAGCGGCGGTTAAAACATTCTTCTCAGATACATGCATCACACACTCTTACTAAACAAACACAGGGACACTTACGGATTGTTCTGGGTTGCGTGTGGTGGGTCCTTTTCCGGGCTTGCGTTGGGGGCCTGGCCACGGGTGAAGCCGGATGATGAGGCCCGGGTAAGTCTGGGTAACCACATCTGATATGGCTGTACGCCTCATGAACAAAAAAGACGTGGTGGGCCGACTAATCTAGGCTTACTACCACTGAGGAGGCTATATGGCGGCACCTTAGTGCCTTACGCCAGCCCGTTTTGTTGGGTTGTCTGCGTGGTCTCGGGACTGTACGCCTGCCGCTCGTCTCGCTGGGATGATCGTTGTGTACCAACAAATACATACATTACACACGAACACCCTTCTTACACTGGTTACTCAACGCCAGGGCAGTCTCCGCGGGTGGGACTGAGGGAGAGTGGCGACTCCCGGCCGGCCCGAGCAAGTAGCATCTCTCTCTGGTAACAGAGAGGGCTGCTGCCCTGGTTTTAACCCTTTCCAAATGCTTATTTTTAGGAAAAAAAGGGTAGTGCTGGCCTTCGCGGGTCAGTACGAAACTAAAAAGATGCCAAAATGAAAAACGTCGATGTAAAACAGGTACCCCAGGCGGTAACCTCTCTGAGGGAATCCGCCGTCAGTTCCGATCCGGTGAAAGCCCGGGTGACTGACGCAGGCCCCACGGATTCTGGGGGGGGCCACAAAGACGTGTCTCATGGCCAACAGGGACTGCTAAATGTTCCATGGCCATTCTTTTCAGACAAAGGACGACGAGGAAGCCTGTCGAGTATAGGCACTAACGACACCGAGGTTAGCAAGGTGTCGGTATTTAGCAACCAGACCCAGGAAGAGCTTGCCTCTTTAGAAGAAAGTGCCACTAGGCTCGGAAAAAAGCGACAGCAAGTTGCTGATAAAGTCCAATCAGCAACGAATGACATTACAGAGACGCTAAAACTGATTAATGATAAGTACGGCAACACAGCGAACGCTGTTAAAAATGGGCTCAAAGCGGCGCTTAAGCATCTTCAAGAGGCAGAGGTGCTAAGAGAACGCTGTCTTACTGAAGAAGATTTGTACATGAACGCTTGGAAGTCGTCATTTGAATCCCTGCAGTGGAGGGAAAAAAGGCGAGATAATTTCCGTCGGCATGTACAGAAACGAACCCTGAACACTGCCTTAAAGGAAATAGAACGAAGTAAGAGAAACAGGAGCCCATCGGACAGCCCTGAAAAACGCCAGCATACTATGTCTTTAAAGAAAAAGAAGACAGATAGTAGCAAACAAGAGGAAATTCCCCTGAATGACAAAACAAGCCAGAAGAAAAAAGTGGACCCCACAACAACAGTAGTAGTAAAGATGGCTGAAGGGCAGACCTTTGCAACGGTGCTGAAGACTATGAAGGCGAACTTTGACCCCGATAAGGCTAAAGTGGCAGTCCAAAGTGTTGTCACTACAAAAAAAGGAGACATACTTATTAAAGCCAAAGGTGTAGAGAATGCTACTGCATTCTCACAGCAAATTGAAAAGTCGGTAGCCGGACAGGGTACCGTGAAAATGAGCGACAGAAAAGTGACATTAGAGGTCCGAGACCTGGATGCCATTGTAGAGGAAGATGAGGTCAAAGAGGCTTTCGCTAGGACTTTTGGACATCAGAGCCAGGAGCTAGAAGTTGCTCTCTTAAAGCCAAATGCCAGAGGACAGAGGCTGGCTTTAATCAAGGTGGACGAAACAACTGCCAGACAAGTAGAAAAGGAAGGCAGGTTACGAGTTGGCTTTGTAAGCTGCCGAATTCGAAGAAGAATCGAAGTAACGAGATGTTTTAAATGCCTGGGATATGGACACGTCTCGGGCAACTGTAGGGAAGAAAACAGATCCAAGCTTTGCTTCCGGTGAGGGAGCTCAAACCACCGGAAGAAAGAGTGCCTAGGTCCAGCACGGTGCTTCCTTTGCCCAACAACGGACAACAAGCACGAAGCAGGCAGCGGAAGCTGCCCTTTATTTAGAAGAGCCCTGAAAGAGGCCAGGGATAAGGCCCAAGCAGGGTCAAAATAAGGCAGAAAGGCCTTCAGTGAAAAGACAGGCTTATGTGGACCCACGCTGCGCTGGGTACTTTTTACCTATCAGCAAGGGAAAGCATTAAGCTTATAGTGGTGCTGGCTTAATAGGTAGCCTACTATGAAGCGCTAGACAGGGTGCTGGTCCTCAGGGACCCCGAGTCCTTTTCAGGACTCGAGAGCATCAGCACCTCTAGCAAATGGTGGCGAGTTAGCTCGTTAATGCTGTGAGACGCGATGGTCTCCCTGGTGGCTCCACCCCGAAGTAATGCTAACGCGGTTCCGGGGTGGATCAAAAGCCACGCGGCATGGGGGGGGTTTTAGCGGGTATGGGTGGTCTAATAAAAAAAATCCATCGAGTCCCACACTACCGCTGTCCCTGCGGTGTGCCTCAATGCATTTCCCCTCCCTCCACAAAAAAAAAAAAAAAAAAAAAAAAACTACTACTACTACTACTACTACTACTACTACTACTACTACTACTACTACTACTACTACTACTACTACTACTCCCGGGTGGGGTTTTCGCTAGTTTCTCCATACCGGGCGCTTCCCCGGGTGGCGGATAGGGGCATCCTCTTGAAATAAGAGGTGACGATGGGCAGCTGGGGTGGCTCTCTATGGTGGTGGTCGGGGGCGTGGATCGGGGGGCGTGTGTGGCGCTGGCGTGTGTATCTGCGGCGGTGTGGGCGGGGGACTAGTGCCCCATGCCTCCATCGGTGTGGATGTATGGGCCGGCTCTGCTTGTGCTCCTTGTTTTTCGCTTTTTGCTGCTTCCGTGGGTGGCACTCCATTGCTTGATGCGGGCCAACAAAAACTAGCACCCGTCGTGTATAGAAGTAAGCGGCGGTTAAAACATTCTTCTCAGATACATGCATCACACTCTCTTACTAAACAAACACAGGGACACTTACGGATTGTTCTGGGTTGCGTGTGGCGGGTCCTTTTCCGGGCTTGCGTTGGGGGCCCGGCCACGGGTGAAGCCGGATGATGAGGCCCGGGTAAGTCTGGGTAACCACATCTGATATGGCTGTACGCCTCATGAACAAAAAAGACGTGGTGGGCCGACTAATCTAGGCTTACTACCACTGAGGAGGCTATATGGCGGCACCTTAGTGCCTTACGCCAGCCCGTTTTGTTGGGTTGTCTGCGTGGTCTCGGGACTGTACGCCTGCCGCTCGTCTCGCTGGGATGATCGTTGTGTACCAACAAATACATACATTACACACGAACACCCTTCTTACACTGGTTACTCAACGCCAGGGCAGTCTCCGCGGGTGGGACTGAGGGAGAGTGGCGACTCCCGGCCGGCCCGAGCAAGTAGCATCTCTCTCTGGTAACAGAGAGGGCTGCTGCCCTGGTTTTAACCCTTTCCAAATGCTTATTTTTAGGAAAAAAAGGGTAGTGCTGGCCTTCGCGGGTCAGTACGAAACTAAAAAAAAGCCAAAATGAATAACGTCGATGTAAAACAGGTACCCCAGGCGGTAACCTCTCTGAGGGAATCCGCCGTCAGTTCCGATCCGGTGAAAGCCCGGGTGACTGACGCAGGCCCCACGGATTCTGGGGGGGGCCACAAAGACGTGTCTCATGGCCAACAGGGACTGCTAAATGTTCCATGGCCATTCTTTTCAGACAAAGGACGACGAGGAAGCCTGTCGAGTATAGGCACTAACGACACCGAGGTTAGCAAGGTGTCGGTATTTAGCAACCTGACCCAGGAAGAGCTTGCCTCTTTAAAAGAAAGTGCCACTAGGCTCGGAAAAAAGCGACAGCAAGTTGCTGATAAAGTCCAATCAGCAACGAATGACATTACAGAGACGCTAAAACTGATTAATGATAAGTACGGCAACACAGCGAACGCTGTTAAATATGGGCTCAAAGCGGCGCTTAAGCATCTTCAAGAGGCAGAGGTGCTAAGAGAACGCTGTCTTACTGAAGAAGATTTGTACATGAACGCTTGGAAGTCGTCATTTGAATCCCTGCAGTGGAGGGAAAAAAGGCGAGATAATTTCCGTCGGCATGTACAGAAACGAACCCTGAACACTGCCTTAAAGGAAATAGAACGAAGTAAGAGAAACAGGAGCCCATCGGACAGCCCTGAAAAACACCAGCATACTATGTCTTTAAAGAAAAAGAAGACAGATTGTAGCAAACAAGAGGAAATTCCCCTGAATGACAAAACAAGCCAGAAGAAAAAAGTGGACCCCACAACAACAGTAGTAGTAAAGATGGCTGAAGGGCAGACCTTTGCAACGGTGCTGAAGACTATGAAGGCGAACTTTGACCCCGATAAGGCTAAAGTGGCAGTCCAAAGTGTTGTCACTACAAAAAAAGGAGACATACTTATTAAAGCCAAAGGTGTAGAGAATGCTACTGCATTCTCACAGCAAATTGAAAAGTCGATAGCCGGACAGGTTACCGTGAAAATGAGCGACAGAAAAGTGACATTAGAGGTCCGAGACCTGGATGCCATTGTAGAGGAAGATGAGGTCAAAGAGGCTTTCGCTAGGACTTTTGGACATCAGAGCCAGGAGCTAGAAGTTGCTCTCTTAAAGCCAAATGCCAGAGGACAGAGGCTGGCTTTAATCAAGGTGGACGAAACAACTGCCAGACAAGTAGAAAAGGAAGGCAGGTTACGAGTTGGCTTCGTAAGCTGCCGAATTCGAAGAAGAATCGAAGTAACAAGATGTTTTAAATGCCTGGGATATGGACACGTCTCGGGCAACTGTAGGGAAGAAAACAGATCCAAGCTTTGCTTCCGGTGTGGAAGCTCAAACCACCGGAAGAAAGAGTGCCTAGGTCCAGCACGGTGCTTCCTTTGCCCAACAACGGACAACAAGCACGAAGCAGGCAGCGGAAGCTGCCCTTTATTTAGAAGAGCCCTGAAAGAGGCCAGGGATAAGGCCCAAGCAGGGTCAAAATAAGGCAGAGAGGCCTTCAGTGGAAAGACAGGCTTATGTGGACCCACGCTGCGCTGGGTACTTTTTACCTATCAGCAAGGGAAAGCATTAAGCTTATAGTGGTGCTGGCTGAGTAGGCGGCCTACTATGAAGCGCTAGACAGGGTGCTGGTCCTCAGGGACCCCGAGTCCTTTTCAGGACTCGAGAGCATCAGCACCTCTAGCAAATGGTGGCGAGTTAGCTCGTTAATGCTGTGAGACGCGATGGTCTCCCTGGTGGCTCCACCCCGAAGTAATGCTAACGCGGTTCCGGGGTGGATCAAAAGCCACGCGGCATGGGGGGGGTTTTAGTGGGTATGGGTGGTCTAATAAAAAAAATCCACCGAGTCCCACACTACCGCTGTCCCTGCGGTGTGCCTCAATGCATTTCCCCTCCCTCCACAGAAAAAAAAAAAAAAAAAAAAAAACTACAACTACTACTACTACTACTACTACTACTACTACTACTACTACTACTACTACTACTACTACTACTACTACTACTACTACTACTACTACTACTGCTACTACTACTACTACTACTGCTACTACTACTACTACTACTACTACTACTACTACTACTACTACTACTACTGCTGCTGACAAGTAGAAGAGGAAGGCAGGTTACGAGTTGGCTTCGTAAGCTGCCGAATACGAAGAAGAATTAAAGTAATAAGATGTTACAAATGCCTGGGTTATGGACACGTCTCGGGCAACTGTGAGAACGAAAACAGATCCAAGCTGTGCTTTCGGTGTGGAAGCTCAAACCACCGGAAGAAAGAGTGTACAGGCCCAGCACGGTGCTTCCTTTGCCCAACAACGGACAACAAGCACGAAGCAGGCAGCGGAAGCTGCCCTTTATTTAGAAGAGCCCTGAAAGAGGCCAGGGATAAGGCCCAAGCAGGGTCAAAATAAGGCAGAGAGGCCTTCAGTGGAAAGACAGGCTTATGTAGACCCACGCTGCGCTGGGTACTTTTTACCTATCAGCAAGGGAAAGCATTAAGCTTATAGTGGTGCTGGCTGAGTAGGCGGCCTACTATGAAGCGCTAGACAGGGTGCTGGTCCTCAGGGACCCCGAGTCCTTTTCAGGACTCGAGAGCATCAGCACCTCTAGCAAATGGTGGCGAGTTAGCTCGTTAATGCTGTGAGACGCGATGGTCTCCCTGGTGGCTCCACCCCGAAGTAATGCTAACGCGGTTCCGGGGTGGATCAAAAGCCACGCGGCATGGGGGGGGTTTTAGTGGGTATGGGTGGTCTAATAAAAAAAATCCACCGAGTCCCACACTACCGCTGTCCCTGCGGTGTGCCTCAATGCATTTCCCCTCCCTCCACAGAAAAAAAAAAAAAAAAAAAAAAACTACAACTACTACTACTACTACTACTACTACTACTACTACTACTACTACTACTACTACTACTACTACTACTACTACTACTTCTACTACTACTACTACTACTACTACTACTACTACTCCCGGGTGGGGTTTTCGCTAGTTTCTCCATACCGGGCGCTTCCCCGGATGGCGGATAGGGGCATCCTCTTGAAATAAGAGGTGACGATGGGCAGCTGGGGTGGCTCTTTATGGTGGTTGTCGGGGGCGTGGATCGGGGGGCGTGTGTGGCGCTGGCGTGTGTATCTGCGGCGATGTGGACGGGGGACTAGTGCCCCATGCCTCTATCGGTGTGGATGTATGGGCCGGCTCTACTTGTGCTCCGTGTTCTTCGCTTTTTGCTGCTTCCGTGGGTGGCACTCCATTGCTTGATGCGGGCCAACAAAAACTAGCACCCGTCGTGTATAGAAGTAAGCGGCGGTTAAAACATTCTTCTCAGATACATGCATCACACACTCTTACTAAACAAACACAGGGACACTTACGGATTGTTCTGGGTTGCGTGTGGCGGGTCCTTTTCCGGGCTTGCGTTGGGGGCCCGGCCACGGGTGAAGCCGGATGATGAGGCCCGGGTATGTCTGGGTAACCACATCTGATATGGCTGTACGCCTCATGAACAAAAAAGACGTGGTGGGCCGACTAATCTAGGCTTACTACCACTGAAGAGGCTATATGGCGGCACCTTAGTGCCTTACGCCAGCCCGTTTTGTTGGGTTGTCTGCGTGGTCTCGGGACTGTACGCCTGCCGCTCGTCTCCCTGGGATGATCGTTGTGTACCAACAAATACATACATTACACACGAACACCCTTCTTACACTTGTTACTCAACGCCAGGGCAGTCTCCGCGGGTGGGACTGAGGGAGAGTGGCGACTCCCGGCCGGCCCGAGCAAGTAGCATTTCTCTCTGATAACAGAGAGGGCTGCTGCCCTGGTTTTAACCCTTTCCAAATGCTTATTTCTAGGAAAAAAAGGGTAGTGCTGGCCTTCGCGGGTCAGTACGAAACCAAAAAGATGCCAAAATGAAGAACGTCAATGTAAAACAGGTACCCCAGGCGGTAACCTCTCTGAGGGAATCCGCCGTCAGTTCCGATCCGGTGAAAGCCCGGGTGACTGACGCAGGCCCCACGGATTCTGGGGGGGGCCACAAAGACGTGTCTCATGGCCAACAGGGACTGCTTAATGTTCCATGGCCTTTTCTAACAGACAAAGAACGAAGAGGAAGCCTGTCGAGTATAGGCACTAACGACACCGAGGACAGCAACGTGTCAGTATTCAGCAACCAGACAAGGGAGGAGCTTGCCTCTTTTGAAGAAGATGGTGCTAAGCTTAGAGTTAAGCGACAGCAATGGGCTGATAGAATTCAATCAGCAACGAAAGATATAACAGAGACGCTACAATTAATTAACGATAAGTACGGCAACACAGCGAACGCTGTTAAGAATGGGCTAAAAGCCGCGCTAGAACACCTTCAAGAGGCAGAGGTGCTAAGAAAAGGCTTTCTTTACGAAGAAGAAACGTACGTAAACGCTTGGAAGTCGTCATTTGAATCGCTGCAGTGGAGGGAAAAAAGGCGAGATAATTTTCGACGGCATGTTCAGAAGAAGACCTTGAACACTGCCCTAAAACAAATAGAACGTAGTAAAAGAAACAGGAGCCCATCGGACAGCCCTAAGAAACGCCAGCATATTATGTCTTTAAAAAAAAAGAAAACAGTTAGTGGCAAACAAGAAGAAATTCCCCTGAATGACAAAACAAGCCAGAAGAAAAAAGTAGACGCCACAACAACAGTAGTAGTGAAGATGGCTGGAGGACAAACCTTTGCAACGGTGCTGAAGACGATGAAAGCGAATTTTGACCCCGATAAGACTGACGTGTCAATCCAAAGTGTTGTCACTACAAAAAAAGGAGACATACTTATTAAGGCCAAAGGTGTAGAGAATGCTACTGCATTCTCACAGCAAATTGAAAAGTCGGTAGCCGGACAAGGTACTGTCAAAATAAGCAGCAGAAAAGTGACTTTAGAGGTCCGAGACCTGGATGCCATTGTTGAGGAAGACGAGGTCAAAAAGGCTTTCGCTAAGACTTTTGGACTTAAGAGCCAGGAGCCAGAAGTTACTCTCTTAAAGCCAAATGCCAGAGGACAGAGGCTGGCTTTAATCAAGGTGGACGAAACGACTGCCAGACAAGTAGAAGAGGAAGGCAGGTTACGAGTTGGCTTCGTAAGCTGCCGAATACGAAGAAGAATTGAAGTAATAAGATGTTACAAATGCCTGGGATATGGACACGTCTCGGGCAACTGTGAGAACGAAAACAGATCCAAGCTGTGCTTTCGGTGTGGAAGCTCAAACCACCGGAAGAAAGAGTGTACAGGCCCAGCACGGTGCTTCCTTTGCCCAACAACGGACAACAAGCACGAAGCAGGCAGCGGAAGCTGCCCTTTATTCAGAAGAGCCCTGAAAGAGGCCAGGGATAAGGCCCAAGCAGGATCAAAATAAGGCAGAAAGGCCTTAAGTTGAAAGACAGGCTTATGTGGACCCACGCTGCACTGGGTACTTCTTACCTATCAGCAAGGGAAAGCATTTAGCTAATAGTGGTGCTGGCTGAGTAGGCGGCCTACTTCGAAGCGCTAGACAAGGTGCTGGTCCTCAAGGACCCCGAGTCCTTTTCAGGACTCGAGAGCATCAGCACCTCTAGCAAATGGTGGCGAGTTAGCTCGTTAATGCTGTGAGACGCGATGGTCTCCCTGGTGGCTCCACCCCGAAGTAATGCTAACGCGGTTCCGGGGTGGATCAAAAGCCACGCGGCATGGGGGGGGTTTTAGTGGGTATGGGTGGTCTAATAAAAAAAAATCCACCGAGTCCCACACTACCGCTGTCCCTGCGGTTTGCCTCAATGCATTTCCCCTCCCTCCAAAAAAAAAAAAAAAAAAAAAACTACTACTACTACTACTACTACTACTACTACTACTACTACTACTACTACTGCTGCTGCTGCTGCTGCTGCTGCTGCTGCTGCTGCTGCTGCTGCTGCTGCTGCTGCTGCTGCTGCTGCTGCTGCTGCTGCTGCTGCTGCTGCTGCTGCTGCTGCTGCTGCTGCTGCTGCTGCTGCTGCTGCTGCTGCTGCTGCTGCTGCTGCTGCTGCTGCTGCTGCTGCTGCTGCTGCTACTACTACTACTACTACTACTACTACTACTACTACTACTACTACTACTACTACTAGGGAGGAGCTTGCCTCTTTTGAAGAAGATGGTACTAAGCTTAGAGTTATGCGACAGCAATTGGCTGATAAAGTCCAATCAGCAACGAAAGATATAACAGAGACGCTACAATTAATTAACGATAAGTACGGCAACACAGCGAACGCTGTTAAGAATGGGCTAAAAGCCGCGCTAGAACACCTCCAAGAGGCAGAGGTGCTAAGAAAAGGCTTTCTTTACGAAGAAGAAACGTACGTAAACGCTTGGAAGTCGTCATTTGAATCGCTGCAGTGGAGGGAAAAAAGGCGAGATAATTTTCGACGGCATGTTCAGAAGAAGACCTTGAATACTGCCCTAAAACAAATAGAACGTAGCAAAAGAAACAGGAGCCCATCGGACAGCCCTGAGAAACGCCAGCATATGACGTCTTTAAAAAAAAAGAAAACAGTTAGTGGCAAACAAGAAGAAATTTCCCTGAATGACAAAACAAGCCAGAAGAAAAAAGTAGACGCCACAACAACAGTAGTAGTGAAGATGGCTGGAGGACAAACGTTTGCAACGGTGCTGAAGACGATGAAGGCGAATTTTGACCCCGATAAGACTGACGTGTCAATCCAAAGTGTTGTCACTACAAAAAAAGGAGACATACTTATTAAAGCCAAAGGTGTAGAGAATGCTACTGCATTCTCACAGCAAATTGAAAAGTCGGTAGCCGGACAGGGTACCGTGAAAATGAGCGACAGAAAAGTGACATTAGAGGTCCGAGACCTGGATGCCATTGTAGAGGAAGATGAGGTCAAAGAGGCTTTCGCTAGGACTTTTGGACATCAGAGCCAGGAGCTAGAAGTTGCTCTCTTAAAGCCAAATGCCAGAGGACAGAGGCTGGCTTTAATCAAGGTGGACGAAACAACTGCCAGACAAGTAGAAAAGAAAGGCAGGTTACGAGTTGGCTTTGTAAGCTGCCGAATTCGAAGAAGAATCGAAGTAACAAGATGTTTTAAATGCCTGGGATATGGACACGTCTCGGGCAACTGTAGGGAAGAAAACAGATCCAAGCTTTGCTTCCGGTGTGGGAGCTCAAACCACCGGAAGAAAGAGTGCCTAGGTCCAGCACGGTGCTTCCTTTGCCCAACAACGGACAACAAGCACGAAGCAGGCAGCGGAAGCTGCCCTTTATTTAGAAGAGCCCTGAAAGAGGCCAGGGATAAGGCCCAAGCAGGGTCAAAATAAGGCAGAAAGGCCTTCAGTGGAAAGACAGGCTTATGTGGACCCACGCTGCGCTGGGTACTTTCTACCTATCAGCAAGGGAAAGCATTAAGCTTATAGTGGTGCTGGCTGAGTAGGCGGCCTACTATGAAGCGCTAGACAGGGTGCTGGTCCTCAGGGACCCCGAGTCCTTTTCAGGACTCGAGAGCATCAGCACCTCTAGCAAATGGTGGCGAGTTAGCTCGTTAATGCTGTGAGACGCGATGGTCTCCCTGGTGGCTCCACCCCGAAGTAATGCTAACGCGGTTCCGGGGTGGATCAAAAGCCACGCGGCATGGGGGGGGTTTTAGTGGGTATGGGTGGTCTAATAAAAAAAAATCCACCGAGTCCCACACTACCGCTGTCCCTGCGGTGTGCCTCAATGCATTTCCCCTCCCTCCAAAAAAAAAAAAAAAAAAAAAAAAAAAAAAAAAAAACTACTACTACTACTACTACTACTACTACTACTACTACTACTACTACTACTACTACTACTCCCGGGTGGGGTTTTTGCTAGTTTCTCCATACCGGGCGCTTTCCCGGGTGGCGGATAGGGGCATCCTCTTGAAATAAGAGGTGACGATGGGCAGCTGAGGTGGCTCTCTATGGTGGTGGTCGGGGGCGTGGATCGGGGGGCGTGTGTGGCGCTGGCGTGTGTATCTGCGGCGGTGTGGGCGGGGGACTAGTGCCCCATGCCTCCATCGGTGTGGATGTATAGGCCGGCTCTGCTTGTGCTCCTTGTTCTTTGCTTTTTGCTGCTTCCGTGGGTGGCACTCCATTGCTTGATGCGGGCCAACAAAAACTAGCACCCGTCGTGTATAGAAGTAAGCGGCGGTTAAAACATTCTTCTCAGATACATGCATCACACACTCTTACTAAACAAACACAGGGACACTTACGGATTGTTCTGGGTTGCGTGTGGCGGGTCCTTTTCCGGGCTTGCGTTGGGGGCCCGGCCGCGGGTGAAGCCGGATGATGAGGCCCGGGTAAGTCTGGGTAACCACATCTGATATGGCTGTACGCCTCATAAACAAAAAAGACGTGGTGGGCCGACTAATCTAGGCTTACTACCACTGAGGAGGCTATATGGCGGCACCTTAGTGATTTACGCCAGCCCGTTTTGTTGGGTTGTCTGCGTGGTCTCGGGACTGTACGCCTGCCGCTCGTCTTCCTGGGATGACCGTTGTGCACCAACAAATACATACATGACACACGAACACCCTTCTTACACTTGTTACTCAACGCCAGGGCAGTCTCCGCGGGTGGGACTGAGGGAGAGTGGCGACTCCCGGCCGGCCCGAGCAAGTAGCATCTCTCTCTGGTAACAGAGAGGGCTGCTGCCCTGGTTTTAACCCTTTCCAAATGCTTATTTCTAGAAAAAAAAGGGTAGTGCTGGCCTTCGCGGGTCAGTACGAAACTAAAAAGATGCCAAAATGAAGAACGTCAATGTAAAACAGGTACCCCAGGCGGTAACCTCTCTGAGGGAATCCGCCGTCAGTTCCGATCCGGTGAAAGCCCGGGTGACTGACGCAGGCCCCACGGATTCTGGGGGGGGCCACAAAGACGTGTCTCATGGCCAACAGGGACTGCTAAATGTTCCATGGCCTTTTCTAACGGACAAAGGACGAAGAGGAAGCCTGTCGAGTATAGGCACTAACGACACCGAGGACAGCAACGTGTCGGTATTCAGCAACCAGACAAGGGAGGAGCTTGCCTCTTTTGAAGAAGATGGTGCTAAGCTTAGTGTTAAGCGACAGCAATGGGCTGATAGAGTTCAATCAGCAATGAAAGATATAACAGAGACGCTACAATTAATTAACGATAAGTACGGCAACACAGCGAACGCTGTTAAGAACGGGCTAAAAGCCGCGCTAGAACACCTCCAAGAGGCAGAGGTGCTAAGAAAAGGCTTTCTTTACGAAAAAGAAACGTACGTTAACGCTTGGAAGTCGTCATTTGAATCGCTGCAGTGGAGGGAAAAAAGGCGAGATAATTTTCGACGGCATGTTCAAAAAAAGACCTTGAACACTGCCCTGAAACAAATAGAACGTAGTAAAAGAAACAGGAGCCCATCGGACAGCCCTGAGAAACGCCAACATATTATGTCTCTAAAAAAAAAGAAAACAGTTAGTGGCAAACAAGAAGAAATTCCCCTGAATGACAAAACAAACCAGAAGAAAAAAGTAGACCCCACAACAACAGTAGTAGTAAAGATGGCTAAAGGGCAGACCTTTGCAACGGTGCTGAAGACTATGAAGGCGAACTTTGACCCCGATAAGGCTAAAGTGGCAGTCCAAAGTGTTGTCACTACAAAAAAAGGAGACATACTTATTAAAGCCAAAGGTGTAGAGAATGCTACTGCATTCTCACAGCAAATTGAAAAGTCGGTAGCCGGACAGGGTACCGTGAAAATGAGCGACAGAAAAGTGACATTAGAGGTCCGAGACCTGGATGCCATTGTAGAGGAAGATGAGGTCAAAGAGGCTTTCGCTAGGACTTTTGGACATCAGAGCCAGGAGCTATAAGTTACTCTCTTAAAGCCAAATGCCAGAGGACAGAGGCTGGCTTTAATCAAGGTGGACGAAACAACTGCCAGACAAGTAGAAAAGGAAGGCAGGTTACGAGTTGGCTTTGTAAGCTGCCGAATTCGAAGAAGAATCGAAGTAACAAGATGTTTTAAATGCCTGGGATATGGACACGTCTCGGGCAACTGTAGGGAAGAAAACAGATCCAAGCTTTGCTTCCGGTGTGGAAGCTCAAACCACCGGAAGAAAGAGTGCCTAGGTCCAGCACGGTGCTTCCTTTGCCCAACAACGGACAACAAGCACGAAGCAGGCAGCGGAAGCTGCCCTTTATTTAGAAGAGCCCTGAAAGAGGCCAGGGATAAGGCCCAAGCAGGGTCAAAATAAGGCAGAAAGGCCTTCAGTGGAAAAACAGGCTTATGTGGACCCACGCTGCGCTGGGTACTTTTTACCTATCAGCAAGGGAAAGCATGAAACTTATAGTGGTGCTGGCTGAGTAGGCGGCCTACTATGAAGCGCTAGACAGGGTGCTGGTCCTCAGGGACACCGAGTCCTTTTCAGGACTCGAGAGCATCAGCACCTCTAGCAAATGGTGGCGAGTTAGCTCGTTAATGCTGTGAGACGCGATGGTCTCCCTGGTGGCTCCACCCCGAAGTAATGCTAACGCGGTTCCGGGGTGGATCAAAAGCCACGCGGCATGGGGGGGGTTTTAGTGGGTATGGGTGGTCTAATAAAAAAAATCCACCGAGTCCCACACTACCGCTGTCCCTGCGGTGTGCCTCAATGCATTTCCCCTCCCTCCACAAAAAAAAAAAAAAAAAAAAAAACTACTACTACTACTACTACTACTACTACTACTACTACTACTACTACTACTACTACTACTACTACTACTACTACTACTACTACTACTACTACTACTACTACTACTACTACTACTACTACTACTACTACTACTACTACTACTACTACTACTACTACTACTACTACTACTACTACTACTACTACTACTACTACTACTACTACTACTACTACTACTACTACTACTACTACTACTACTACTACTACTACTACTACTACTACTACTACTACTACTACTACTACTACTACTACTACTACTACTACTACTACTACTACTACTACTACTACTACTACTACTACTACTACTACTACTACTACTACTACTACTACTACTACTACTACTACTACTACTACTACTACTACTACTACTACTACTACTACTACTACTACTACTACTACTACTACTACTACTACTACTACTACTACTACTACTACTACTACTACTACTACTACTACTACTACTACTACTACTACTACTACTACTACTACTACTACTACTACTACTACTACTACTACTACTACTACTACTACTACTACTACTACTACTACTACTACTACTACTACTACTACTACTACTACTACTACTACTACTACTACTACTACTACTACTACTACTACTACTACTACTACTACTACTACTACTACTACTACTACTACTACTACTACTACTACTACTACTACTACTACTACTACTACTACTACTACTACTACTACTACTACTACTACTACTACTACTACTACTACTACTACTACTACTACTACTACTACTACTACTACTACTACTACTACTACTACTACTACTACTACTACTACTACTACTACTACTACTACTACTACTACTACTACTACTACTACTACTACTACTACTACTACTACTACTACTACTACTACTACTACTACTACTACTACTACTACTACTACTACTACTACTACTACTACTACTACTACTACTACTACTACTACTACTACTACTACTACTACTACTACTACTACTACTACTACTACTACTACTACTACTACTACTACTACTACTACTACTACTACTACTACTACTACTACTACTACTACTACTACTACTACTACTACTACTACTACTACTACTACTACTACTACTACTACTACTACTACTACTACTACTACTACTACTACTACTACTACTACTACTACTACTACTACTACTACTACTACTACTACTACTACTACTACTACTTCTACTACTACTACTACTACTACTACTACTACTACTACTACTACTACTACTACTACTACTACTACTACTACTACTCCCGGGTGGGGTTTTTGCTAGCCCGGGTGGCGGATAGGGGCATCCTCTTAAAATAAGGGGTGACGATGGGCAGCTGAGGTGGCTCTCTATGGTGGTGGTCGGGGGCGTGGATCGGGGGGCGTGTGTGGCGCTGGCGTGTGTATCTGCGGCGGTGTGGGCGGGGGACTAGTGCCCCATGCCTCCATCGGTGTGGATGTATGGGCCGGCTCTGCTTGTGCTCCTTGTTCTTTGCTTTTTGCTGCTTCCGTGGGTGGCACTCCATTGCTTGATGCGGGCCAACAAAAACTAGCACCCGTCGTGTATAGAAGTAAGCGGCGGTTAAAACATTCTTCTCAGATACATGCATCACACACTCTTACTAAACAAACACAGGGACACTTACGGATTGTTCTGGGTTGCGTGTGGCGGGTCCTTTTCCGGGCTTGCGTTGGGGGCCCGGCCGCGGGTGAAGCCGGATGATGAGGCCCGGGTAAGTCTGGGTAACCACATCTGATATGGCTGTACGCCTCATGAACAAAAAAGACGTGGTGGGCCGACTAATCTAGGCTTACTACCACTGAGGAGGCTATATGGCGGCACCTTAGTGCCTTACGCCAGCCCGTTTTGTTGGGTTGTCTGCGTGGTCTCGGGACTGTACGCCTGCCGCTCGTTTCCCTGGGATGACCGTTGTGCACCAACAAATACATACATTACACACGAACACCCTTCTTACACTTGTTACTCAACGCCAGGGCAGTCTCCGCGGGTGGGACTGAGGGAGAGTGGCGACTCCCGGCCGGCCCGAGCAAGTAGCATCTCTCTCTGGTAACAGAGAGGGCTGCTGCCCTGGTTTTAACCCTTTCCAAATGCTTATTTCTAGGAAAAAAAAGGGTAGTGCTGGCCTTCGCGGGTCAGTACGAAACTAAAAAGATGCCAAAATGAAGAACGTCAATGTAAAACAGGTACCCCAGGCGGTAACCTCTCTGAGGGAATCCGCCGTCAGTTCCGATCCGGTGAAAGCCCGGGTGACTGACGCAGGCCCCACGGATTCTGGGGGGGGCCACAAAGACGTGTCTCATGACCAACAGGGACTGCTAAATGTTCCATGGCCTTTCTTTTCAGACAAAGGACGACGAGGAAGCCTGTCGAGTATAGGCACTAACGACACCGAGGTTAGCAAGGTGTCGGTATTTAGCAACCAGACCCAGGAAGAGCTTGCCTCTCTAGAAGAAAGTGCCACTAGGCTCGGAAAAAAGCGACAGCAAGTTGCTGATAAAGTCCAATCAGCAACGAATGACATTACAGAGACGCTAAAACTGATTAATGATAAGTACGGCAACACAGCGAACGCTGTTAAAAATGGGCTCAAAGCGGCGCTTAAGCATCTTCAAGAGGCAGAGGTGCTAAGAGAACGCTGTCTTACTGAAGAAGATTTGTACATGAACGCTTGGAAGTCGTCATTTGAATCCCTGCAGTGGAGGGAAAAAAGGCGAGATAATTTCCGTCGGCATGTACAGAAACGAACCCTGAACACTGCCTTAAAGGAAATAAAACGAAGTAAGAGAAACAGGAGCCCATCGGACAGCCCTGAAAAACGCCAGCATACTATGTCTTTAAAGAAAAAGAAGACAGGTAGTGGCAAACAAGAGGAAATTCCCCTAAATGACAAAACAAGCCAGAAGAAAAAAGTGGACCCCACAACAACAGTAGTAGTAAAGATGGCTGAAGGGCAGACCTTTGCAACGGTGCTGAAGACTATGAAGGCGAACTTTGACCCCGATAAGGCTAAAGTGGCAGTCCAAAGTGTTGTCACTACAAAAAAAGGAGACATACTTATTAAAGCCAAAGGTGTAGAGAATGCTACTGCATTCTCACAGCAAATTGAAAAGTCGGTAGCCGGACAGGGTACCGTGAAAATGAGCGACAGAAAAGTGACATTAGAGGTCCGAGACCTGGATGCCATTGTAGAGGAAGATGAGGTCAAAGAGGCTTTCGCTAGGACTTTTGGACATCAGAGCCAGGAGCTAGAAGTTGCTCTCTTAAAGCCAAATGCCAGAGGACAGAGGCTGGCTTTAATCAAGGTGGACGAAACAACTGCCAGACAAGTAGAAAAGGAAGGCAGGTTACGAGTTGGCTTTGTAAGCTGCCGAATTCGAAGAAGAATCGAAGTAACAAGATGTTTTAAATGCCTGGGATATGGACACGTCTCGGGCAACTGTAGGGAAGAAAACAGATCCAAGCTTTGCTTCCGGTGTGGAAGCTCAAACCACCGGAAGAAAGAGTGCCTAGGTCCAGCACGGTGCTTCCTTTGCCCAACAACGGACAACAAGCACGAAGCAGGCAGCGGAAGCTGCCCTTTATTTAGAAGAGCCCTGAAAGAGGCCAGGGATAAGGCCCAAGCAGGGTCAAAATAAGGCAGAAAGGCCTTCAGTGGAATGACAGGCTTATGTGGACCCACGCTGCGCTGGGTACTTTTTACCTATCAGCAAGGGAAAGCATTAAGCTTATAGTGGTGCTGGCTGAGTAGGCGGCCTACTATGAAGCGCTAGACAGGGTGCTGGTCCTCAGGGACCCCGAGTCCTTTTCAGGACTCGAGAGCATCAGCACCTCTAGCAAATGGTGGCGAGTTAGCTCGTTAATGCTGTGAGACGCGATGGTCTCCCTGGTGGCTCCACCCCGAAGTAATGCTAACGCGGTTCCGGGGTGGATCAAAAGCCACGCGGCATGGGGGGGGTTTTAGTGGGTATGGGTGGTCTAATAAAAAAAATCCACCGAGTCCCACACTACCGCTGTCCCTGCGGTGTGCCTCAATGCATTTCCCCTCCCTCCACAAAAAAAAAAAAAAAAAAAAAAAAAAAAAAAAAACTACTACTACTACTACTACTACTACTACTACTACTACTACTACTACTACTACTACTACTACTACTACTACTACTACTACTACTACTACTACTACTACTACTACTACTACTACTACTACTACTACTACTACTACTACTACTACTACTACTACTACTACTACTACTACTACTACTACTACTACTACTACTACTACTACTACTACTACTACTACTACTACTACTACTACTACTACTACTACTACTACTACTACTACTACTACTACTTTTTTTTTGTGGAGGGAGGGGAAATGCATTGAGGCACACCGCAGGGACAGCGGTAGTGTGGGACTCGGTGGATTTTTTTTATTAGACCACCCATACCCACTAAAACCCCCCCCATGCCGCGTGGCTTTTGATCCACCCCGGAACCGCGTTAGCATTACTTCGGGGTGGAGCCACCAGGGAGACCATCGCGTCTCACAGCATTAACGAGCTAACTCGCCACCATTTGCTAGAGGTGCTGATGCTCTCGAGTCCTGAAAAGGACTCGGGGTCCCTGAGGACCAGCACCTTGTCTAGCGCTTCATAGTAGGCCGCCTACTCAGCCAGCACCACTATTAGCTTAATGCTTTCCCTTGCTGATAGGTAAGAAGTACCCAGTGCAGCGTGGGTCCACATAAGCCTGTCTTTCAACTTAAGGCCTTTCTGCCTTATTTTGATCCTGCTTGGGCCTTATCCCTGGCCTCTTTCAGGGCTCTTCTGAATAAAGGGCAGCTTCCGCTGCCTGCTTCGTGCTTGTTGTCCGTTGTTGGGCAAAGGAAGCACCGTGCTGGGCCTGTACACTCTTTCTTCCGGTGGTTTGAGCTTCCACACCGAAAGCACAGCTTGGATCTGTTTTCGTTCTCACAGTTGCCCGAGACGTGTCCATATCCCAGGCATTTGTAACATCTTATTACTTTAATTCTTCTTCGTATTCGGCAGATTACGAAGCCAACTCGTAACCTGCCTTCCTCTTCTACTTGTCTGGCAGTTGTTTCGTCCACCTTGATTAAAGCCAGCCTCTGTCCTCTGGCATTTGGCTTTAAGAGAGTAACTTCTGGCTCCTGGCTCTTAAGTCCAAAAGTCTTAGCGAAAGCCTTCTTGACCTCGTCTTCCTCAACAATGGCATCCAGGTCTCGGACCTCTAAAGTCCCTTTTCTGCTGCTTATTTTGACAGTACCTTGTCCGGCTACCGACTTTTCAATTTGCTGTGAGAATGCAGTAGCATTCTCTACACCTTTGGCCTTAATAAGTATGTCTCCTTTTTTTGTAGTGACAACACTTTGGATTGACACGTCAGTCTTATCGGGGTCAAAATTCGCCTTCATCGTCTTCAGCACCGATGCAAAGGTCTGCCCTTTAGCCATCTTTACTACTACTGTTGTTGTGGGGTCCACTTTTGTCTTCTGGCTTGTTTTGTCATTCAGGGGAATTTCCTCTTGTTTGCTACTATCTGTCTTCTTTTTCTTTAAAGACATAGTATGCTGGCGTTTTTCAGGGCTGTCCGATGGGCTCCTGTTTCTCTTACTTCGTTCTATTTCCTTTAAGGCAGTGTTCAGGGTTCGTTTTTGTACATGCCGACGGAAATTATCTCGCCTTTTTTCCCTCCACTGCAGGGATTCAAATGACGACTTCCAAGCGTTCATGTACAAATCTTCTTCAGTAAGACAGCGTTCTCTTAGCACCTCTGCCTCTTGAAGATGCTTAAGCGCCGCTTTGAGCCCATTTTTAACAGCGTTCGCTGTGTTGCCGTACTTATCATTAATCAGTTTTAGCGTCTCTGTAATGTCATTCGTTGCTGATTGGACTTTATCAGCAACTTGCTGTCGCTTTTTTCCGAGCCTAGTGGCACTTTCTTCTAAAGAGGCAAGCTCTTCCTGGGTCTGGTTGCTAAATACCGACACCTTGCTAACCTCGGTGTCGTTAGTGCCTATACTCGACAGGCTTCCTCGTCGTCCTTTGTCTGAAAAGAAAGGCCATGGAACATTAAGCAGTCCCTGTTGGCCATGAGACACGTCTTTGTGGCCCCCCCCAGAATCCGTGGGGCCTGCGTCAGTCACCCGGGCTTTCACCGGATCGGAACTGACGGCGGATTCCCTCAGAGAGGTTACCGCCTGGGGTACCTGTTTTACATTGACGTTCTTCATTTTGGCATCTTTTTAGTTTCGTACTGACCCGCGAAGGCCAGCACTACCCTTTTTTTCCTAGAAATAAGTATTTGGAAAGGGTTAAAACCAGGGCAGCAGCCCTCTCTGTTATCAGAGAGAGATGCTACTTGCTCGGGCCGGCCGGGAGTCGCCACTCTCCCTCAGTCCCACCCGCGGAGACTGCCCTGGCGTTGAGTAACAAGTGTAAGAAGGGTGTTCGTGTGTAATGTATGTATTTGTTGGTACACAACGGTCATCCCAGGGAGACGAGCGGCAGGCGTACAGTCCCGAGACCACGCAGACAACCCAACAAAACGGGCTGGCGTAAGGCACTAAGGTGCCGCCATATAGCCTCCTCAGTGGTAGTAAGCCTATATTAGTCGGCCCACCACGTCTTTTTTGTTCATGAGGCGTACAGCCATATCATATGTGGTTACCCAGACTTACCCGGGCCTCATCATCCAGATTCACCCGTGGCCGGGCCCCCAACGCAAGCCCGGAAAAGGACCCGCCACACGCAACCCAGAACAATCCGTAAGTGTCCCTATGTTTGTTTAGTAAGAGTGTGTGATGCATGTATCTGAGAAGAATGTTTTAACCGCCGCTTACTTCTATACACGACGGGTGCTAGTTTTTGTTGGCCCGCATCAAGCAATGGAGTGCCACCCACGGAAGCAGCAAAAAGCGAAGAACACGGAGCACAAGTAGAGCCGGCCCATACATCCACACCGATAGAGGCATGGGGCACTAGTCCCCCGTCCACATCGCCGCAGATACACACGCCAGCGCCACACACGCCCCCCGATCCACGCCCCCGACAACCACCATAGAGAGCCACCCCAGCTGCCCATCGTCACCTCTTATTTCAAGAGGATGCCCCTATCCGCCACCCGGGGAAGCGCCCGGTATGGAGAAACTAGCGAAAACCCCACCCGGGACTACTACTACTACTACTACTACTACTACTACTACTACTACTACTACTACTACTACTACTACAACTACTACTACTGCTACTACTACTACTACTACTACTACTACTACTACTACTACTACTGCTACTACTACTACTGCTACTACTACTACTACTACTACTACTGCTACTACTACTACTACTACTACTACTACTACTACTACTACTACTACTACTACTACTACTACTACTACTACTGCTACTACTACTACTGCTACTACTACTACTACTACTACTACTGCTACTACTACTACTACTACTACTTCTACTACTACTACTACTACTACTACTACTACTACTACTCCCGGGTGGGGTTTTCGCTAGTTTCTCCATACCGGGCGCTTCCCCGGGTGGCGGATAGGGGCATCCTCTTGAAATAAGAGGTGACGATGGGCAGCTGGGGTGGCTCTCTATGGTGGTGGTCGGGGGCGTGGATCGGGGGGCGTGTGTGGCGCTGGCGTGTGTATCTGCGGCGGTGTGGACGGGGGACTAGTGCCCCATGCCTCCATCGGTGTGGATGTATGGGCCGGCTCTGCTTGTGCTCCTTGTTCTTCGCTTTTTGCTGCTTCCGTAGGTGGCACTCCATTGCTTGATGCGGGCCAACAAAAACTAGCACCCGTCGTGTATATAAGTAAGCGGCGGTTAAAACATTCTTCTCAGATACATACATCACACACTCTTACTAAACAAACACAGGGACACTTACGGATTGTTCTGGGTTGCGTGTGGCGGGTCCTTTTCCGGGCTTGCGTTGGGGGCCTGGCCACGGGTGAAGCCGGATGATGAGGCCCGGGTAAGTCTGGGTAACCACATCTGATATGGCTGTACGCCTCATGAACAAAAAAGACGTGGTGGGCCGACTAATCTAGGCTTACTACCACTGAGGAGGCTATATGGCGGCACCTTAGTGCCTTACGCCAGCCCGTTTTGTTGGGTTGTCTGCGTGGTCTCGGGACGTACGCCTGCCGCTCGTCTCGCTGGGATGATCGTTTTGTACCAACAAATACATACATTACACACGAACACCCTTCTTACACTGGTTACTCAACGCCAGGGCAGTCTCCGCGGGTGGGACTGAGGGAGAGTGGCGACTCCCGGCCGGCCCGAGCAAGTAGCATCTCTCTCTGGTAACAGAGAGGGCTGCTGCCCTGGTTTTAACCCTTTCCAAATGCTTATTTTTAGGAAAAAAAGGGTAGTGCTGGCCTTCGCGGGTCAGTACAAAACTAAAAAGATGCCAAAATGAAAAACGTCGATGTAAAACAGGTACCCCAGGCGGTAACCTCTCTGAGGGAATCCGCCGTCAGTTCCGATCCGGTGAAAGCCCGGGTGACTGACGCAGGCCCCACGGATTCTGGGGGGGGCCACAAAGACGTGTCTCATGGCCAACAGGGACTGCTAAATGTTCCATGGCCATTCTTTTCAGACAAAGGAGGACGAGGAAGCCTGTCGAGTATAGGCACTAACGACACCGAGGTTAGCAAGGTGTCGGTATTTAGCAACCAGACCCAGGAAGAGCTTGCCTCTTTAGAAGAAAGTGCCACTAGGCTCGGAAAAAAGCGACAGCAAGTTGCTGATAAAGTCCAATCAGCAACGAATGACATTACAGAGACGCTAAAACTGATTAATGATAAGTACGGCAACACAGCGAACGCTGTTAAAAATGGGCTCAAAGCGGCGCTTAAGCATCTTCAAGAGGCAGAGGTGCTAAGAGAACGCTGTCTTACTGAAGAAGATTTGTACATGAACGCTTGGAAGTCGTCATTTGAATCCCTGCAGTGGAGGGAAAAAAGGCGAGATAATTTCCGTCGGCATGTACAGAAACGAACCCTGAACACTGCCTTAAAGGAAATAGAACGAAGTAAGAGAAACAGGAGCCCATCGGACAGCCCTGAAAAACGCCAGCATACTATGTCTTTAAAGAAAAAGAAGACAGGTAGTGGCAAACAAGAGGAAATTCCCCTGAATGACAAAACAAGCCAGAAGAAAAAAGTGGACCCCACAACAACAGTAGTAGTAAAGATGGCTGAAGGGCAGACCTTTGCAACGGTGCTGAAGACTATGAAGGCGAACTTTGACCCCGATAAGGCTAAAGTGGCAGTCCAAAGTGTTGTCACTACAAAAAAAGGAGACATACTTATTAAAGCCAAAGGTGTAGAGAATGCTACTGCATTCTCACAGCAAATTGAAAAGTCGGTAGCCGGACAGGGTACCGTGAAAATGAGCGACAGAAAAGTGACATTAGAGGTCCGAGACCTGGATGCCATTGTAGAGGAAGATGAGGTCAAAGAGGCTTTCGCTAGGACTTTTGGACATCAGAGCCAGGAGCTAGAAGTTGCTCTCTTAAAGCCAAATGCCAGAGGACAGAGGCTGGCTTTAATCAAGGTGGACGAAACAACTGCCAGACAAGTAGAAAAGGAAGGCAGGTTACGAGTTGGCTTTGTAAGCTGCCGAATTCGAAGAAGAATCGAAGTAACGAGATGTTTTAAATGCCTGGGATATGGACACGTCTCGGGCAACTGTAGGGAAAAAAACAGATCCAAGCTTTGCTTCCGGTGTGGAAGCTCAAACCACCGGAAGAAAGAGTGCCTAGGTCCAGCACGGTGCTTCCTTTGCCCAACAACGGACAACAAGCACGAAGCAGGCAGCGGAAGCTGCCCTTTATTCAGAAGAGCCCTGAAAGAGGCCAGGGATAAGGCCCAAGCAGGATCAAAATAAGGCAGAAAGGCCTTAAGTTAAAAGACAGGCTTATGTGGACCCACGCTGCACTGGGTACTTCTTACCTATCAGCAAGGGAAAGCATTGAGCTAATAGTGGTGCTGGCTGAGTAGGCGGCCTACTATGAAGCGCTAGACAAGGTGCTGGTCCTCAGGGACCCCGAGTCCTTTTCAGGACTTGAGAGCATCAGCACCTCTAGCAAATGGTGGCGAGTTAGCTCGTTAATGCTGTGAGACGCGATGGTCTCCCTGGTGGCTCCACCCCGAAGTAATGCTAACGCGGTTCCGGGGTGGATCAAAAGCCACGCGGCATGGGGGGGGTTTTAGTGGGTATGGGTGGTCTAATAAAAAAAATCCACCGAGTCCCACACTACCGCTGTCCCTGCGGTGTGCCTCAATGCATTTCCCCTCCCTCCACAAAAAAAAAAAAAAAAAAAAAAAAAAACTACTACTACTACTACTACTACTACTACTACTACTACTACTACTACTACTACTACTACTACTACTACTACTACTACTACTACTACTACTACTACTACTACTACTACTACTACTACTACTACTACTACTACTACTACTACTACTACTACTACTACTACTACTACTACTACTACTACTACTACTACTACTACTACTACTACTACTACTACTACTACTACTACTACTACTACTACTACTACTACTACTACTACTACTACTACTACTACTACTACTACTACTACTACTACTACTACTACTACTACTACTACTACTACTACTACTACTACTACTACTACTACTACTACTACTACTACTACTACTACTACTACTACTACTACTACTACTACTACTACTACTACTACTACTACTACTACTACTACTACTACTACTACTACTACTACTACTACTACTACTACTACTACTACTACTACTACTACTACTACTACTACTACTACTACTACTACTACTACTACTACTACTACTACTACTACTACTACTACTACTACTACTACTACTACTACTACTACTACTACTACTACTACTACTACTACTACTACTACTACTACTACTACTACTACTACTACTACTACTACTACTACTACTACTACTACTACTACTACTACTACTACTACTACTACTACTACTACTACTACTACTACTACTACTACTACTACTACTACTACTACTACTACTACTACTACTACTACTACTACTACTACTACTACTACTACTACTACTACTACTACTACTACTACTACTACTACTACTACTACTACTACTACTACTACTACTACTACTACTACTACTACTACTACTACTACTACTACTACTACTACTACTACTACTACTACTACTACTACTACTACTACTACTACTACTACTACTACTACTACTACTACTACTACTACTACTACTACTACTACTACTACTACTACTACTACTACTACTACTACTACTACTACTACTACTACTACTACTACTACTACTACTACTACTACTACTACTACTCCCGGGTGGGGTTTTCGCTAGTTTCTCCATACCGGGCGCTTCCCCGGGTGGCGGATAGGGGCATCCTCTTGAAATAAGAGGTGACGATGGGCAGCTGGGGTGGCTCTCTATGGTGGTTGTCGGGGGCGTGGATCGGGGGGCGTGTGTGGCGCTGGCGTGTGTATCTGCGGCGATGTGGACGGGGGACTAGTGCCCCATGCCTCTATCGGTGTGGATGTATGGGCCGGCTCTACTTGTGCTCCGTGTTCTTCGCTTTTTGCTGCTTCCGTGGGTGGCACTCCATTGCTTGATGCGGGCCAACAAAAACTAGCACCCGTCGTGTATAGAAGTAAGCGGCGGTTAAAACATTCTTCTCAGATACATGCATCACACACTCTTACTAAACAAACATAGGGACACTTACGGATTGTTCTGGGTTGCGTGTGGCGGGTCCTTTTCCGGGCTTGCGTTGGGGGCCCGGCCACGGGTGAAGCCGGATGATGAGGCCCGGGTAAGTCTGGGTAACCACATCTGATATGGCTGTACGCCTCATGAACAAAAAAGACGTGGTGGGCCGACTAATCTAGGCTTACTACCACTGAGGAGGCTATATGGCGGCACCTTAGTGCCTTACGCCAGCCCGTTTTGTTGGGTTGTCTGCGTGGTCTCGGGACTGTACGCCTGCCGCTCGTCTCCCTGGGATGACCGTTGTGTACCAACAAATACATACATTACACACGAACACCCTTCTTACACTTGTTACTCAACGCCAGGGCAGTCTCCGCGGGTGGGACTGAGGGAGAGTGGCGACTCCCGGCCGGCCCGAGCAAGTAGCATCTCTCTCTGATAACAGAGAGGGCTGCTGCCCTGGTTTTAACCCTTTCCAAATGCTTATTTCTAGGAAAAAAAGGGTAGTGCTGGCCTTCGCGGGTCAGTACGAAACTAAAAAGATGCCAAAATGAAGAACGTCAATGTAAAACAGGTACCCCAGGCGGTAACCTCTCTGAGGGAATCCGCCGTCAGTTCCGATCCGGTGAAAGCCCGGGTGACTGACGCAGGCCCCACGGATTCTGGGGGGGGCCACAAAGACGTGTCTCATGGCCAACAGGGACTGCTAAATGTTCCATGGCCTTTTCTAACGGACAAAGGACGAAGAGGAAGCCTGTCGAGTATAGGCACTAACGACACCGAGGACAGCAACGTGTCAGTATTCAGCAACCAGACAAGGGAGGAGCTTGCCTCTTTTGAAGAAGATGGTGCTAAGCTAAGTGTTAAGCGACAGCAAGTGGCTGATAAAGTTCAATAAGTGGCTGATAAAGTTCAATCAGCAACGAAAGATATAACAGAGACGCTACAATTAATTAACGATAAGTACGGCAACACAGCGAACGCTGTTAAGAACGGGCTAAAAGCCGCGCTAGAACACCTCCAAGAGGCAGAGGTGCTAAGAAAAGGCTTTCTTTACGAAGAAGAAACGTACGTTAACGCTTGGAAGTCGTCATTTGAATCGCTGCAGTGGAGGGAAAAAAGGCGAGATAATTTTCGACAGCATGTTCAGAAAAAGACCTTGAACACTGCCCTAAAACAAATAGAACGTAGTAAAAGAAACAGGAGCCCATCGGACAGCCCTGAGAAACGCCAGCATATTATGTCTTTAAAAAAAAAGAAAACAGTTAGTGGCAAACAAGAAGAAATTCCCCTGAATGACAAAACAAACCAGAAGAAAAAAGTAGACGCCACAACAACAGTAGTAGTGAAGATGGCTGGAGGACAAACCTTTGCAACGGTGCTGAAGACGATGAAGGCGAATTTTGACCCCGATAAGACTGACGTGTCAATCCAAAGTGTTGTCACTACAAAAAAAGGAGACATACTTATTAAGGCCAAAGGTGTAGAGAATGCTACTGCATTCTCACAGCAAATTGAAAAGTCGGTAGCCGGACAAGGTACTGGTACTGTCAAAATAAGCAGCAGAAAAGTGACTTTAGAGGTCCGAGACCTGGATGCCATTGTTGAGGAAGACGAGGTCAACAAGGCTTTCGCTAAGACTTTTGGACTTAAGAGCCAGGAGCCAGAAGTTACTCTCTTAAAGCCAAATGCCAGAGGACAGAGGCTGGCTTTAATCAAGGTGGACGAAACAACTGCCAGACAAGTAGAAGAGGAAGGCAGGTTACGAGTTGGCTTCGTAAGCTGCCGAATACGAAGAAGAATTGAAGTAATAAGATGTTACAAATGCCTGGGATATGGACACGTCTCGGGCAACTGTGAGAACGAAAACAGATCCAAGCTGTGCTTTCGGTGTGGAAGCTCAAACCACCGGAAGAAAGAGTGTACAGGCCCAGCACGGTGCTTCCTTTGCCCAACAACGGACAACAAGCACGAAGCAGGCAGCGGAAGCTGCCCTTTATTCAGAAGAGCCCTGAAAGAGGCCAGGGATAAGGCCCAAGCAGGATCAAAATAAGGCAGAAAGGCCTTAAGTTGAAAGACAGGCTTATGTGGACCCACGCTGCACTGGGTACTTCTTACCTATCAGCAAGGGAAAGCATTAAGCTAATAGTGGTGCTGGCTGAGTAGGCGGCCTACTATGAAGCGCTAGACAAGGTGCTGGTCCTCAGGGACCCCGAGTCCTTTTCAGGACTCGAGAGCATCAGCACCTCTAGCAAATGGTGGCGAGTTAGCTCGTTAATGCTGTGAGACGCGATGGTCTCCCTGGTGGCTCCACCCCGAAGTAATGCTAACGCGGTTCCGGGGTGGATCAAAAGCCACGCGGCATGGGGGGGGTTTTAGTGGGTATGGGTGGTCTAATAAAAAAAATCCACCGAGTCCCACACTACCGCTGTCCCTGCGGTGTGCCTCAATGCATTTCCCCTCCCTCCACAAAAAAAAAAAAAAAAAAAAAAAAAAAACTACTACTACTACTACTACTACTACTACTACTACTACTACTACTACTACTACTACTACTACTACTACTACTACTACTACTACTACTACTACTACTACTACTACTACTACTACTACTACTACTACTACTACTACTACTACTACTACTACTACTACTACTACTACTACTACTACTACTACTACTACTACTACTACTACTACTACTACTACTACTACTACTACTACTACTACTACTACTACTACTACTACTACTACTACTACTACTACTACTACTACTACTACTACTACTACTACTACTACTACTACTACTACTACTACTACTACTACTACTACTACTACTACTACTACTACTACTACTACTACTACTACTACTACTACTACTACTACTACTACTACTACTACTACTACTACTACTACTACTACTACTACTACTACTACTACTACTACTACTACTACTACTACTACTACTACTACTACTACTACTACTACTACTACTACTACTACTACTACTACTACTACTACTACTACTACTACTACTACTACTACTACTACTACTACTACTACTACTACTACTACTACTACTACTACTACTACTACTACTACTACTACTACTACTACTACTACTACTACTACTACTACTACTACTACTACTACTACTACTACTACTACTACTACTACTACTACTACTACTACTACTACTACTACTACTACTACTACTACTACTACTACTACTACTACTACTACTACTACTACTACTACTACTACTACTACTACTACTACTACTACTACTACTACTACTACTACTACTACTACTACTACTACTACTACTACTACTACTACTACTACTACTACTACTACTACTACTACTACTACTACTACTACTACTACTACTACTACTACTACTACTACTACTACTACTACTACTACTACTACTACTACTACTACTACTACTACTACTACTACTACTACTACTACTACTACTACTACTACTACTACTACTACTACTACTACTACTACTACTACTACTACTACTACTACTACTACTACTACTACTACTACTACTACTACTACTACTACTACTACTACTACTACTACTACTACTACTACTACTACTACTACTACTACTACTACTACTACTACTACTACTACTACTACTACTACTACTACTACTACTACTACTACTACTACTACTACTACTACTACTACTACTACTACTACTACTACTACTACTACTACTACTACTACTACTACTACTACTACTACTACTACTACTACTACTACTACTACTACTACTACTACTACTACTACTACTACTACTACTACTACTACTACTACTACTACTACTACTACTACTACTACTACTACTACTACTACTACTACTACTACTACTACTACTACTACTACTACTACTACTACTACTACTACTACTACTACTACTACTACTACTACTACTACTACTACTACTACTACTACTACTACTACTACTACTACTACTACTACTACTACTACTACTACTACTCCCGGGTGGGGTTTTCGCTAGTTTCTCCATACCGGGCGCTTCCCCGGGTGGCGGATAGGGGCATCCTCTTGAAATAAGAGGTGACGATGGGCAGCTGGGGTGGCTCTCTATGGTGGTGGTCGGGGGCGTGGATCGGGGGGCGTGTGTGGCGCTGGCGTGTGTATCTGCGGCGGTGTGGACGGGGGACTAGTGCCCCATGCCTCCATCGGTGTGGATGTATGGGCCGGCTCTGCTTGTGCTCCTTGTTCTTCGCTTTTTGCTGCTTCCGCGGGTGGCACTCCATTGCTTGATGCGGGCCAACAAAAACTAGCACCCGTCGTGTATAGAAGTAAGCGGCGGTTAAAACATTCTTCTCAGATACATGCATCACACACTCTTACTAAACAAACACAGGGACACTTACGGATTGTTCTGGGTTGCGTGTGGCGGGTCCTTTTCCGGGCTTGCGTTGGGGGCCTGGCCACGGGTGAAGCCGGATGATGAGGCCCGGGTAAGTCTGGGTAACCACATCTGATATGGCTGTACGCCTCATGAACAAAAAAGACGTGGTGGGCCGACTAATCTAGGCTTACTACCACTGAGGAGGCTATATGGCGGCACCTTAGTGCCTTACGCCAGCCCGTTTTGTTGGGTTGTCTGCGTGGTCTCGGGACTGTACGCCTGCCGCTCGTCTCGCTGGGATGATCGTTGTGTACCAACAAATACATACATTACACACGAACACCCTTCTTACACTGGTTACTCAACGCCAGGGCAGTCTCCGCGGATGGGACTGAGGGAGAGTGGCGACTCCCGGCCGGCCCGAGCAAGTAGCATCTCTCTCTGGTAACAGAGAGGGCTGCTGCCCTGGTTTTAACCCTTTCCAAATGCTTATTTTTAGGAAAAAAAGGGTAGTGCTGGCCTTCGCGGGTCAGTACGAAACTAAAAAGATGCCAAAATGAAAAACGTCGATGTAAAACAGGTACCCCAGGCGGTAACCTCTCTGAGGGAATCCGCCGTCAGTTCCGATCCGGTGAAAGCCCGGGTGACTGACGCAGGCCCCACGGATTCTGGGGGGGGCCACAAAGACGTGTCTCATGGCCAACAGGGACTGCTAAATGTTCCATGGCCATTCTTTTCAGACAAAGGACGACGAGGAAGCCTGTCGAGTATAGGCACTAACGACACCGAGGTTAGCAAGGTGTCGGTATTTAGCAACCAGACCCAGGAAGAGCTTGCCTCTTTAGAAGAAAGTGCCACTAGGCTCGGAAAAAAGCGACAGCAAGTTGCTGATAAAGTCCAATCAGCAACGAATGACATTACAGAGACGCTAAAACTGATTAATGATAAGTACGGCAACACAGCGAACGCTGTTAAAAATGGGCTCAAAGCGGCGCTTAAGCATCTTCAAGAGGCAGAGGTGCTAAGAGAACGCTGTCTTACTGAAGAAGATTTGTACATGAACGCTTGGAAGTCGTCATTTGAATCCCTGCAGTGGAGGGAAAAAAGGCGAGATAATTTCCGTCGTCATGTACAGAAACGAACCCTGAACACTGCCTTAAAGGAAATAGAACGAAGTAAGAGAAACAGGAGCCCATCGGACAGCCCTGAAAAACGCCAGCATACTATGTCTTTAAAGAAAAAGAAGACAGGTAGTGGCAAACAAGAGGAAATTCCCCTGAATGACAAAACAAGCCAGAAGAAAAAAGTGGACCCCACAACAACAGTAGTAGTAAAGATGGCTGAAGGGCAGACCTTTGCAACGGTGCTGAAGACTATGAAGGCGAACTTTGACCCCGATAAGGCTAAAGTGGCAGTCCAAAGTGTTGTCACTACAAAAAAAGGAGACATACTTATTAAAGCCAAAGGTGTAGAGAATGCTACTGCATTCTCACAGCAAATTGAAAAGTCGGTAGCCGGACAGGGTACCGTGAAAATGAGCGACAGAAAAGTGACATTAGAGGTCCGAGACCTGGATGCCATTGTAGAGGAAGATGAGGTCAAAGAGGCTTTCGCTAGGACTTTTGGACATCAGAGCCAGGAGCTAGAAGTTGCTCTCTTAAAGCCAAATGCCAGAGGACAGAGGCTGGCTTTAATCAAGGTGGACGAAACAACTGCCAGACAAGTAGAAAAGGAAGGCAGGTTACGAGTTGGCTTTGTAAGCTGCCGAATTCGAAGAAGAATCGAAGTAACGAGATGTTTTAAATGCCTGGGATATGGACACGTCTCGGGCAACTGTAGGGAAGAAAACAGATCCAAGCTTTGCTTCCGGTGTGGAAGCTCAAACCACCGGAAGAAAGAGTGCCTAGGTCCAGCACGGTGCTTCCTTTGCCCAACAACGGACAACAAGCACGAAGCAGGCAGCGGAAGCTGCCCTTTATTCAGAAGAGCCCTGAAAGAGGCCAGGGATAAGGCCCAAGCAGGATCAAAATAAGGCAGAAAGGCCTTAAGTTAAAAGACAGGCTTATGTGGACCCACGCTGCACTGGGTACTTCTTACCTATCAGCAAGGGAAAGCATTGAGCTAATAGTGGTGCTGGCTGAGTAGGCGGCCTACTATGAAGCGCTAGACAAGGTGCTGGTCCTCAGGGACCCCGAGTCCTTTTCAGGACTTGAGAGCATCAGCACCTCTAGCAAATGGTGGCGAGTTAGCTCGTTAATGCTGTGAGACGCGATGGTCTCCCTGGTGGCTCCACCCTGAAGTAATGCTAACGCGGTTCCAGGGTGGATCAAAAGCCACGCGGCATGGGGGGGGTTTTAGTGGGTATGGGTGGTCTAATAAAAAAAGTCCACCGAGTCCCACACTACCGCTGTCCCTGCGGTGTGCCTCAATGCATTTCCCCTCCCTCCACAAAAAAAAAAAAAAAAAAAAAAAAAAACTACTACTACTACTACTACTACTACTACTACTACTACTACTACTACTACTACTACTACTACTACTACTACTACTACTACTACTACTACTACTACTACTACTACTACTACTACTACTACTACTACTACTACTACTACTACTACTACTACTACTACTACTACTACTACTACTACTACTACTACTACTACTACTACTACTACTACTACTACTACTACTACTACTACTACTACTACTACTACTACTACTACTACTACTACTACTACTACTACTACTACTACTACTACTACTACTACTACTACTACTACTACTACTACTACTACTACTACTACTACTACTACTACTACTACTACTACTACTACTACTACTACTACTACTACTACTACTACTACTACTACTACTACTACTACTACTACTACTACTACTACTACTACTACTACTACTACTACTACTACTACTACTACTACTACTACTACTACTACTACTACTACTACTACTACTACTACTACTACTACTACTACTACTACTACTACTACTACTACTACTACTACTACTACTACTACTACTACTACTACTACTACTACTACTACTACTACTACTACTACTACTACTACTACTACTACTACTACTACTACTACTACTACTACTACTACTACTACTACTACTACTACTACTACTACTACTACTACTACTACTACTACTACTACTACTACTACTACTACTACTACTACTACTACTACTACTACTACTACTACTACTACTACTACTTCTACTACTACTACTACTACTACTACTACTACTACTACTACTACTACTACTACTACTACTCCCGGGTGGGGTTTTCGCTAGTTTCTCCATACCGGGCGCTTCCCCGGGTGGCGGATAGGGGCATCCTCTGGAAATAAGAGGTGACGATGGGCAGCTGGGGTGGCTCTCTATGGTGGTTGTCGGGGGGCGTTGATCGGGGGGCGTGTGTGGCGCTGGCGTGTGTATCTGCGGCGATGTGGACGGGGGACTAGTGGCCCATGCCTCTATCGGTGTGGATGTATGGGCCGGCTCTACTTGTGCTCCGTGTTCTTCGCTTTTTGCTGCTTCCGTGGGTGGCACTCCATTGCTTGATGCGGGCCAACAAAAACTAGCACCCGTCGTGTATAGAAGTAAGCGGCGGTTAAAACATTCTTCTCAGATACATGCATCACACACTCTTACTAAACAAACACAGGGACACTTACGGATTGTTCTGGGTTGCGTGTGGCGGGTCCTTTTCCGAGCTTGCGTTGGCGGCCCGGCCACGGGTGAAGCCGGATGATGAGGCCCGGGTAAGTCTGGGTAACCACATCTGATATGGCTGTACGCCTCATGAACAAAAAAGACGTGGTGGGCCGACTAATCTAGGCTTACTACCACTGAGGAGGCTATATGGCGGCACCTTAGTGCCTTACGCCAGCCCGTTTTGTTGGGTTGTCTGCGTGGTCTCGGGACTGTACGCCTGCCGCTCGTCTCCCTGGGATGACCGTTGTGTACCAACAAATACATACATTACACACGAACACCCTTCTTACACTTGTTACTCAACGCCAGGGCAGTCTCCGCGGGTGGGACTGAGGGAGAGTGGCGACTCCCGGCCGGCCCGAGCAAGTAGCATCTCTCTCTGGTAACAGAGAGGGCTGCTGCCCTGGTTTTAACCCTTTCCAAATGCTTATTTCTAGGAAAAAAAGGGTAGTGCTGGCCTTCGCGGGTCAGTACGAAACCAAAAAGATGCCAAAATGAAGAACGTCAATGTAAAACAGGTACCCCAGGCGGTAACCTCTCTGAGGGAATCCGCCGTCAGTTCCGATCCGGTGAAAGCCCGGGTGACTGACGCAGGCCCCACGGATTCTGGGGGGGGCCACAAAGACGTGTCTCATGGCCAACAGGGACTGCTAAATGTTCCATGGCCTTTTCTAACGGACAAAGGACGAAGAGGAAGCCTGTCGAGTATAGGCACTAACGACACCGAGGACAGCAACGTGTCAGTATTCAGCAACCAGACAAGGGAGGAGCTTGCCTCTTTTGAAGAAGATGGTGCTAAGCTTAGTGTTAAGCGACAGCAATGGGCTGATAGAGTTCAATCAGCAACGCAATTAATTAACGATAAGTACGGCAACACAGCGAACGCAGTTAAGAACGGGCTAAAAGCCGCGCTAGAACACCTCCAAGAGGCAGAGGTGCTAAGAAAAGGCTTTCTTTACGAAGAAGAAACGTACGTTAACGCTTGGAAGTCGTCATTTGAATCGCTGCAGTGGAGGGAAAAAAGGCGAGATAATTTTCGACGGCATGTTCAAAAAAAGACCTTGAACACTGCCCTGAAACAAATAGAACGTAGTAAAAGAAACAGGAGCCCATCGGACAGCCCTGAGAAACGCCAACATATTATGTCTCTAAAAAAAAAGAAAACAGTTAGTGGCAAACAAGAAGAAATTCCCCTGAATCACAAAACAAACCAGAAGAAAAAAGTAGACGCCACAACAACAGTAGTAGTGAAGATGGCTGGAGGACAAACCTTTGCATCGGTGCTGAAGACGATGAAGGCGAATTTTGACCCCGATAAGACTGACGTGTCAATCCAAAGTGTTGTCACTACAAAGAAAGGAGACATACTTATTAAGGCCAAAGGTGTAGAGAATGCTACTGCATTCTCACAGCAAATTGAAAAGTCGGTAGCCGGACAAGGTACTGTCAAAATAAGCAGCAGAAAAGTGACTTTAGAGGTCCGAGACCTGGATGCCATTGTTGAGGAAGACGAGGTCAAAAAGGCTTTCGCTAAGACTTTTGGACTTAAGAGCCAGGAGCCAGAAGTTACTCTCTTAAAGCCAAATGCCAGAGGACAGAGGCTGGCTTTAATCAAGGTGGACGAAACAACTGCCAGACAAGTAGAAGAGGAAGGCAGGTTACGAGTTGGCTTCGTAAGCTGCCGAATACGAAGAAGAATTGAAGTAATAAGATGTTACAAATGCCTGGGATATGGACACGTCTCGGGCAACTGCGAGAACGAAAACAGATCCAAGCTGTGCTTTCGGTGTGGAAGCTCAAACCACCGGAAGAAAGAGTGTACAGGCCCAGCACGGTGCTTCCTTTGCCCAACAACGGACAACAAGCACGAAGCAGGCAGCGGAAGCTGCCCTTTATTCAGAAGAGCCCTGAAAGAGGCCAGGGATAAGGCCCAAGCAGGATCAAAATAAGGCAGAAAGGCCTTAAGTTGAAAGACAGGCTTATGTGGACCCACGCTGCACTGGGTACTTCTTACCTATCAGCAAGGGAAAGCATTAAGCTAATAGTGGTGCTGGCTGAGTAGGCGGCCTACTATGAAGCGCTTGACAAGGTGCTGGTCCTCAGGGACCCCGAGTCCTTTTCAGGACTCGAGAGCATCAGCACCTCTAGCAAATGGTGGCGAGTTAGCTCGTTAATGCTGTGAGACGCGATGGTCTCCCTGGTGGCTCCACCCCGAAGTAATGCTAACGCGGTTCCGGGGTGGATCAAAAGCCACGCGGCATGGGGGGGGTTTTAGTGGGTATGGGTGGTCTAATAAAAAAAATCCACCGAGTCCCACACTACCGCTGTCCCTGCGGTGTGCCTCAATGCATTTCCCCTCCCTCCACAAAAAAAAAAAAAAAAAAAAAAAAAACTACTACTACTACTACTACTACTACTACTACTACTACTACTACTACTACTACTACTACTACTACTACTACTACTACTACTACTACTACTACTACTACTACTACTACTACTACTACTACTACTACTACTACTACTACTACTACTACTACTACTACTACTACTACTACTACTACTACTACTACTACTACTACTACTACTACTACTACTACTACTACTACTACTACTACTACTACTACTACTACTACTACTACTACTACTACTACTACTACTACTACTACTACTACTACTACTACTACTACTACTACTACTACTACTACTACTACTACTACTACTACTACTACTACTACTACTACTACTACTACTACTACTACTACTACTACTACTACTACTACTACTACTACTACTACTACTACTACTACTACTACTACTACTACTACTACTACTACTACTACTACTACTACTACTACTACTACTACTACTACTACTACTACTACTACTACTACTACTACTACTACTACTACTACTACTACTACTACTACTACTACTACTACTACTACTACTACTACTACTACTACTACTACTACTACTACTACTACTACTACTACTACTACTACTACTACTACTACTACTACTACTACTACTACTACTACTACTACTACTACTACTACTACTACTACTACTACTACTACTACTACTACTACTACTACTACTACTACTACTACTACTACTACTACTACTACTACTACTACTACTACTACTACTACTACTACTACTACTACTACTACTACTACTACTACTACTACTACTACTACTACTACTACTACTACTACTACTACTACTACTACTACTACTACTACTACTACTACTACTACTACTACTACTACTACTACTACTACTACTACTACTACTACTACTACTACTACTACTACTACTACTACTACTACTACTACTACTACTACTACTACTACTACTACTACTACTACTACTACTACTACTACTACTACTACTACTACTACTACTACTACTACTACTCCCGGGTGGGGTTTTCGCTAGTTTCTCCATACCGGGCGCTTCCCCGGGTGGCGGATAGGGGCATCCTCTTGAAATAAGAGGTGACGATGGGCAGCTGGGGTGGCTCTCTATGGTGGCGGTCGGGGGCGTGGATCGGGGGGCGTGTGTGGCGCTGGCGTGTGTATCTGCGGCGGTGTGGACGGGGGACTAGTGCCCCATGCCTCCATCGGTGTGGATGTATGGGCCGGCTCTGCTTGTGCTCCTTGTTCTTCGCTTTTTGCTGCTTCCGTGGGTGGCACTCCATTGCTTGATGCGGGCCAACAAAAACTAGCACCCGTCGTGTATAGAAGTAAGCGGCGGTTAAAACATTCTTCTCAGATACATGCATCACACACTCTTACTAAACAAACACAGGGACACTTACGGATTGTTCTGGGTTGCGTGTGGCGGGTCCTTTTCCGGGCTTGCGTTGGGGGCTTGGCCACGGGTAAAGCCGGATGATGAGGCCCGGGTAAGTCTGGGTAACCACATCTGATATGGCTGTACGCCTCATGAACAAAAAAGACGTCGTGGGCCGACTAATCTAGGCTTACTACCACTGAGGAGGCTATATGGCGGCACCTTAGTGCCTTACGCCAGCCCGTTTTGTTGGGTTGTCTGCGTGGTCTCGGGACTGTACGCCTGCCGCTCGTCTCGCTGGGATGATCGTTGTGTACCAACAAATACATACATTACACACGAACACCCTTCTTACACTGGTTACTCAACGCCAGGGCAGTCTCCGCGGGTGGGACTGAGGGAGAGTGGCGACTCCCGGCCGGCCCGAGCAAGTAGCATCTCTCTCTGGTAACAGAGAGGGCTGCTGCCCTGGTTTTAACCCTTTCCAAATGCTTATTTTTAGGAAAAAAAGGGTAGTGCTGGCCTTCGCGGGTCAGTACGAAACTAAAAAGATGCCAAAATGAAAAACGTCGATGTAAAACAGGTACCCCAGGCGGTAACCTCTCTGAGGGAATCCGCCGTCAGTTCCGATCCGGTGAAAGCCCGGGTGACTGACGCAGGCCCCACGGATTCTGGGGGGGGCCACAAAGACGTGTCTCATGGCCAACAGGGACTGCTAAATGTTCCATGGCCATTCTTTTCAGACAAAGGACGACGAGGAAGCCTGTCGAGTATAGGCACTAACGACACCGAGGTTAGCAAGGTGTCGGTATTTAGCAACCAGACCCAGGAAGAGCTTGCCTCTTTAGAAGAAAGTGCCACTAGGCTCGGAAAAAAGCGACAGCAAGTTGCTGATAAAGTCCAATCAGCAACGAATGACATTACAGAGACGCTAAAACTAATGCTAAGAGAACGCTGTCTTACTGAAGAAGATTTGTACATGAACGCTTGGAAGTCGTCATTTGAATCCCTGCAGTGGAGGGAAAAAAGGCGAGATAATTTCCGTCGGCATGTACAGAAACGAACCCTGAACACTGCCTTAAAGGAAATAGAACGAAGTAAGAGAAACAGGAGCCCATCGGACAGCCCTGAAAAACGCCAGCATACTATGTTTTTAAAGAAAAAGAAGACAGATAGTAGCAAACAAGAGGAAATTCCCCTGAATGACAAAACAAGCCAGAAGAAAAAAATGGACCCCACAACAACAGTAGTAGTAAAGATGGCTGAAGGGCAGACCTTTGCAACGGTGCTGAAGACTATGAAGGCGAACTTTGACCCCGATAAGGCTAAAGTGGCAGTCCAAAGTGTTGTCACTACAAAAAAAGGAGACATACTTATTAAAGCCAAAGGTGTAGAGAATGCTACTGCATTCTCACAGCAAATTGAAAAGTCGGTAGCCGGACAGGGTACCGTGAAAATGAGCGACAGAAAAGTGACATTAGAGGTCCGAGACCTGGATGCCATTGTAGAGGAAGATGAGGTCAAAGAGGCTTTCGCTAGGACTTTTGGACATCAGAGCCAGGAGCTAGAAGTTGCTCTCTTAAAGCCAAATGCCAGAGGACAGAGGCTGGCTTTAATCAAGGTGGACGAAACAACTGCCAGACAAGTAGAAAAGGAAGGCAGGTTACGAGTTGGCTTTGTAAGCTGCCGAATTCGAAGAAGAATCGAAGTAACGAGATGTTTTAAATGCCTGGGATATGGACACGTCTCGGGCAACTGTAGGGAAGAAAACAGATCCAAGCTTTGCTTCCGGTGTGGGAGCTCAAACCACCGGAAGAAAGAGTGCCTAGGTCCAGCACGGTGCTTCCTTTGCCCAACAACGGACAACAAGCACGAAGCAGGCAGCGGAAGCTGCCCTTTATTTAGAAGAGCCCTGAAAGAGGCCAGGGATAAGGCCCAAGCAGGATCAAAATAAGGCAGAAAGGCCTTAAGTTGAAAGACAGGCTTATGTGGACCCACGCTGCACTGGGTACTTCTTACCTATCAGCAAGGGAAAGCATTAAGCTAATAGTGGTGCTGGCTGAGTAGGCGGCCTACTATGAAGCGCTAGACAAGGTGCTGTTCCTCAGGGACCCCGAGTCCTTTTCAGGACTCGAGAGCATCAGCACCTCTAGCAAATGGTGGCGAGTTAGCTCGTTAATGCTGTGAGACGCGATGGTCTCCCTGGTGGCTCCACCCCGAAGTAATGCTAACGCGGTTCCGGGGTGGATCAAAAGCCACGCGGCATGGGGGGGGTTTTAGTGGGTATGGGTGGTCTAATAAAAAAAAAAAATCCACCGAGTCCCACACTACCGCTGTCCCTGCGGTGTGCCTCAATGCATTTCCCCTCCCTCCACAAAAAAAAAAAAAAAAAAAAAAAAAAAAAAAAAAAAAAAAAAAAAACTATTACTACTACTACTACTACTACTACTACTACTACTACTACTACTACTACTACTACTACTACTACTACTACTTTTTTTTTTTTTTTTTTTTTTTTTTTTTTTTTTTTTTTTTGTGGAGGGAGGGGAAATGCATTGAGGCACACCGCAGGGACAGCGGTAGTGTGGGACTCGGTGGATTTTTTTTATTAGACCACCCATACCCACTAAAACCCCCCCCATGCCGCGTGGCTTTTGATCCACCCCGGAACCGCGTTAGCATTACTTCGGGGTGGAGCCACCAGGGAGACCATCGCGTCTCACAGCATTAACGAGCTAACTCGCCACCATTTGCTAGAGGTGCTGGTGCTCTCGAGTCCTGAAAAGGACTCGGGGTCCCTGAGGACCAGCACCCTGTCTAGCGCTTACTTAAGGCTTTCCCTAGCTGATCAGTATAGATACGCAGCTCGGGTCACATTTACCTACTCAGGGGGCCCCCGCCTCCTGCACGGCGGCCCTCTCCTCTTCTTTTTTCTGCCGGAGGACAGACCCAACGAAGCCATCCACCGCCGACCACCCCTCCTCGCTGCTGAGCATCTTGGAGATGATGTTTTCGGGGGCGGGTGCCACGCCGATCCCGTCCACCAGCCGCTGGCGCTCACGGTGCCATCTCTCACACACGAAAAACGTATGTTCGACGGTATCATCCAACGCAGGGCAGTAAGAACATCTAGGAGATGCCTTCACCGCCACGCGGTGGAGATAGGCATCGAACTGACCATGCCCGGAGAGGAACTGGGTGAGGTGGTAGTTTACCTCTCCATGCCCTCTCTCCACCCATGGCCGCAGGTCCGGAATCAGGCGGTGCGTCCATCTACCCACTACAGCCCGATCCCACTCCTGTTGCCACGTCGTCAACGTTTCCTCCCGCCTGTCACTATCGCTTTCGTCGCCGGAGCCCAGGAATTTCCTTCGTCGCTCCCGCGCAAGCAACACGACGGGTATCGTTCGTGCTATCACCATAGTGGCAGCGGAGGAGACCGTGCGGTAGGCACACGCGATTCTTGAGGATCCGATGCGCTGCACCGAAGTTAGGCGCTCTCGGAGATCCTTCCTCGCGAGTGCGTCCGCCCACACCTCCGCACCATACAGTAGGATCGAGTTGGAGACTGACGCAAGGAGCCGTCTTTTGGCTTCCCGCGGGCCCCCAACGTTCGGCATTAACCGTGAAAGCGCCCCAGAGACCCCAGCGGCTTTATCGGCTGCTCTTCTGATGTGCTCCCCGAAGGTGAGTCGTGAATCGATCCACACTCCGAGGTAGCGCACCACCGGGCTCGCGCAGATTACCTCACCCGCAACGCTCAGGCGAAAGTCACCCCCGAACCACCTCTGCCTGGTGAGAACGACCATCTCCGTTTTTCCTACAGCTAGCTCAAAACCGTGATCCTGGAGCCACTCCGACACTATCGCGACCGCCCACCGTATTTTGCGCTCGGCCTCCTCTCGCGATCTCGCTGTGACGTGCAATGCTATGTCGTCAGCAAAGCCCGTCAGCTTGACCCCCGGAGGCATTTCAAGGCGCAAAAGTTCGTCGTAGACCAGGTTCCAGAGATCGGGGCCAAGGGCAGATCCCTGAGCGACTCCCGACGTCAGGCGCCTCTCTTTTGGTCCATCCTTCGTGTCGTACCGGAGTACTCGATCCTGGAGGTAACTGTCCAGGATCTTTCTCAGGTAGTCCGGTACATTCTGGCGCTTCAGGGCCCTCATTATGTCGGACCATTTCGCCGAGTTAAAGGCATTCTTCACGTCAAGAGTCGCCAGGACACAGACGCTCCTCGTCTTATGAGAGGGTTTCCATGCCTTCTCGACCGACCTGAGGACCTCGGCCACAGCCATAACCGTCGATCGCCCCTTACGGAACCCATACTGATTTTCTGAGAGGCTGACTTCTCCTCTCAGGCGAGTTCTGATCAGCCTCTCTAGCATTTTTCCAGCATTGTTTAACATACCTAAGGGTCGGAATGACGACGGGACCAGGGGGGGCGGTTTGCCCTTGTCCAGAAGAACGAGCCTTTGGATCTTCCAACGCCTGCTGAACAGTCCAACGCGCAGACACGTATTGAACATGTCCAACAAAACGTGTGGCTTTTCCGCAGCTATTATCTTGAGGACTTCGGACGGCACCCCGTCCGGGCCAGGGGCCTTTCGCCCCGGCGTCTCCGATGCCACCGACCTCAATTCCTCGAGAGTGAAGAGAGGTACCTGTCCTACACTTATGTCCTCCCCCCTCCTAGCGGGATGCTCCGGAAAAAGGCAAGAGACCACTCTCTCCAAGAAGGAAGGTTCCATCGGCGGCGCCGGGTCCGAACCGCGAAGTCTTTTTAACGCGATCCGGTAGCCCAGGCCCCACGTGTCCTTATCCACCTCGGCGATGAGCTCGCGCCAGCATCGGTTCTTGCTCACCTTGATCGCCCTCACCAGCGCTCTTTTTGCTTCCCTGTACGCAGCAGCAGCTGACTCGGCGCCTTCGCGAGTTCTGTGTCGCTGTGCAAGACGCCGTAGATGCTGCGCCTTTCTGCGCAAGTCAGCAATGTCCTCGGTCCACCAGTAGCACGAACGTCGAGCCCTCCCGGCAGACCTTTTGGGCATACACGCGTCGCACCATTCCTTGACCCGTCTCGTAGTGCCACTCACGAGTGCCTCAGCCTCCGCTTGATTATTGATCTTGTTTAAATCGGCTGGAGGCGGCGCGCCAACCATGGCTTCCAGTAGCAGATCTCGGTTGAGTTTTGCAACGTTCCACCCGCTAACGCGCCTTCGGCTTACATCTCGCGAAGCTGCACCACGAACCTCGTGTATCACGAAGCTGACGTACTGGTGATAACTGGCCGTGTAGTCCTCCAGGACTTGCCAGTCGGAGACTCGTGCCGCCATTTCTGACGACACCAGCGTGAGATCGATGATCGTTCCCCGGTTACCAGGACGCCTGAACGTTGCTGAACCACCAGAGTTCATGACGATGAGATCCAGCCTTGCAGCCATCTCCAACACCGCCCGTCCTCTGGGGTCGGTTCTCGGCTCCCCCCAAGCGATGGCCTTGGAGTTGAAGTCACCGGCCAGGACAACATCACCACTCTCCCTGCACACTCGAACAGCATCCTCGAGTTCGGCAAGCCGATCTCTGAAGACACCAATCGAAATGTTAGGGGATACGTAGCAACTCACATAGAAAGCACTCCCACACCTGATCCACACGAACCCGTCTCCGCCTCCGGTATCGGATACGGAGAATTTGTCGCTGCAAATCAGGATGGCTGCGCATTTTGTCCTGTCGCAGTACCAGCCCCGGCCCGGTAGCGTACGGGATGGCTCGTTTATAAAGAGCATGTCCGCACCCCGGGCACGGGAAATCTGGCACAGCAGATCATGCGCGAGCACGGTCCTATCAAGGTTCACCTGCAGGATCAGCGCCATTTCTTCTGCGCCACTCCCACAGCCGCCCGTAGGGCTCCACACCTGGTAGACCCAGCGACATGTCCGGTATCCGGCCTCGGGTTCACGTTCTCGCACAGGTAGCAGCTCGCTTCTTTTTGCGAGCAGCTCCTTGCCACGTGACCCTTTTTGCCACACCTGAAGCATGCCCCGGCTCTGTCGGGCCCGCCACACTGGTTAGAGATGTGGCCGAACCCAAGGCACCTGTAGCAGCGCTCAGCTCTAGTCCTGGGCCGAATCCTGCAGTCGACCCAGCCAAGCCGCAGGTGGTCTATTTTGTCGAGGACCACCGCCGCAGACGCAGGAGCCTCAACATAGGCAACCCTGTTGCCCCTGGCCGTTCTCGACGAGAGCCGCACCACCATCTCTGGTGCAGCAGCCCCGTCGAAACGACCTTTTACCGCTGCCTTAATTTCCTCCTCGGTTACCGTCGGGTCGACGTCCCCGATCTCCCAGGTCGAGCGCGGGGCTAGTGTCCTCACACCACCCGCGTCCGCCACGGCACTTTTAATTGCCTCGGCGAACGCATCGCGGTGCTCGGACACGGTATTCTTCAGTTCGACGAGGACACCTCCTGTCCTCGTCTCCCTGACAGCTCCCACGCTCGCCCCGGTCCCGGCAACGTCAACCTTCTTCATCAGGGCCAGGACCTCAGCATACTTCTTGCCTTGGGCTGGCACAACCAATATCGCCTCAGGCCTGACCCTGGGACGTCTCTCCTTTGCGACCTTGGGGGTTTTCTCCGTACCTTCTTGGGGCTTGTTCCCCTTAGCCTCTTTTTTTTCCTTTTTCCCCTTTCTTTGGACCTTCGTCCATTCAGTTTTCTCGGCTGAAACCTCTACTGGAACACTCTCTGGTTTCAGCCGAGATCCAGCCCCTTTTGCTTTTTTCGCGGCCTTACTTGGCGTAAGCTGAGGGCTCGGGGTTTCTCCCCCTCGCCCTCGCTTCCTTTTTCCTGCATTTTTGGCCTTTGCCTGGCTGTTACTTAAAGCCAGTCCTTCTTTTTCTCTTACCCGCTCCCTAAGGCGCCTCAGGACACCCATGGCAGTCACCGCCGCAACGACGTTGGTCTTTATGGTGCCTGCCGTGTTGGGGTGCCTCACCATGAGTGCCCCAAGCTCGTCCAAGGCCTTGGCTAGGTCGTCGAACGCCGCATCAGCAGCATCGTCCAGTTCACCTCCCTGGTCGGGCTTCTCCACGGGATCCTTGTTGAAAGGGTATATCCTCTCATCAGTTACTCCTTCCCATCCTCCTTTGGTTGTTGAAGTTAGCGCCATATCTAAAACACACAAAATTCATCCCAAGGTCCCCACCGACCCATCTGGATCCCTCACCGGTGGAGGCCGCCGGCCGCCCCCAACACATGTCTGAAGGGCGGTCTCGGTCTGGGTGGGTAACCCCGAGATATAGCACGCCCTGCCGCCCTAGCCCACCTCCACTCCCTCGAGCATCACGCCCCAACCAGAAGCGATCCACTCTCTGGAGAGTTTCCGGCAGACATCACGCGGCAGAACGCACTCACCACACTGAGGGAGCCACGAAGAGGGGCAAGCCAGAAACGCCACGACAGCAGCCCCCCGAGCCCGGCGAGGAACCGCCAAGCCGAAAAGGAGCAGGAGCTAAGCAGAAGACTGCCACGCCCCCACACCCACCCAGCCCAACAGGCCCCCCGCCAAGCCCGCAAGGCCACAGCCGCAGCGCGACCAGCCCGCCCCGGGCCGCGACCTCCCCAGTGTTAGCCGATTGACCGGACCTGGTTAAGAATCCGGCCTCCCGTCTTGCAGTCAGCAGGAGCCAAAGACAGCTCGGGTCACTTCGGCGCGCAGCCTAGGTATCGCCTTACTGCCCAGGATCTCCCTTTGGCCGCTCACGGGTCGCACCGCACGGCAAACACGGCGAGCCTTCTACCCTCGGCTAGGGACTATTTTTTAGGAGTTCCCAGAAATAGCAAACTAGGTGATAAGGTGTTGTGAGAGTGTAGGGTGTAGTTCTCCTGCTTCATGCCAGCTCCGGCCCACGATTCGAGGCGAATGCAACCACTACATCGTTAACACCGGCCGAGCGAAAGAGTACCAGCTGGTATGCACTAATAGTGCCCTCCATATAGTCCGTCAATGGCCAGATTCCTACTACTACTACTACTACTACTACTACTACTACTACTACTACTACTACTACTACTACTACTACTACTACTACTACTACTACTACTACTACTACTACTACTACTACTACTACTACTACTACTACTACTACTACTACTACTACTACTACTACTACTACTACTACTACTACTACTACTACTACTACTACTACTAACGCCAGGGCAGTCTCCGCGGGTGGGACTGAGGGAGAGTGGCGACTCCCGGCCGGCCCGAGCAAGTAGCATCTCTCTCTGGTAACAGAAAGGGCTGCTGCCCTGGTTTTAACCCTTTCCAAATGCTTATTTTTAGGAAAAAAAGGGTAGTGCTGGCCTTCGCGGGTCAGAACGAAACCAAAAAGATGCCAAAATGAAAAACGTCGATGTAAAACAGGTACCCCAGGCGGTAACCTCTCTGAGGGAATCCGCCGTCAGTTCCGATCCGGTGAAAGCCCGGGTGACTGACGCAGGCCCCACGGATTCTGGGGGGGGCCACAAAGACGTGTCTCATGGCCAACAGGGACTGCTAAATGTTCCATGGCCTTTCTTTTCAGACAAAGGACGACGAGGAAGCCTGTCGAGTATAGGCACTAACGACAACGAGGTTAGCAAGGTGTCGGTATTTAGCAACCAGACCCAGGAAGAGCTTGCCTCTTTAGAAGAAAGTGCCACTAGGCTCGGAAAAAAGCGACAGCAAGTTGCTGATAAAGTCCAATCAGCAACGAATGACATTACAGAGACGCTAAAACTGATTAATGATAAGTACGGCAACACAGCGAACGCTGTTAAAAATGGGCTCAAAGCGGCGCTTAAGCATCTTCAAGAGGCAGAGGTGCTAAGAGAACGCTGTCTTACTGAAGAAGATTTGTACATGAACGCTTGGAAGTCGTCATTTGAATCCCTGCAGTGGAGGGAAAAAAGGCGAGATAATTTCCGTCGGCATGTACAGAAACGAACCCTGAACACTGCCTTAAAGGAAATAGAACGAAGTAAGAGAAACAGGAGCCCATCGGACAGCCCTGAAAAACGCCAGCATACTATGTCTTTAAAGAAAAAGAAGACAGATAGTGGCAAACAAGAGGAAATTCCCCTGAATGACAAAACAAGCCAGAAGAAAAAAGTGGACCCCACAACAACAGTAGTAGTAAAGATGGCTGAAGGGCAGACCTTTGCAACGGTGCTGAAGACTATGAAGGCGAACTTTGACCCCGATAAGGCTAAAGTGGCAGTCCAAAGTGTTGTCACTACAAAAAAAGGAGACATACTTATTAAAGCCAAAGGTGTAGAGAATGCTACTGCATTCTCACAGCAAATTGAAAAGTCGGTAGCCGGACAGGGTACCGTGAAAATGAGCGACAGAAAAGTGACATTAGAGGTCCGAGACCTGGATGCCATTGTAGAGGAAGATGAGGTCAAAGAGGCTTTCGCTAGGACTTTTGGACATCAGAGCCAGGAGCTAGAAGTTGCTCTCTTAAAGCCAAATGCCAGAGGACAGAGGCTGGCTTTAATCAAGGTGGACGAAACAACTGCCAGACAAGTAGAAAAGGAAGGCAGGTTACGAGTTGGCTTTGTAAGCTGCCGAATTCGAAGAAGAATTGAAGTAACAAGATGTTTTAAATGCCTGGGATATGGACACGTCTCGGGCAACTGTAGGGAAGAAAACAGATCCAAGCTTTGCTTCCGGTGTGGGAGCTCAAACCACCGGAAGAAAGAGTGCCTAGGTCCAGCACGGTGCTTCCTTTGCCCAACAACGGACAACAAGCACGAAGCAGGCAGCGGAAGCTGCCCTTTATTTAGAAGAGCCCTAAAAGAGGCCAGGGATAAGGCCCAAGCAGGGTCAAAATAAGGCAGAAAGGCCTTCAGTGGAAAGACAGGCTTATGTGGACCCACGCTGCGCTGGGTACTTTTTACCTATCAGCAAGGGAAAGCATTAAGCTTATAGTGGTGCTGGCTAAGTAGGCGGCCTACTATGAAGCGCTAGACAGGGTGCTGGTCCTCAGGGACCCCGAGTCCTTTTCAGGACTCGAGAGCATCAGCACCTCTAGCAAATGGTGGCGAGTTAGCTCGTTAATGCTGTGAGACGCGATGGTCTCCCTGGTGGCTCCACCCCGAAGTAATGCTAACGCGGTTCCGGGGTGGATCAAAAGCCACGCGGCATGGGGGGGGTTTTAGTGGGTATGGGTGGTCTAATAAAAAAAATCCACCGAGTCCCACACTACCGCTGTCCCTGCGGTGTGCCTCAATGCATTTCCCCTCCCCCCACAAAAAAAAAAAAAAAAAAAAAAAAAAAAAAAACTACTACTACTACTACTACTACTACTACTACTACTACTACTACTACTACTACTACTACTACTACTACTACTACTACTACTACTACTACTACTACTACTACTACTACTACTACTACTACTACTACTACTACTACTACTACTACTACTACTACTACTACTACTACTACTACTACTACTACTACTACTACTACTACTACTACTACTACTACTACTACTACTACTACTACTACTACTACTACTACTACTACTACTACTACTACTACTACTACTACTACTACTACTACTACTACTACTACTACTACTACTACTACTACTACTACTACTACTACTACTACTACTACTACTACTACTACTACTACTACTACTACTACTACTACTACTACTACTACTACTACTACTACTACTACTACTACTACTACTACTACTACTACTACTACTACTACTACTACTACTACTACTACTACTACTACTACTACTACTACTACTACTACTACTACTACTACTACTACTACTACTACTACTACTACTACTACTACTACTACTACTACTACTACTACTACTACTACTACTACTACTACTACTACTACTACTACTACTACTACTACTACTACTACTACTACTACTACTACTACTACTACTACTACTACTACTACTACTACTACTACTACTACTACTACTACTACTACTACTACTACTACTACTACTACTACTACTACTACTACTACTACTACTACTACTACTACTACTACTACTACTACTACTACTACTACTACTACTACTACTACTACTACTACTACTACTACTACTACTACTACTACTACTACTACTACTACTACTACTACTACTACTACTACTACTACTACTACTACTACTACTACTACTACTACTACTACTACTACTACTACTACTACTACTACTACTACTCCCGGGTGGGGTTTTCGCTAGTTTCTCCATACCGGGCGCTTCCCCGGGTGGCGGATAGGGGCATCCTCTTGAAATAAGAGGTGACGATGGGCAGCTGGGGTGGCTCTCTATGGGGGTGGTCGAAGGCGTGGATCAGGGGGCGTGTGTGGCGCTGGCGTGTGTATCTGCGGCGGTGTGGGCGGGGGACTAGTGCCCCATGCCTCCATCGGTGTGGATGTATGGGCCGGCTCTGCTTGTGCTCCTTGTTCTTCGCTTTTTGCTGCTTCCGTGAGTGGCACTCCATTGCTTGATGCGGGCCAACAAAAACTAGCACCCGTCGTGTATAGAAGTAAGCGGCGGTTAAAACATTCTTCTCAGATACATGCATCACACACTCTTACTAAACAAACACAGGGACACTTACGGATTGTTCTGAGTTGCGTGTGGCGGGTCCTTTTCCGGGCTTGCGTTGGGGGCTCGGCCACGGGTGAAGCCGGATGATGAGGCCCGGGTAAGTCTGGGTAACCACATCTGATATGGCTGTACGCCTCATGAACAAAAAAGACGTGGTGGGCCGACTAATCTAGGCTTACTACCACTGAGAAGGCTATATGGCGGCACCTTAGTGCCTTACGCCAGCCCGTTTTGTTGGGTTGTCTGCGTGGTCTCGGGACTGTACGCCTGCCGCTCGTCTCGCTGGGATGATCGTTGTGTACCAACAAATACATACATTACACACGAACACCCTTCTTACACTGGTTACTCAACGCCAGGGCAGGCTCCGCGGGTGGGACTGAGGGAGAGTGGCGACTCCCGGCCGGCCCGAGCAAGTAGCATCTCTCTCTGGTAACAGAGAGGGCTGCTGCCCTGGTTTTAACCCTTTCCAAATGCTTATTTTTAGGAAAAAAAGGGTAGTGCTGGCCTTCGCGGGTCAGTACGAAACTAAAAAGATGCCAAAATGAAAAACGTCGATGTAAAACAGGTACCCCAGGCGGTAACCTCTCTGAGGGAATCCGCCGTCAGTTCCGATCCGGTGAAAGCCCGGGTGACTGACGCAGGCCCCACGGATTCTGGGGGGGGCCACAAAGACGTGTCTCATGGCCAACAGGGACTGCTAAATGTTCCATGGCCATTCTTTTCAGACAAAGGACGACGAGGAAGCCTGTCGAGTATAGGCACTAACGACACCGAGGTTAGCAAGGTGTCGGTATTTAGCAACCAGACCCAGGAAGAGCTTGCCTCTTTAGAAGAAAGTGCCACTAGGCTCGGAAAAAAGCGACAGCAAGTTGCTGATAAAGTCCAATCAGCAACGAATGACATTACAGAGACGCTAAAACTGATTAATGATAAGTACGGCAACACAGCGAACGCTGTTAAAAATGGGCTCAAAGCGGCGCTTAAGCATCTTCAAGAGGCAGAGGTGCTAAGAGAACGCTGTCTTACTGAAGAAGATTTGTACATGAACGCTTGGAAGTCGTCATTTGAATCCCTGCAGTGGAGGGAAAAAAGGCGAGATAATTTCCGTCGGCATGTACAGAAACGAACCCTGAACACTGCCTTAAAGGAAATAGAACGAAGTAAGAGAAACAGGAGCCCATCGGACAGCCCTGAAAAACGCCAGCATACTATGTCTTTAAAGAAAAAGAAGACAGATAGTAGCAAACAAGAGGAAATTCCCCTGAATGACAAAACAAGCCAGAAGAAAAAAGTGGACCCCACAACAACAGTAGTAGTAAAGATGGCTGAAGGGCAGACCTTTGCAACGGTGCTGAAGACTATGAAGGCGAACTTTGACCCCGATAAGGCTAAAGTGGCAGTCCAAAGTGTTGTCACTACAAAAAAAGGAGACATACTTATTAAAGCCAATGGTGTAGAGAATGCTACTGCATTCTCACAGCAAATTGAAAAGTCGGTAGCCGGACAGGGTACCGTGAAAATGAGCGACAGAAAAGTGACATTAGAGGTCCGAGACCTGGATGCCATTGTAGAGGAAGATGAGGTCAAAGAGGCTTTCGCTAGGACTTTTGGACATCAGAGCCAGGAGCTAGAAGTTGCTCTCTTAAAGCCAAATGCCAGAGGACAGAGGCTGGCTTTAATCAAGGTGGACGAAACAACTGCCAGACAAGTAGAAAAGGAAGGCAGGTTACGAGTTGGCTTTGTAAGCTGCCGAATTCAAAGAAGAATCGAAGTAACGAGATGTTTTAAATGCCTGGGATATGGACACGTCTCGGGCAACTGTAGGGAAGAAAACAGATCCAAGCTTTGCTTCCGGTGTGGGAGCTCAAACCACCGGAAGAAAGAGTGCCTAGGTCCAGCACGGTGCTTCCTTTGCCCAACAACGGACAACAAGCACGAAGCAGGCAGCGGAAGCTGCCCTTTATTTAGAAGAGCCCTGAAAGAGGCCAGGGATAAGGCCCAAGCAGGGTCAAAATAAGGCAGAAAGGCCTTCAGTGGAAAGACAGGCTTATGTGGACCCACGCTGCGCTGGGTACTTTTTACCTATCAGCAAGGGAAAGCATTAAGCTTATAGTGGTGCTGGCTTAATAGGTAGCCTACTATGAAGCGCTAGACAGGGTGCTGGTCCTCAGGGACCCCGAGTCCTTTTCAGGACTCGAGAGCATCAGCACCTCTAGCAAATGGTGGCGAGTTAGCTCGTTAATGCTGTGAGACGCGATGGTCTCCCTGGTGGCTCCACCCCGAAGTAATGCTAACGCGGTTCCGGGGTGGATCAAAAGCCACGCGGCATGGGGGGGGTTTTAGTGGGTATGGGTGGTCTAATAAAAAAAATCCACCGAGTCCCACACTACCGCTGTCCCTGCGGTGTGCCTCAATGCATTTCCCCTCCCTCCACAAAAAAAAAAAAAAAAAAAAAAAAAAAAAAAAAAAAAAAAAAAAAAAAACTACTACTACTACTACTACTACTACTACTACTACTACTACTACTACTACTACTACTACTACTACTACTACTACTACTACTACTACTACTACTACTACTACTACTACTACTACTACTACTACTACTACTACTACTACTACTACTACTACTACTACTACTACTACTACTACTACTACTACTACTACTACTACTACTACTACTACTACTACTACTACTACTACTACTACTACTACTACTACTACTACTACTACTACTACTACTACTACTACTACTACTACTACTACTACTACTACTACTACTACTACTACTACTACTACTACTACTACTACTACTACTACTACTACTACTACTACTACTACTACTACTACTACTACTACTACTACTACTACTACTACTACTACTACTACTACTACTACTACTACTACTACTACTACTACTACTACTACTACTACTACTACTACTACTACTACTACTACTACTACTACTACTACTACTACTACTACTACTACTACTACTACTACTACTACTACTACTACTACTACTACTACTACTACTACTACTACTACTACTACTACTACTACTACTACTACTACTACTACTACTACTACTACTACTACTACTACTACTACTACTACTACTACTACTACTACTACTACTACTACTACTACTACTACTACTACTACTACTACTACTACTACTACTACTACTACTACTACTACTACTACTACTACTACTACTACTACTACTACTACTACTACTACTACTACTACTACTACTACTACTACTACTACTACTACTACTACTACTACTACTACTACTACTACTACTACTACTACTACTACTACTACTACTACTACTACTACTACTACTACTACTACTACTACTACTACTACTACTACTACTACTACTACTACTACTACTACTACTACTACTACTACTACTACTACTACTACTACTACTACTACTACTACTACTACTACTACTACTACTACTACTACTACTACTACTACTACTACTACTACTACTACTACTACTACTACTACTACTACTACTACTACTACTACTACTACTACTACTACTACTACTACTACTACTACTACTACTACTACTACTACTACTACTACTACTACTACTACTACTACTACTACTACTACTACTACTACTACTACTACTACTACTACTACTACTACTACTACTACTACTACTACTACTACTACTACTACTACTCCCGGGTGGGGTTTTCGCTAGTTTCTCCATACCGGGCGCTTCCCCGGGTGGCGGATAGGGGCATCCTCTTGAAATAAGAGGTGACGATGGGCAGCTGGGGTGGCTCTCTATGGTGGTTGTCGGGGGCGTGGATCGGGGGGCGTGTGTGGCGCTGGCGTGTGTATCTGCGGCGATGTGGACGGGGGACTAGTGCCCCATGCCTCTATTGGTGTGGATGTATGGGCCGGCTCTACTTGTGCTCCGTGTTCTTCGCTTTTTGCTGCTTCCGTGGGTGGCACTCCATTGCTTGATGCGGGCCAACAAAAACTAGCACCCGTCGTGTATAGAAGTAAGCGGCGGTTAAAACATTCTTCTCAGATACATGCATCACACACTCTTACTAAACAAACATAGGGACACTTACGGATTGTTCTGGGTTGCGTGTGGCGGGTCCTTTTCCGGGCTTGCGTTGGGGGCCCGGCCACGGGTGAAGCCGGATGATGAGGCCCGGGTAAGTCTGGGTAACCACATCTGATATGGCTGTACGCCTCATGAACAAAAAAGACGTGGTGGGCCGACTAATCTAGGCTTACTACCACTGAGGAGGCTATATGGCGGCACCTTAGTGCCTTACGCCAGCCCGTTTTGTTGGGTTGTCTGCGTGGTCTCGGGACTGTACGCCTGCCGCTCGTCTCCCTGGGATGACCGTTGTGTACCAACAAATACATACATTACACACGAACACCCTTCTTACACTTGTTACTCAACGCCAGGGCAGTCTCCGCGGGTGGGACTGAGGGAGAGTGGCGACTCCCGGCCGGCCCGAGCAAGTAGCATCTCTCTCTGATAACAGAGAGGGCTGCTGCCCTGGTTTTAACCCTTTCCAAATGCTTATTTCTAGAAAAAAAAGGGTAGTGCTGGCCTTCGCGGGTCAGTACGAAACTAAAAAGATGCCAAAATGAAGAACGTCAATGTAAAACAGGTACCCCAGGCGGTAACCTCTCTGAGGGAATCCGCCGTCAGTTCCGATCCGGTGAAAGCCCGGGTGACTGACGCAGGCCCCACGGATTCTGGGGGGGGCCACAAAGACGTGTCTCATGGCCAACAGGGACTGCTAAATGTTCCATGGCCTTTTCTAACGGACAAAGGACGAAGAGGAAGCCTGTCGAGTATAGGCACTAACGACACCGAGGACAGCAACGTGTCAGTATTCAGCAACCAGACAAGGGAGGAGCTTGCCTCTTTTGAAGAAGATGGTGCTAAGCTAAGTGTTAAGCGACAGCAAGTGGCTGATAAAGTTCAATCAGCAACGAAAGATATAACAGAGACGCTACAATTAATTAACGATAAGTACGGCAACACAGCAAACGCTGTTAAGAACGGGCTAAAAGCCGCGCTAGAACACCTCCAAGAGGCAGAGGTGCTAAGAAAAGGCTTTCTTTACGAAGAAGAAACGTACGTTAACGCTTGGAAGTCGTCATTTGAATCGCTGCAGTGGAGGGAAAAAAGGCGAGATAATTTTCGACAGCATGTTCAGAAAAAGACCTTGAACACTGCCCTAAAACAAATAGAACGTAGTAAAAGAAACAGGAGCCCATCGGACAGCCCTGAGAAACGCCAGCATATTATGTCTTTAAAAAAAAAGAAAACAGTTAGTGGCAAACAAAAAGAAATTCCCCTGAATGACAAAACAAACCAGAAGAAAAAAGTAGACGCCACAACAACAGTAGTAGTGAAGATGGCTGGAGGACAAACCTTTGCAACGGTGCTGAAGACGATGAAGGCGAATTTTGACCCCGATAAGACTGACGTGTCAATCCAAAGTGTTGTCACTACAAAAAAAGGAGACATACTTATTAAGGCCAAAGGTGTAGAGAATGCTACTGCATTCTCACAGCAAATTGAAAAGTCGGTAGCCGGACAAGGTACTGTCAAAATAAGCAGCAGAAAAGTGACTTTAGAGGTCCGAGACCTGGATGCCATTGTTGAGGAAGACGAGGTCAAAAAGGCTTTCGCTAAGACTTTTGGACTTAAGAGCCAGGAGCCAGAAGTTACTCTCTTAAAGCCAAATGCCAGAGGACAGAGGCTGGCTTTAATCAAGGTGGACGAAACAACTGCCAGACAAGTAGAAGAGGAAGGCAGGTTACGAGTTGGCTTCGTAAGCTGCCGAATACGAAGAAGAATTGAAGTAATAAGATGTTACAAATGCCTGGGATATGGACACGTCTCGGGCAACTGTGAGAACGAAAACAGATCCAAGCTGTGCTTTCGGTGTGGAAGCTCAAACCACCGGAAGAAAGAGTGTACAGGCCCAGCACGGTGCTTCCTTTGCCCAACAACGGACAACAAGCACGAAGCAGGCAGCGGAAGCTGCCCTTTATTCAGAAGAGCCCTGAAAGAGGCCAGGGATAAGGCCCAAGCAGGATCAAAATAAGGCAGAAAGGCCTTAAGTTGAAAGACAGGCTTATGTGGACCCACGCTGCACTGGGTACTTCTTACCTATCAGCAAGGGAAAGCATTAAGCTAATAGTGGTGCTGGCTGAGTAGGCGGCCTACTATGAAGCGCTAGACAAGGTGCTGGTCCTCAGGGACCCCGAGTCCTTTTCAGGACTCGAGAGCATCAGCACCTCTAGCAAATGGTGGCGAGTTAGCTCGTTAATGCTGTGAGACGCGATGGTCTCCTTGGTGGCTCCACCCCGAAGTAATGCTAACGCGGTTCCGGGGTGGATCAAAAGCCACGCGGCATGGGGGGGGTTTTAGTGGGTATGGGTGGTCTAATAAAAAAAATCCACCGAGTCCCACACTACCGCTGTCCCTGCGGTGTGCCTCAATGCATTTCCCCTCCCTCCACAAAAAAAAAAAAAAAAACTACTACTACTACTACTACTACTACTACTCCTACTACTACTACTACTACTACTACTACTACTACTACTACTACTACTACTACTACTACTACTACTACTACTACTACTACTACTACTACTACTACTACTACTACTACTTTTACTACTACTACTACTACTACTACTACTACTACTACTACTACTACTACTACTACTACTACTACTACTACTACTACTACTACTACTACTACTACTACTACTACTACTACTACTACTACTACTACTACTACCACCACTACTACTACTACTACTACTACTACTACTACTACTACTACTACTACTACTACTCCCGGGTGGGGTTTTCGCTAGTTTCTCCATACCGGGCGCTTCCCCGGGTGGCGGATAGGGGCATCCTCTTGAAATAAGAGGTGACGATGGGCAGCTGGGGTGGCTCTCTATGGTGGTGGTCGGGGGCGTGGATCGGGGGGCGTGTGTGGCGCTGGCGTGTGTATCTGCGGCGGTGTGGACGGGGGACTAGTGCCCCATGCCTCCATCGGTGTGGATGTATGGGCCGGCTTTGCTTGTGCTCCTTGTTCTTCGCTTTTTGCTGCTTCCGTGGGTGGCACTCCATTGCTTGATGCGGGCCAACAAAAACTAGCACCCGTCGTGTATAGAAGTAAGCGGCGGTTAAAACATTCTTCTCAGATACATACATCACACACTCTTACTAAACAAACACAGGGACACTTACGGATTGTTCTGGGTTGCGTGTGGCGGGTCCTTTTCCGGGCTTGCGTTGGGGGCCTGGCCACGGGTGAAGCCGGATGATGAGGCCCGGGTAAGTCTGGGTAACCACATCTGATATGGCTGTACGCCTCATGAACAAAAAAGACGTGGTGGGCCGACTAATCTAGGCTTACTACCACTGAGGAGGCTATATGGCGGCACCTTAGTGCCTTACGCCAGCCCGTTTTGTTGGGTTGTCTGCGTGGTCTCGGGACTGTACGCCTGCCGCTCGTCTCGCTGGGATGATCGTTGTGTACCAACAAATACATACATTACACACGAACACCCTTCTTACACTGGTTACTCAACGCCAGGGCAGTCTCCGCGGGTGGGACTGAGGGAGAGTGGCGACTCCCGGCCGGCCCGAGCAAGTAGCATCTCTCTCTGGTAACAGAGAGGGCTGCTGCCCTGGTTTTAACCCTTTCCAAATGCTTATTTTTAGGAAAAAAAGGGTAGTGCTGGCCTTCGCGGGTCAGTACGAAACTAACAAGATGCCAAAATGAAAAACGTCGATGTAAAACAGGTACCCCAGGCGGTAACCTCTCTGAGGGAATCCGCCGTCAGTTCCGATCCGGTGAAAGCCCGGGTGACTGACGCAGGCCCCACGGATTCTGGGGGGGGCCACAAACACGTGTCTCATGGCCAACAGGGACTGCTAAATGTTCCATGGCCATTCTTTTCAGACAAAGGACGACGAGGAAGCCTGTCGAGTATAGGCACTAACGACACCGAGGTTAGCAAGGTGTCGGTATTTAGCAACCAGACCCAGGAAGAGCTTGCCTCTTTAGAAGAAAGTGCCACTAGGCTCGGAAAAAAGCGACAGCAAGTTGCTGATAAAGTCCAATCAGCAACGAATGACATTACAGAGACGCTAAAACTGATTAATGATAAGTACGGCAACACAGCGAACGCTGTTAAAAATGGGCTCAAAGCGGCGCTTAAGCATCTTCAAGAGGCAGAGGTGCTAAGAGAACGCTGTCTTACTGAAGAAGATTTGTACATGAACGCTTGGAAGTCGTCATTTGAATCCCTGCAGTGGAGGGAAAAAAGGCGAGATAATTTCCGTCGGCATGTACAGAAACGAACCCTGAACACTGCCTTAAAGGAAATAGAACGAAGTAAGAGAAACAGGAGCCCATCGGACAGCCCTGAAAAACGCCAGCATACTATGTCTTTAAAGAAAAAGAAGACAGATAGTAGCAAACAAGAGGAAATTCCCCTGAATGACAAAACAAGCCAGAAGAAAAAAGTGGACCCCACAACAACAGTAGTAGTAAAGATGGCTGAAGGGCAGACCTTTGCAACGGTGCTGAAGACTATGAAGGCGAACTTTGACCCCGATAAGGCTAAAGTGGCAGTCCAAAGTGTTGTCACTACAAAAAAAGGAGACATACTTATTAAAGCCAAAGGTGTAGAGAATGCTACTGCATTCTCACAGCAAATTGAAAAGTCGGTAGCCGGACAGGGTACCGTGAAAATGAGCGACAGAAAAGTGACATTAGAGGTCCGAGACCTGGATGCCATTGTAGAGGAAGATGAGGTCAAAGAGGCTTTCGCTAGGACTTTTGGACATCAGAGCCAGGAGCTAGAAGTTGCTCTCTTAAAGCCAAATGCCAGAGGACAGAGGCTGGCTTTAATCAAGGTGGACGAAACAACTGCCAGACAAGTAGAAAAGGAAGGCAGGTTACGAGTTGGCTTTGTAAGCTGCCGAATTCGAAGAAGAATCGAAGTAACGAGATGTTTTAAATGCCTGGGATATAGACACGTCTCGGGCAACTGTAGGGAAGAAAACAGATCCAAGCTTTGCTTCCGATGTGGGAGCTCAAACCACCGGAAGAAAGAGTGCCTAGGTCCAGCACGGTGCTTCCTTTGCCCAACAACGGACAACAAGCACGAAGCAGGCAGCGGAAGCTGCCCTTTATTTAGAAGAGCCCTGAAAGAGGCCAGGGATAAGGCCCAAGCAGGGTCAAAATAAGGCAGAAAGGCCTTCAGTGGAAAGACAGGCTTATGTGGACCCACGCTGCGCTGGGTACTTTTTACCTATCAGCAAGGGAAAGCATTAAGCTTATAGTGGTGCTGGCTTAATAGGTAGCCTACTATGAAGCGCTAGACAGGGTGCTGGTCCTCAGGGACCCCGAGTCCTTTGCAGGACTCGAGAGCATCAGCACCTCTAGCAAATGGTGGCGAGTTAGCTCGTTAATGCTGTGAGACGCGATGGTCTCCCTGGTGGCTCCACCCCGAAGTAATGCTAACGCGGTTCCGGGGTGGATCAAAAGCCACGCGGCATGGGGGGGGTTTTAGTGGGTATGGGTGGTCTAATAAAAAAAATCCACCGAGTCCCACACTACCGCTGTCCCTGCGGTGTGCCTCAATGCATTTCCCCTCCCTCCACAAAAAAAAAAAAAAAAAAAAAAAAAAACTACTACTACTACTACTACTACTACTACTACTACTACTACTACTACTACTACTACTACTACTACTACTACTACTACTACTACTACTACTACTACTACTACTACTACTACTACTCCCGGGTGGGGTTTTTGCTAGTTTCTCCATACCGGGCGCTTCCCCGGGTGGCGGATAGGGGCATCCTCTTGAAATAAGAGGTGACGATGGGCAGCTGGGGTGGCTCTCTATGGTGGTGTTCGGGGGCGTGGATCGGGGGGCGTGTGTGGCGCTGGCGTGTGTATCTGCGGCGGTGTGGACGGGGGACTAGTGCCCCATGCCTCCATCGGTGTGGATGTATGGGCCGGCTCTGCTTGTGCTCCTTGTTCTTCGCTTTTTGCTGCTTCCGTAGGTGGCACTCCATTGCTTGATGCGGGCCAACAAAAACTAGCACCCGTCGTGTATAGAAGTAAGCGGCGGTTAAAACATTCTTCTCAGATACATACATCACACACTCTTACTAAACAAACACAGGGACACTTACGGATTGTTCTGGGTTGCGTGTGGCGGGTTCTTTTCCGGGCTTGCGTTGGGGGCCTGGCCACGGGTGAAGCCGGATGATGAGGCCCGGGTAAGTCTGGGTAACCACATCTGATATGGCTGTACGCCTCATGAACAAAAAAGACGTGGTGGGCCGACTAATCTAGGCTTACTACCACTGAGGAGGCTATATGGCGGCACCTTAGTGCCTTACGCCAGCCCGTTTTGTTGGGTTGTCTGCGTGGTCTCGGGACTGTACGCCTGCCGCTCGTCTCGCTGGGATGATCGTTGTGTACCAACAAATACATACATTACACACGAACACCCTTCTTACACTGGTTACTCAACGCCAGGGCAGTCTCCGCGGGTGGGACTGAGGGAGAGTGGCGACTCCCGGCCGGCCCGAGCAAGTAGCATCTCTCTCTGGTAACAGAGAGGGCTGCTGCCCTGGTTTTAACCCTTTCCAAATGCTTATTTTTAGGAAAAAAAGGGTAGTGCTGGCCTTCGCGGGTCAGTACGAAACTAACAAGATGCCAAAATGAAAAACGTCGATGTAAAACAGGTACCCCAGGCGGTAACCTCTCTGAGGGAATCCGCCGTCAGTTCCGATCCGGTGAAAGCCCGGGTGACTGACGCAGGCCCCACGGATTCTGGGGGGGGGCCACAAACACGTGTCTCATGGCCAACAGGGACTGCTAAATGTTCCATGGCCATTCTTTTCAGACAAAGGACGACGAGGAAGCCTGTCGAGTATAGGCACTAACGACACCGAGGTTAGCAAGGTGTCGGTATTTAGCAACCAGACCCAGGAAGAGCTTGCCTCTTTAGAAGAAAGTGCCACTAGGCTCGGAAAAAAGCGACAGCAAGTTGCTGATAAAGTCCAATCAGCAACGAATGACATTACAGAGACGCTAAAACTGATTAATGATAAGTACGGCAACACAGCGAACGCTGTTAAAAATGGGCTCAAAGCGGCGCTTAAGCATCTTCAAGAGGCAGAGGTGCTAAGAGAACGCTGTCTTACTGAAGAAGATTTGTACATGAACGCTTGGAAGTCGTCATTTGAATCCCTGCAGTGGAGGGAAAAAAGGCGAGATAATTTCCGTCGGCATGTACAGAAACGAACCCTGAACACTGCCTTAAAGGAAATAGAACGAAGTAAGAGAAACAGGAGCCCATCGGACAGCCCTGAAAAACGCCAGCATACTATGTCTTTAAAGAAAAAGAAGACAGATAGTAGCAAACAAGAGGAAATTCCCCTGAATGACAAAACAAGCCAGAAGAAAAAAGTGGACCCCACAACAACAGTAGTAGTAAAGATGGCTGAAGGGCAGACCTTTGCAACGGTGCTGAAGACTATGAAGGCGAACTTTGACCCCGATAAGGCTAAAGTGGCAGTCCAAAGTGTTGTCACTACAAAAAAAGGAGACATACTTATTAAAGCCAAAGGTGTAGAGAATGCTACTGCATTCTCACAGCAAATTGAAAAGTCGGTAGCCGGACAGGGTACCGTGAAAATGAGCGACAGAAAAGTGACATTAGAGGTCCGAGACCTGGATGCCATTGTAGAGGAAGATGAGGTCAAAGAGGCTTTCGCTAGGACTTTTGGACATCAGAGCCAGGAGCTAGAAGTTGCTCTCTTAAAGCCAAATGCCAGAGGACAGAGGCTGGCTTTAATCAAGGTGGACGAAACAACTGCCAGACAAGTAGAAAAGGAAGGCAGGTTACGAGTTGGCTTTGTAAGCTGCCGAATTCGAAGAAGAATCGAAGTAACGAGATGTTTTAAATGCCTGGGATATGGACACGTCTCGGGCAACTGTAGGGAAGAAAACAGATCCAAGCTTTGCTTCCGGTGTGGGAGCTCAAACCACCGGAAGAAAGAGTGCCTAGGTCCAGCACGGTGCTTCCTTTGCCCAACAACGGACAACAAGCACGAAGCAGGCAGCGGAAGCTGCCCTTTATTTAGAAGAGCCCTGAAAGAGGCCAGGGATAAGGCCCAAGCAGGGTCAAAATAAGGCAGAAAGGCCTTCAGTGGAAAGACAGGCTTATGTGGACCCACGCTGCGCTGGGTACTTTTTACCTATCAGCAAGGGAAAGCATTAAGCTTATAGTGGTGCTGGCTTAATAGGCAGCCTACTATGAAGCGCTAGACAGGGTGCTGGTCCTCAGGGACCCCGAGTCCTTTTCAGGACTCGAGAGCATCAGCACCTCTAGCAAATGGTGGCGAGTTAGCTCGTTAATGCTGTGAGACGCGATGGTCTCCCTGGTGGCTCCACCCCGAAGTAATGCTAACGCGGTTCCGGGGTGGATCAAAAGCCACGCGGCATGGGGGGGGTTTTAGTGGGTATGGGTGGTCTAATAAAAAAAATCCACCGAGTCCCACACTACCGCTGTCCCTGCGGTGTGCCTCAATGCATTTCCCCTCCCTCCACAAAAAAAAAAAAAAAAAAAAAAAAAAACTACTACTACTACTACTACTACTACTACTACTACTACTACTACTACTACTACTACTACTACTACTACTACTACTACTACTACTACTACTACTACTACTACTACTACTACTCCCGGGTGGGGTTTTTGCTAGTTTCTCCATACCGGGCGCTTCCCCGGGTGGCGGATAGGGGCATCCTCTTGAAATAAGGGGTGACGATGGGCAGCTGAGGTGGCTCTCTATGGTGGTGGTCGGGGGCGTGGATCGGGGGGTGTGTGTGGCGCTGGCGTGTGTATCTGCGGCGGTGTGGGCGGGGGACTAGTGCCCCATGCCTCCATCGGTGTGGATGTATGGGCCGGCTCTGCTTGTGCTCCTTGTTCTTTGCTTTTTGCTGCTTCCGTGGGTGGCACTCCATTGTTTGATGCGGGCCAACAAAAACTAGCACCCGTCGTGTATAGAAGTAAGCGGCGGTTAAAACATTCTTCTCAGATACATGCATCACACACTCTTACTAAACAAACACAGGGACACTTACGGATTGTTCTGGGTTGCGTGTGGCGGGTCCTTTTCCGGGCTTGCGTTGGGGGCCTGGCCACGGGTGAAGCCGGATGATGAGGCCCGGGTAAGTCTGGGTAACCACATCTGATATGGCTGTACGCTTCATGAACAAAAAAGACGTGGTGGGCCGACTAATCTAGGCTTACTCCCACTGAGGAGGCTATATGGCGGCACCTTAGTGCCTTACGCCAGCCCGTTTTGTTGGGTTGTCTGCGTGGTCTCGGGACTGTACGCCTGCCGCTCGTCTCCCTGGGATGACCGTTGTGCACCAACAAATACATACATTACACACGAACACCCTTCTTACACTTGTTACTCAACGCCAGGGCAGTCTCCGCGGGTGGGACTGAGGGAGAGTGGCGATTCCCGGCCGGCCCGAGCAAGTAGCATCTCTCTCTGGTAACAGAGAGGGCTGCTGCCCTGGTTTTAACCCTTTCCAAATGCTTATTTCTAGGAAAAAAAGGGTAGTGCTGGCCTTCGCGGGTCAGTACGAAACTAAAAAGATGCCAAAATGAAGAACATCAATGTAAAACAGGTACCCCAGGCGGTAACCTCTCTGAGGGAATCCGCCGTCAGTTCCGATCCGGTGAAAGCCCGGGTGACTGACGCAGGCCCCACGGATTCTGGGGGGGGGCCACAAAGACGTGTCTCATGGCCAACAGGGACTGCTAAATGTTCCATGGCCTTTCTTTTCAGACAAAGGACGACGAGGAAGCCTGTCGAGTATAGGCACTAACGACACCGAGGTTAGCAAGGTGTCGGTATTTAGCAACCAGACCCAGGAAGAGCTTGCCTCTCTAGAAGAAAGTGCCACTAGGCTCGGAAAAAAGCGACAGCAAGTTGCTGATAAAGTCCAATCAGCAACGAATGACATTACAGAGACGCTAAAACTGATTAATGATAAGTACGGCAACACAGCGAACGCTGTTAAAAATGGGCTCAAAGCGGCGCTTAAGCATCTTCAAGAGGCAGAGGTGCTAAGAGAACGCTGTCTTACTGAAGAAGATTTGTACATGAACGCTTGGAAGTCGTCATTTGAATCCCTGCAGTGGAGGGAAAAAAGGCGAGATAATTTCCGTCGGCATGTACAGAAACGAACCCTGAACACTGCCTTAAAGGAAATAGAACGAAGTAAGAGAAACAGGAGCCCATCGGACAGCCCTGAAAAACGCCAGCATACTATGTCTTTAAAGAAAAAGAAGACAGGTAGTGGCAAACAAGAGGAAATTCCCCTGAATGACAAAACAAGCCAGAAGAAAAAAGTGGACCCCACAACAACAGTAGTAGTAAAGATGGCTGAAGGGCAGACCTTTGCAACGGTGCTGAAGACTATGAAGGCGAACTTTGACCCCGATAAGGCTAAAGTGGCAGTCCAAAGTGTTGTCACTACAAAAAAAGGAGACATACTTATTAAAGCCAAAGGTGTAGAGAATGCTACTGCATTCTCACAGCAAATTGAAAAGTCGGTAGCCGGACAGGGTACCGTGAAAATGAGCGACAGAAAAGTGACATTAGAGGTCCGAGACCTGGATGCCATTGTAGAGGAAGATGAGGTCAAAGAGGCTTTCGCTAGGACTTTTGGACATCAGAGCCAGGAGCTAGAAGTTGCTCTCTTAAAGCCAAATGCCAGAGGACAGAGGCTGGCTTTAATCAAGGTGGACGAAACAACTGCCAGACAAGTAGAAAAGGAAGGCAGGTTACGAGTTGGCTTTGTAAGCTGCCGAATTCGAAGAAGAATCGAAGTAACAAGATGTTTTAAATGCCTGGGATATGGACACGTCTCGGGCAACTGTAGGGAAGAAAACAGATCCAAGCTTTGCTTCCGGTGTGGAAGCTCAAACCACCGGAAGAAAGAGTGCCTAGGTCCAGCACGGTGCTTCCTTTGCCCAACAACGGACAACAAGCACGAAGCAGGCAGCGGAAGCTGCCCTTTATTTAGAAGAGCCCTGAAAGAGGCCAGGGATAAGGCCCAAGCAGGGTCAAAATAAGGCAGAAAGGCCTTCAGTGGAATGACAGGCTTATGTGGACCCACGCTGCGCTGGGTACTTTTTACCTATCAGCAAGGGAAAGCATTAAGCTTATAGTGGTGCTGGCTTAATAGGTAGCCTACTATGAAGCGCTAGACAGGGTGCTGGTCCTCAGGGACCCCGAGTCCTTTTCAGGACTCGAGAGCATCAGCACCTCTAGCAAATGGTGGCGAGTTAGCTCGTTAATGCTGTGAGACGCGATGGTCTCCCTGGTGGCTCCACCCCGAAGTAATGCTAACGCGGTTCCGGGGTGGATCAAAAGCCACGCTGCATGGGGGGGGTTTTAGTGGGTATGGGTGGTCTAATAAAAAAAATCCACCGAGTCCCACACTACCGCTGTCCCTGCGGTGTGCCTCAATGCATTTCCCCTCCCTCCACAAAAAAAAAAAAAAAAAAAAAAAAAAAAACTACTACTACTACTACTACTACTACTACTACTACTACTACTACTACTACTACTACTACTACTACTACTACTACTACTACAAAAAAAAAAAAAAAAAAAACTACTACTACTACAAGTCGTTAACTCGTTAGTCCGTTAGTGTCGTAAGTCGTAACACATTGAGCCTGTGCATATGCTTGTGTTTTTCACTTCGTAGGCCTTTAGATTATAGGCATAAGAAGCGTAGACTGCTCGTTATTACGTACAGCACTGAAGCACGAGTAGAAAGAGAATAAGCATTGAGCCCTTAGAGCATATACATAATTAAACTTACAATAATTAAACTTTTGACTTGACTGATGTAAATATTATGAGCAAACGGTACTTACTTAAAGTGAAATACTACTATACCTATACATGGAGTCAACGGATAGCCAATCGCGAACGAACAAGGAGAAAAGGGTTAAAAAGTGGGGTACCCCAAACCTACTGCTTTCTCTCTCTTTAGTTGCCTACACGTTATCCCATTATGTGCTTTCTCCATATGTATATGCTCAAGATTGAGCCTGGGTATGTGTCTCTCTTGCATATTGAGAAATTGAGAATGGTGGGGAGCTGGGAAGGTTGCATTAGCCATACTTATAGTTTACTGACCCCCTACCTCCCACCAATGGTAATGTCTTAGAGAGACAGATACCCGTGCTCAATTGAGGGTGAGTAAACTAAGGCCAACTGATACAACGTCTCACCGTTTGCAACGTGTGAGAGAGACATGTACACGTTCGATGTTGTGTCTCTTTCTACTTGTGCTTAAGCGCAATCAGCGGCCTGTACACAAAAACGAGCAGTCTATTTCTTATATGTCTATGTATGTGTCACGTCTCGAAGTCGTAGGTTGTATACCTATATATGCATTCTTACGTCAAGATCTGGCCATACCCTTTTGATAAACTAATTACAATACTGGCCAAGGCCTTGGTGTTAAGCTACGGCCGTCCAGTGGTTATTTATTTTTGGCATAAGGCCCAAGGCCCTCAGGGGCCGTGAAAAATCTAAGTCAGCCCCAACGCTTACGAGCAAAACCTTGCATTTTGTAGAGATTAAAATGTTTTTGTCATATTTTTATTTCAGTGAAAAGTTACGTGACAATTAAAATTATGCCATATAATTAGTTTCATAAGCCAGCTGCAACATCTACTAGCGGATCTAAAAATGTTTAATTTATGTATTACTCTGCCATTTGCGACAAGATAAAAGACGATCTATTCTCAAGAATTGACCATGGATGCATTTTTTTAAAGGTCGATTTTTGAGTAAAAGATAATTGTTTATCTTGCCGCAACATACATGATTTCCGTGTCACTCAATCCGCGGAGGGGCTCGTGAATATCTGGCTGTCTAGAGTATATCTGCCTATTTACTAACAGAAGCTTGCATAGCAACTCAAAGTTATAAGTTACGATCGGTGATAAGTATTGCGGCTGGTTCAGATTGTTGACTACTCTTGGGCCTTAGCTCTTGGTCTATTTATTAAGCTATAGGCTGCAGTGACATGGAGCGCAATAGAGCGTGCAGCATAGACTTGTCCCCGTAAGCCAATGTGTTAACTCTATCCTGCTGCGGAACAGGTCTATGCAGTAGCAGAATAGACTTAACAGTAGCTTAGGCCGCGAGCACATGTAGAGCGTAACGCGTACTGCGTAACAGTTTGAGCCTATGAGGGTGAGAGAGAGGTGCGCGTATTTTACCTCTCTCTTACTCTTATGGGCTTAAATGGTTACGCGGTACGCGTTACGCTCTACATGTGCCCGTGGCTTTAGGGGGACAATTCTATCCTGCATGCTCTATTGCGCTCCATGGGTGTAATCCGCAATCGCCGCCAGCAGTTACATATGTAAGACGTGATAACGTTGCGTGGTTAGGGGCGCTACTGTCGATTTACTGGTGATGTGATCTGCAATCCCGCCAGCAGGAAAGCAGACGACGGCAGTCTACTAGCTCTTTTTCGTGACATTTTCTGATTGTAAACAAAGCATATTGTGCTAGATGTAAGCAAACACGCAGACCAACAAGAATAGTTTCAAGTGCCAAAAACAAATATGGAAATAACAGCTTTACTGCTGGCGGGATCACAGCAAAAATGTAACGAAAAAGAGCAAGTAGACTGACGTCGTCTGCTTTACTGCTGGCGGGATTGCGGATCACATCACCAGTAAATCGACAGTAGCGCTCCCAACCACGCAACGCTGTCACGTCTTACATATGTAACTGTTGGCGGCGATTGCGGACTACACCCCATGTGACTGCAGCCTAATGCTCTGATAGGCGCGGTCCGCGGTGTTGAGTCTACTTCGCGTCTTCGCGACCTGGGACTGTACCGTCTGCACCCTTAAGTGTGATGATAATTTTGAACGTAATTATAAATACGGAGTTAAAGCATTAGCTGCTAATTTTCTGCATTAAAAAAAATATGAAACTTTTTTAGTACTTGTAAAATACAGTCCTTTTTATTTTGATATTAAATGGAAGTAATAGATAAAATTACTCACGCTTTGATGATGTCTTAAAGAACCTACATTAATTTCTTAATTATTTACGTATATTCATGATATGAGCAAGGAGTTAGAAAGAACTCACAGTAATTTATAAACTGTTTTTGTACATTCAAATAGCATGAGCAATTCTGTGCTGATGTCATAACAATTTCCGATTATTATTTAACACTTACATTATTGTCAATCTTTAATTGCTAATACATCAGTTTGTACTTGTGCAATAAGTTTGCTCTTTAACAAATAACCATAGGATTCGTTATATTATATCCATTAATGATGGACTTCTAAAATCATCATCGCAATTTAAATTTGTAAGTTTCTCACGATACATTGTATGATAATTATTTTGATTCAAGTTATTAGCAGTATAAAAATAGTTGTATCCCAGTAAATGTAGTTCTATATGCTTTTACATATTGATCAACTCATAAGATTTTCATACAATCAAAATGTAACATTATTCATATTCAAAAATCATTTTATTCAAATTTGTGTAGACTCTTAAGTACATCAAACAAAGTCATAGGCATTTTTTACTACTCCTGAGTTAAATTTTAAGCTCACTTGAAGCTCACTACTGTGTACTAGTGTATTATCGCCATCTAATGGTGAAACGGTTTGTAATATGTAATTTCAGGACTTTAGAGGATCCAATACATTATAAATTGCAAATATCACAAGTTTACATATTTATCACGACAGCAAACGTGAAAGCAAAAATAATTTTAACAATTCTGAAAGTCCTAGCGATAGGTGTCTGTTATGTACAATGTTGAAACATAAAGTGACACTGACATCTGAACTATTAAAATAAAAAGCCAATAAAGCCAGTATCATAACCTTAAATAATAGTATTGAAGCAGAACAGACTCATCTTGACCGTAAAATAACTTGGGAATGACGTAAGTGACAGTAAGTGACATCTCCACTAGCTTTGATTTTATTAATTACCATTCGTATAATTGAAGATAACATTCAATTCCTTTTTAATAAAAAAGCTGGGAACCATGAGTTTATCATGATAATAGTTATAATTACCTTCGGTGATTCGAAATATTGAAAAACTCAATAACACGCAATCAGTAATGTTACGAGTCCTCAAGAGTCCTGAAATTTCGTACATTTCTCTCACTATGGACTCTTAGATCGCTTTTTTACCCCCTCTAAGGACTTGCACACCAGCGTTAAGTTGGGCGGATTCAATATCGGAACTTTTTCCCTAGATCGTATGTATAGCTAAACGATCTAGGGAGAATGTTCTGTCGAGCAGACAGCACAGCAGTAAAAGGGCATTGACAAAGACGCGCGAAAATTAAAAATTGTAATATTATAACACAAGCGCCTATCACCCGGTGACCCGGGGCGTTAACTGGCCTCTCTATTAAATAAAAAAGTATTAATTATTAAAACAAGCGCCTATCACCCGATGACCCGGGGCTCTAACTTGCCTCTCTATTAAATAAAAAAGTATTAATTATGAAGACAAGCGCCTATCACCCGATGACCCGGGGTGCTTACTGGCCACTCTGTGAAATAATAAAATAATAATTAATAGCACAAGCGCCTATCACCCGATGACCCGGGGTGCTTACTGGCCACTCTGTGAAATAATAAAATATTAATTAATAGCACAAGAGCCTATTACCCAATGACCCGGGGCGCTAACTGGCTACACTATTATATGATAAAATATTAATTATAAACATAAGCGCCTATCACCTGATGACCTGGGGCGCTCACTGGTCGCTTAATTAAACGATATATATTATTGATTAATAACACAAGCGCCTGTCACCCAATGTCCCAGGGTGCTTACTTGCCACTGTATAAATTAATAAAAAGTTGATTAATAACTCAAGGGCCTATCACCAAGTGACCCGGGGCGCTTACTGGTCGTTTTTTTAAGCGACATATATTATTAATTTATAGCACAAGCGCCTGTCACCCGATGACCCACGGTGCTTAGTGGCCTCTCTATTAAATGATGAAATATTAATTAACAGCACAACCACCTATCACCTGATGACCGTTGTGCTATTAATTAATAATATACATCGCTTAATAAAGCGACCAGTAAGCGCCCCGGGTCATCAAGTCATAGGTGCTTGTGCTATTAATTAATAATGTATATCGTTTTATAAAGCGACCAGTAAGCGCCCCAGGTCATCGGGTGATTGGCGCTTGTGTTAGTAATTAATACTTTATTATTTAACAGAGTGGCCAGTAAGCACCCCGGGTCATCGGGTGATAGGCGCTTGTGTTAATAATTAATACTTTATTATTTAACAGAGTGGCCAATAAGCGTCCCGGGTCATCGGGTGATAGGCGCTTGTGCTATTGAATAATACTTTATTATTTAATAAAGCGACCTGTAAGCACCCCGGTTCATCGCGTGATAGGCGCTTGTTCTAGTAATTAATATTTTATTATTTCACAGAGTGGCCAGTAAGCACTTCTGGTCATTGGGTGATAGGCACTTGTGTTATTTATATTACAATTTTTAATTTCCGCGTGTCTTTGGCAATGCTCTTTAACTGCTGCGCTGTCTGCTCGACGGAACATTCTCTCTAGATCGTATAGCTATATATACGATCTAGGGGAAAAGTCCTGATATTGAATCTGCCTAATTCAACGCTGTGGCACACAGCTAATATCTATATAGACAATACATATACATGTGCTAATTCATTGCCATGTAGATAAGGTTCTTAGTTGATTATAGGTTGGTCTAGACAGTACTACCCCAAGTGAATCATGAGATTTCCTATGAAACTTTGCGTATAGCTAAGTTAATGTCCAACTAATACTCTTTCGAATTTTTTTGAAAACACACCGTTTCTAAATTAAACATGAATGATCATGCTTTTTCAATTTTTTTTTTTTTTTTTTTTTTTTTTTTTTTTTTTTTGTTACACTTACATGGATACTTATAAAGAAACATGTTTTTTAATGCTGCAATTACTGAAACTAGAAAATGATATAAAAATCACAATATAATACCAAAACATCTAATTTTAATTTTATTCAATTTTACTAACCCTCTTAAAAATTGAAACGTCTTACAGTGCATCCTTAAAGATGTCCCCTAGGATGTCTTGTAAGACGTACTAAAAGACGTTCTATTTTGGACGAGAATAGAATGTTATTTACGACATTCGAGGGGGTGATGTAGAACAATACGCTTTAAAAGTTTGGTGCACCGAGATCCGATCTAACAGTGTCCCTCAACCCGTAAAGGGATCGCGAATATCTGGCCCTCCAGTGTACACTTCACTCTTCCCGTAACGATAAATTTTTTTGAGTGACTGCACATGCGCAGTTCGGGTCTGTAGCAGTGATGGCTTCAAGATATCGAAAAGTGGTCCCCCCCACCACTCTCCCGTCTAAGAAGACTTTATAGGCGTTGGCGATGAAAAAATTGACAATATAGCTAAAATACTATTTTGGTCTGCAGTTACGTTCGATGAGTGCAGTGACAAACACTGTCAGCCAAATTGGTCTAAGGAGCGCGCACAATAAAAAAAATTTGAATTTGTAAAATAACATGAAAACTTTTATAATGATTTTCCAATTTTTATTTGTTTGGTAATAACGTAGTAAATTATGGCAATCATCAATATTAAATTATTCGACAGCTGACTGTATAAATATGAAGTAAACTATATATAATAGCAGGTGGATTCAGTTGAAAATAAAACAAACTTCATTACCAACATACTACTAGTATGACAGGAAGCTTTCGTGTTGTGACCAAGGCTCCCAGATTTTAGGGAGTTCGCCGCATGCGCAGTGCGCAATCACCCTTTCTCTATAGAGCAAGCTGGAGCGGGAGAGTCCCCCTACCCATACCTTTAACCTAAGCCCCGCCCACTTCTCACAACTTAAGTATGACATCTTGTCTAGTAGGAGTACAATCGACGATAGCCGCGCGGGCTAAGTCTTTTGCCCCAGCCAAACTTGCCAGCTTTCGAATCTCTCTGATGATTTTTTTTTTTTTTTTTTTTTTTTTTTTTTTTTTTTTTTTTAATGTACGTTATACATAAAGTGTTACAACACGTTTATGTAAATAATTATATGTATAACGTTTTAATAGTAAGACATAATTTTAAAAAATACTATGTACAAGACAAGGTAAGTAAAATTATAAAACAAAACATTCGTCACTTATTAAGGAAATAAAAACATTATTATTTAGTGAGTTAAGTGTCGAATTATGATAATTAAAGTATTATTTAGTATTTAAAAATTACCAAACGACACGTCTTGATCATTGTTAATTTAATTCACTATTACATTAAAAAAAACAAGTGCGCGCGAGTCCACGAGCCAAGGATTCACGCTGAATACGCGCAAAAAGTAAACAAGACCAGTAGTTCACAGCCTTGAAAACAAAGTATATGCGTTAAAGTTTCGCATCTGCAGAATACGTTACAGCGTACAATACATATGATCTACACTACTATTTTTTGTTGACTAACTTTAATTCCAGTTTTAAAATGTTTACGAAAAGAATAATGGTTCTAACGTTGCTACCTTGACGTCAATTAACCCTGCAACTTATGTTAAATGATTTTCTTAATTTTGTTGCCTAGTCCTTGTTTTCTTTATTTTTATTTATTTATTTTTTTCTTAATTTCGAACGTGAATGTAAATAAATTACCGCGCGCGTAATGTGGCCACAGTAAATGTGCCGGTCTCAAGCCTGGAGAAACTACAGAGAGAGCGTGCTGTAATAAACATACTCTAAGCGAAAAAAAAGTTGTTTACTTATTAAACAACAACTAAAAATTCATATATTTTATTAATTATACTGTCTGAAATCAGCATGAATTTTTTCACTATTTTTTGTCGAGTGATTTTAGGATACATATAGAAAAATATTGAGAAATTGCAGCATGAGCTTTTATGGCAATCCATATTTTTCGACGAGACGTATTTCCAAGAATAAATACTTGTAGCGAAGTAAGTTATTAATGATACACGAATCAAAAAAAAGGTCGTGCAATTCGGGACAGATTAATGTATTAAACAGTGTTGCTTACCGACCATAATAATGTAATAGTGAATTAAATTAACAATGATCAAGACGTGTCGTTTGGTAATTTTTAAATACTAAATAATACTTTAATTATCATAATTCGACACTTAACTCACAAAATAATAATGTTTTTATTTCCTTAATAAGTGACGAATATTTTGTTTTATAATTTTACTTACCTTGTCTTGTACATAGTATTTTTTAAAATTATGTCTTAGTATTAAAACGTTATACATATAATTATTTACATAAACGTGTTGTAACACTTTATGTATAACGTACATTAAAAAAAAAAAAAAAAAAAAAAAAAAAAAAAAAATCATCAGAGAGATTCGAAAGCTGGCAAGTTTGGCTGGGGCAAAAGACTTAGCCCGCGCGGCTATCGTCGATTGTACTCCTACTAGACAAGATGTCATACTTAAGTTGTGAGAAGTGGGCGGGGCTTAGGTTAAAGGTACGGGTAGGGGGACTCTCCCGCTCCAGCTTGCTCTATAGAGAAAGGGTGATTGCGCACTGCGCATGCGGCGAACTCCCTAAAATCTGGGAGCCTTGGTTGTGACATCCCATCGATCGTCACTTAATTAACTACCGCAGTAGGCGATGGAGCCTTCTTGAGAGGATCATTGTGATACTTCATTTTCTATAGAATTTTCTCGTAAATAATTATGAGACTTTTGTTCCTCACTACACATATGTCAAAATAACGGAAAAACTAGCTTCATAGCTTAAAAAAAAAAAAAAAGAATCTTTGAGGATCTCTATTACACACGGGTGTCTTATCGGAAGCCTTATGAAGAGGTCGTCTAAAAATCACTGCCAACGATACATATTCTTGAAAAACTCCTAGAACCGCCACAGCTTATTTATTAATATAATACTTCGATTCCTGAAGAAAATCGCAAAGACATAATTTTGACAAATCAAAAATATTGGTGGCTGCAGGTCTTAAGCGTTTCACAAAATTTTTAACTTCTTAAAAACTTATGTTACAAATAAAATCTGCTTACTCACTATATACATTATACAGAGCGCTTTAGAAAACACCTTAAGATAGTAAGACTTGGAGAACATTACCCTATTTACGACCATCACGTAAATTTCACCTGACATCTCATTCCAAAAACTCAATTGAAATTTTAAAAAATTATTCAATGAAATTTCAATACTGATTATACCGCATTCAAAGTCGTCCCATTAAAGTTATAATATTTGAATAGTACATCGAAAAACACATATTAAGTATTTTATGTCAATTTTTTACAAATGAAATAAATTTTTTCATTCTTAGCTGAGATCTCTGGTGCTTTTTCAAATGATCAACCAGATATCTTACCTAAGAAGTTGAAAAATTTAATGGATGTAGAACCCTTTTAAGGATGTGTTTTTCGATGCACCATCTTATTGGTAACAATTAATTATATTAGCTTAAGACTTTCACAACGCATGAGATCACTTTAATGAAACGTTTAAATAAAAAAAAATACGTCATTTACTTTGCAGCTAAACCCCATAATTATATTTAAAACACAAACAAATAGAATAATTGTTTGCAGTTCAATATAATTTATATCTTTTCATTCATAAAAAAACAATTTAAAACGCCATGAAGTACGTTTTCAGGAGGATCCATCACGGAATGTACAAGAACTTTGACTGATATATTATTGAAGTAGAGATATATTATTAAAGTCAGCACTTTTCGAGCTCACTTAACACAGTCTCTTATGGCCGAAGGCCTGAAGCAGACTTTTGACCACCAATTAAACTACTGAAATGGAATGTACAAGCAAAAAAAAAATACTTACCATAAGCCTGACTCTCTAGTCTTTAAGAAACCGGGTGACTTTATAGGCGTTGGCGATGAAAAAATTGACAAAATAGCTAAAATACCAAAACATTAGATTATTCATAAATAAAATTTCTTAAAAGCTAAGCTACTCATTACCACCGCTTGTACGCCAAAAAAATGTACTTATTTAATAATCTTATAATAAGCTGAGCTTCTCGTTGTCGCCACTTGCACGACAAAGTAAAAATTTATTTAATAAATGATGTGCTTGCCAGATGAATAATTTATTTAATAAATGAATTAATAAATAGCAGGGCTACCTACCGACACGACTTGTTTGTCAAAGGAATAACGTATACATTTAATAAATAGCAAGTATATGCATCGCTGCTACTTGCTGACCAAAAAATAAGATTATTTATGAAAAAAATTCCAGAAAAGCTAATTTACTCATTACCACCACTTACTCGCTAAAAAGTAATGTATTTATTAAATAATTTTGAAAAAAGCTAAGCTACTTGTCGTCCTTGCTTGCTCGCCGAAGATATAATTTATTTAATTAATGATTTAATAAAGAGCAGTGCTATATATCGCCACGACTTGTTCGCCAAAAAAATAATGTATACATAAAATAAATTAATAAATAGCAGGGCTCTTTATCGCTGCTACTTTTTCATTAAAACATTAGATTACTAATAAATAAAATTCCAAAACGCTAAGCTACTCATTACCACCGCTTGCACGCCAAAAAAAAATGTACTTATTTAATAATCTTAGAATACGCTAAGCTTCTCGTTGTCGTCAGTTGCACGAGAAAGTAAAAATTTATTTAATAAATAAATAAATAGCAGGGCTTGTTATTACCATGATGTGCTTGCCAGATAATTAATTTATTTCATAAATTAATTAATAAATAGCAGGGCTACCTATGGACACGACTTGCTCGTCAAAGGAATAACGTATACATTTAATAAATAGCAAGTATATGCATCGCCGCTACTTGCTGACCAAAAAATAAGATTATTTATGAAAAAAATTCCAGAAAAGCTAATTTACTCATTACCACCACTTACTCGCTAAAAAGTAATGTATTTATTAAATAATTTTGAAAAAAGCTAAGCTACTTGTCGTCCTTGCTTGCTTGCCGAAGATATAATTTATTTAATTAATGATTTAATAAAGAGCAGTGCTATATATCGCCACGACTTGTTCGCCAAAAAAATAATGTATACATAAAATAAATTAATAAATAGCAGGGCTCTTTATCGCTGCTACTTTTTCATTAAAACATTAGATTACTTATAAATAAAATTCCAAAACGCTAAGCTACTCATTACCACCGCTTGCACGCCAAAAAAAAATGTACTTATTTAATAATCTTAGAATACGCTAAGCTTCTCGTTGTCGTCAGTTGCACGAGAAAGTAAAAATTTATTTAATAAATAAATAAATAGCAGGGCTTGTTATTACCATGATGTGCTTGCCAGATAATTAATTTATTTCATAAATTAATTATTAAATAGCAGGGCTACCTGTGGACACGACTTGCTCGTCAAAGGAATAAAGTATACATTTAATAAATAGCAAGTATATGCATCGCTGCTACTTGCTCACCAAAACATTAGATTATTTATAAATAAAATTCCTAAAAAAGCTAAGCTACTTATTACCACGGCTTGCTCGTCAAAATAATAATGTACTTATTGAATAATTTATGAAAAGCTGAGTTAATCATTGTCCTTGCTTGCTCGCTAAAGAAAAAATGTATTTAATGAATAAATTAATAAATCCCAGGGCAAAAAAATAATGAACTTATTTAATAATCTTATAAAAAGCTGAGCTCGTCGTTGTCCTTGCTTGCTCGCCAAAGAAATAAATTATTTAATTAATAATTTTATAAATATCAGGGCTTTTTATCGCCGTGACTTCATTGCTAAAAAAAAAAATTTATCAAGTAAATAAATAAATTAATAACAGGGCTATGTATCGCCGCAACTTGCTTGTCAAAGAAAGAATTTATTCAATTATTAAATTAATAAATAACAAGGCTAATTATCGACACGACTTGCTCGCAAAAAAAGTGATGTATGTATTAAATAAATTAGTTAAAAGCTCAGGTACTCGTTGTCCGTGCTTGCTTGCCAAAGAAATAATTTATTTATTAAATAATCTGATAAAAGCTTAGCTTGTCATTGCCATCGCTTGCTTGCACAAAGGAAATACCTTATTTATTGAATAAGTTAATAATTAACTATTCGACTAGTGGCTGTCACTCGCTCACCAAAGAACAAATTTAGTTATTAAATAAAATAATAGCGCAGCTTTTTATTGCTGCTGCCTGCTTGCCAGAAAAATAATATTTTTAATTAATAAATTAACGAATAGCTGAGCTCCCCATCAACTTCGCTTGCTTGCCATAGAAATAGTTTATTAAGTAAACTGGTAAGTAGCTAAGCTATTCCTTGCCGTCTCTTGCTGACCAAATAAATGTTTTATCTATTAAACAAAGTTATAAATTAAATAAATTGGTACATATTTAATCTGTTTATGCCACTGCTTGCTCGCCATAGGAATAGTTTCTTTATGGGCAAAATGTATGTGCAGCTAAGCTTCTCATTGTCATCGCTTGCTCTTTAAACAAATATTTTATTCATTAAATGAATTATTGAATTGCTAAGCTACTTATCACCACCTTTTGCTTACCAAAAGAGTAATTTATTTATTAAATTAACTTAAAAATTGCTAAGCTCCTTTTTGCTGTTACTTACACGCCACAAATTTATATTATTTATCAAATAAACTTACGAAAAGCTGAGCTACTTATTGCCGTTCTTTGCTCGCTAATGAAATAACGAATTCATTAAATGAATTAATAAGAAGCTGATTGACTTATTGCCGTAATCTGCTCGCCAAATAAATTATTTAACCATCGAATAAACAAATAAATAGCTGAGCTCATTGTTGCCTTCACTTGCTCACTGGAGAAATAATTCATTTATTAAATAAAGTAATAAATAGCTGAGCTTTTTATCGCTGTCACTTGCACGCTGAGGAAATAATTTAATTATTAAATAAATTACTAAGTAGCTGATTAAGTTACTTCCTTCACTGCTCGCCTAAAAAATAGTTTATTTACTAAATGAATTAATAAGTAGCTTGGCTGTTTATCGCTACAGCTTGCTTGCCTTAGAATTATTCCATTAATTGTTTAAAACTCAGAAACAGCAGGGCTTTTTACATCCAGTGCTTCCTCTCCCAGGAATTAATTTAATTATTATTGCGAATGTCATCTTAATTTTATATAAATTTTGTTATGTAAACTTTCAGCAAATTGTACCTGATGTTTACATAGTATATTTTTGAATACTTGATTGATCTTTTATTAACTTATTGTTGACACTATCTTTTACAACCTATTTTTGCATTATTTGGTGCAGTTATTAAGAGATAGATGTACTGAGAAAATGTAGAGTAGAAAAATTTCTAACTTGAATTGAAATCAATAAAAAAAAAAATGAATAAAAAAAAAAAAAAATAATACTAATAATAATAATTGATTGACAACTGATTTATGGTCAATTAATGAGTGAGAGGAAGAAAAAGGAGTTAGTTCAGATATTGGTGTAATAAAAAGTTTTTTTCTTCTTTTTCTAAAAAAATCCTCTTTAATGTGTAAAAATGTTAAAATTTTACAAATACTCAAACGTCAAAAAGTAACATCTTTTTTTAAAAAATCCTCAACTAAAAATGTTTATTTTTTTCAACTAATTATAAAAATTTTGGGCGCTGTGTTGATTGCTTCAAGGAATTTTAAATGGTATTTTCAATCAATTAAATTGGTATTTTTTTGCATATAGTTAACTACCATTACACCAGAGACTGGGTAATGTGCAGCATCATTCTTATAATTTACTTTTGTTTGAATCGTCAGTTGAACTTGCAAGTATGGGTTTACGCTAGGGAAAGAATTAACAATTTTGATTGACGTTGAAGCAGATCCTTGGTTAGCTTTATCTAAAAGAGAGTATACTATTGCCTGGCCATCAAAACCAGTATTTACAACTTGGACACCAAGACATATTAAATTTTCACTGATTTGTTTGAGCCAATTTGCAAACCATGTCACCACTGTGAGAGAAATTCAATGACCACAAACTGGAATATCGGAATTTTATTATCTTTTGCACAACTCAGAAGAGATTAGAATCATGAGAATTCCAGGTGATGGACAGTTTGCCCTTTCGATGGTTTTTGAAGATTCTATATGATTCTTTCTTAGTTAGTTATAATTCTTTAATCCCATACTTCAATAATTGGAGTTTGATCCTCTTCTAAAGCAAGACATAGCTGGGTCGATATTCTGTACATCCTGAGTTAATTAAACAGTTAACATCGTTCTCCAACATCTTGTCAACAAAGTAAATCTTTTTTTTCTTCATAATTACAGCCACCTATAATAAAGACAGCTGGATTCGTTCGACAAGCTCCCCAAACTATTTTGTGCAATCTATTTGGTAATTACAACCATTATACCAAACTTCACAAAACTATAAACATTTTAGATGTACCTGAATAAAAAAAGGATGAAACCTTTGATCCCTTGGCATACTGGTCTTGAGTTGCATATTATAGCTGCTCCTGGCTGCTCCAGATTGAGAAAATACAAAGTCAAACTGGTCTTAGTACTAAAAGTAGCATCCAAATGTTGAGAAGCTGTTCCTGCAGTCAGAAATATTGGAAAGTCGGTGGGCCGCTGGACCATGGGTGACCAGGCCTCATTTACAGTTTTATGTAGTTTTATCTACATACCTCCATTGGATAATATTTATTTCAAAGCAATCTTACAGCCTTAGGAGCAACTGGAGATTCACTGCTATTTGATAATTTCGGAGATCCAAGTACATTTTCTCATCAAACTTCATTAGCCCTTGATTTTTCTTCACTTACCTTTTTACTATCTAAATCAGCGATGGTGTTAAAGTTAAGATTTTTCATATTCTCTTCAGTAGCTTGTTTCATTGTATAAACAATTTTTTCTTTGTTACATTTCAAGTTAAATACACTTTGTTACAATTTATAAAGTTAAATACAATCAAAAAGAGTACAAAAAACAAACACTGCACCTCACCAAGCACTGTTAGGCTCATAACTGAAATTTGCAGTTTATTAGTCAGATTTGCTTCAAACGGAGTTTCTGTGGTGATGAATTTCATTGATCCTGGAAGATATTATTTAATAAGGCTACATTGTTTGTTTGATACTGATAACTGGTTTTTAACCTATCGATATTTTGACATATCAAAACAGTGATAGTTGTAAAAACAATACATACCTGCTTAATAATCATTCTAAATATGTCAAGGTACTTAATGATGATACCCTTGCGACAAAACTGCAGGAACTTTCACTAGTTAATGGCTCGCACTCACACTAGCATCTCCATTCATCTCTGCGTTTGACTTGGTGAAAAAGGCCACAGTTGTTTGAAGAGAAGTCAAGGTCAAGCCATTGGTCAGTACTTATAAGTACATACCAGCATTAACGTTGACTTGGCTCTTGGTATCTCAGTTATCAGCACCGGTACTGGACACAGGAATGACAGAACAGACAACAGAGCACTAAACCACTATATAGTGCAACAATCAGCTGGTACATATTATATACACACATGTATATATAGCAACATCATACATGACTAGTGACTAGTATTTGAGAACCGCTGTCGTAACAGACGACGCTCTGTGCTGTCGCGCAGCCACGACCAAAAAGCAGTCCTCCTACCACTCTTCTTGGACGGGAGAGTGGTGGGGGGACCACTTTTCGCCATCTTGAAGCCATCACTGGTCTATAGTAATCTGTTTGCTTCGTTTTTATCAAAGTTTTGGCAAAATGTGCTTACTTTAAATCATAACATCTCATATACTATTCTGCTTGGCCTTTTAAAGGTTGGGACAGTGCTTTTTCATGTAGTCAGCTTTGACGCATTAGTTCTTTACGAAAATCTATGGAAAATTAAACGAGTTTTTTAAGAATATGTATCGTTGGCAGTGATTTTTAGACGGCCTCTCGATAAGGCTTCCGATAAGACACCCGTGTATAATAGAGATACACAAAGATCCTTTTTTTTTTTTTTAAGCTGCGAAGCTAGTTCCTCCGTTATTTTGATATATGTGTAGTAAGGAACAAAAGTCTCATAATTATTTAAGAGAAAATTCTATAGAAAATGAAGTATCACAATGATCCTCTTAAGAAGGCTCCATCGCCTACTGCGGTAGTTAATTCAGTGACGATCGATAGGATGTCACAACACGAAAGCTTCCTTTCATACTAGTAGTATGTTGGTAATGAAGTTTGTTTTATTTTCAACTGAATCCACCTGCTATTATATCTAGTTTACTACATATTTATACAGTCAGCTGTCGAATAATTTAATATTGATGATAGCCATAATTTACTGCGTTATTACCAAACAAATAAAAATTGAAAAATCACAACAAAAGTTTTTATGTTATTTTAGAAATTCAAATTTTTTTTATTGTGCGCGTACCAATATGGCTGACAGTGTTTGTCACTGCACTCATCGAACGTAACTGCAGACCAAAATAGTATTTTAGCTATTTTGTCAATTTTTTCATCGCCAACGCCTATAAAGTCACCCGGTTTCTTAAAGACTAGAGAGTCAGGCTTATGGTAAGTATTTTTTTTTTGCTTGTACATTCCATTTCAGTAGTTTAATTGGTGGTCAAAAGTCTGCTTCAGGCCTTCGGCCATAAGAGACTGTGTTAAGTGAGCTCGAAAAGTGCTGACTTTAATAATATATCTCTACTTCAATAATATATCAGTCAAAGTTCTTGTACATTCCGTGATGGATCCTCCTGAAAACGTACTTCATGGCGTTTTAAATTGTTTTTTTATGAATGAAAAGATATAAATTATATTGAACTGCAAACAATTATTCTATTTGTTTGTGTTTTAAATATAATTATGGGGTTTAGCTGCAAAGTAAATGACGTATTTTTTTTTATTTAAACGTTTCATTAAAGTAATCTCTTGCGTTGTGAAAGTCTTAAGCTAATATAATTAATTGTTACCAATAAGATGGTGCATCGAAAAACACATCCTTAAAAGGGTTCTACATCCATTAAATTTTTCAACTTCTTAGGTAAGATATCTGGTTGATCATTTGAAAAAGCACCAGAGATCTCAGCTAAGAATGAAAAAATTTATTTCATTTGTAAGAAATTGACATAAAATACTTAATATGTGTTTTTCGATGTACTATTCAAATATTATAACTTTAATGGGACGACTTTGAATGCGGTATGATCAGTATTGAAATTTCATTGAATAATTTTTTAAAATTTCAATTGAGTTTTTGGCATGAGATGTCAGGTGAAATTTACGTGATGGTCGTAAATAGGGTAATGTTCTCCAAGTCTTACTATCTTAAGGTGTTTTTTAAAGCGCTCTGTATAATGTATATAGTGAGTAAGCAGATTTTATTTGTAACATAAGTTTTTAAGAAGTTAAAAATTTTGTGAAACGCTTAAGACCTGCAGCCACCAATATTTTTGATTTGTCAAAATTATGTCTTTGCGATTTTCTTCAGGAATCGAAGTATTATATTAATAAATAAGCTGTGGCGGTTCTAGCACAGCTGTGCTAAGACTGCCTGGTGGTTGTAGCACATCCCCTTTTTGCTGCCGTAGTGGCCTGATCATTTGGGGGTACTAGCTTCTGTCGCTTATAGCGCTGTGAGCGCGCTAAATTTAAATTTGCTGATGTGGAATAGTACGTCTAAATGTAAAAGCAAATAATAATAAAATAAATATTGAAATAAATATTGAAAGTTCCAACTGCAAAAGCTTATTGAATGTTGCAGGTGTGAAATCATAAGGTTAAACGTAAGTGCAAATAATAATGTAATAAATAAGTATTTAAAGTTTAATCTGCAAAATTTTATAAAAAAATTTTAGCACTGGTTTTTTTGTGCACAACTTGAATGTGCAAAATCTTGCGCAGCTTGTGCACGTGATGGATATGTACAATTTTCTCTTTATGCGAGAGCGTTACATGATAATGTGGGATGTGAAGCGGTAGGAGAAAAAACTGTTGAACATTTTTGTTTTATTTTATTTAATTATTATATTAAAACGAAAAATGTACAAAATGATTTTGTGAAACATCTTATTTTTTAATTGCATTTTGACAGCTCTTTATTATAATCGTCATCGTTGTTATCAACATCAACTTATTCCATATTAAAGTAAAACTTTTTTATTTGTTAGACATTCTGAAGAGTACAGATGGATTTGTAGGCATCGTTGTGATGAGCACATGTAGTAACTAATCTTGGAAGTTTAAACGGTGGATAGTCTGTCATATTAGTGACTCTAAAGCCAAATCTTTCAGGCCACTTTTGTTTCAGATCCCCAATAACAAACATTTTAGTAGCGTTTTCAAGATTTTTCCGTAAAACATTTTCTATGTTCGTGTACTTAACTTTTCCCGAGTCCCAGGTTAGTCCATAATAGTAAAGTTAAAGGTATAAATTTTCATGTTAATACTTTTGTGATAATTTTCGCCAGGTCAAGGATGCTTTGAAAAGAAATACTTGTGTTTCTGCATCATAAGCACTGAGCGGAAGGATAGCCAATTCTTTGAGCACATAATCATTACCCGGTTTCTTGAAACCTTGCATGTCCACAAAATACTCCATTTTCCACTATGATAATAATTAATTTTATTTTTTTATCTTTTCATAACCTTTATTTTTAGGACAAGACCATTTGTTGGTGGTTTACTTATCGGTGAGGTTTTTCAGCCAAGATTTCTTGTTTCTATTATCATCGTCCTTAGTTGAAAGATTTGGTACTTAATATTAGTAATAAAATTGCTTGTATTTGGTTTATGCGACATATTTATTAAAGTCTTACTAAACAAATTAATTTCTCAAACAGTTACACAGTCTTTATCTTTCGATTTTCCCACAGATTTTGTTTTTTTAACCTTTACATCTTTCCTCTCGTTTCTCTTTATAAATTTTTACCACTCTTCTTGCCGTCGTTTATTTTAATTTTAAGTTTATTTTAAGCAATAAGCTGATGTATTGGCAGGTAAATTGTTATGCGATTCAAATTTGAGCCTCACATCTACTGAAGTATTTTTTAATGACTTGTTTTGTTTGAAAAAATCGAGGGCGATTAAAGGTATTTGATTGAGAAAATCATGTTTGCCTAATGAAGGCGTACAATATTTTCTATAATATGAATTCTGAAAATTAGCATACATTGTATATAGCAATGCATACTGATTACGCGTTTTATCAAGATTAAGATCACCATAAGGATAATATTGTGAATTTAAATAGAATTTTACATTTCTTATATTGCAGTGATCAAACATACTAGCGCTTACATTTTTCTGATTTTTTCGGTTTGTTTGGAAGGCTAAAATAACATAACGCAGCTTTTCGAACTGATTAGATGTCTAAAATGTCCAAATATGTTTTGATGTGCTTGGTAAGAAGGGATACTCATATACTTTCCAAGTTGGAAAACTCATAGATATAAACTTATTTTTTTGCAGATAATTTAATAAACGAATTTTATGAGAATCTGACATTACCACATTGGGCATAAACCACTCAAGCTTCAATATTACTATTTTAAAGTCTTCTCAAGTTGCTGCGGCCACAGAATCAGCAGGATTGACATTAATTGGAGTTTGCAACACAGCATTTATATCTTTTCTTGATCTTGTAAGTATAAGCTCATGTTTTACATTAACTATTTTACGATAGTCTTCAGCAAAATCTAAAATCATATTGAGTGGAAGTATAATATCAAAGTAGCCGTTATTATTAGTAAGACTATCAACTTCTTCTTCTTCACCGCCAAGCCAACCAGCATTTATCATAGATTTGTTTTGATCAGGATAAAGCGATAGCCAATTTTTCATTAGGGTTCTTAGCCCAACATTTTTGCATTTGTCTACCTCTATAGCATTCATCTCGTATCGTATTTCTTTAAATAAGTGACAGATGGCGTTATTTATCAATGTGGTGTTTGTTACTGCTGTATTTTCGTCTGCTTTGACCAATCTTCCGTAAACAAGTAAAGAACTTCTGGATGGTAAAAGACACAAGTCTTGATGTTGAACTGAAATGCGAAGTTTATCGCTATTGCCATATGTTGATGATACATATGGCTGATGAGCATGAATCTCATAGTGCGCAATTGATTCGTCAAATGTGACTGGAGACTGAATACTTAGAATCTCGTCCATTTTGTATACAACAAAAAAGTATCCAATTTAGTTTCCACCAAGGCTTTTTATTTTTAGACTGATACTTTTTATAAACTGTACGAGGTGTGTTCAAAAAGTAACGAGAATTTTTTAATTTCGCGGGTTTGGAGAGTCTGCCTGTATAAAATTTTTTTTTTATTATGTTGGTACGGATGCCCCTGAAGTACGATAAAATTTTTAGCCTTATTCATTGCTTACTTTTTAAGTGGCAGCCGCTAACGTTAGACGTGTTTTTCGAGCTCGGCGATTTTTGTTTGTGAAAAAAATGGATCTAAGAATTTGTATTCAATTTTGCGTAAAAAATGAAATAAAGTGTAGTGAAGTTTGTAAAATGTTAACAAAGGCATATGGTTAGTCTGTTATGAGTAAAGCAAGGATTTACGAGTGATATAAGCGTTTCCAAGATGGCCGCGAAAATGTTGAAGATGACGAACGACCTGATCGCCCAAGCACATCAACAACCGATGAAAACGTGAAAAAAGTGGCATAGTGCATCATGAATTCGTACCACAAGGTCAAACAATCAATAAGGAGTACTACCTACAAGTTCAATGCTGTTTGCGTGAAGCCATCAGAAAAAAACGCCCGGATTTGTGGCAAAATAATTCATGGCTTTTGCACCACGATAATGCACCTGCTCACACTTCATTGCTTGTTCGTGAGTTTTTGGCCAAAAACAAAACTGTAACGATGCCTCAGCCTCCATATTCGCCAGATATGGCTCCATGTGACTTTTTTCTATTTCCAAAAATAAAGAAAACATTAAAAGGCCGTCATTTTACAAGCATAAAAGACATTAAAAGCGAATCGCTGAAAGAGCCAAAAGGTATTACAAAGATCAAGTTTCAAAAGTGTTTTGACGATTGGAAAAAGCATTGGCACAAGCGTATTGTATCCGAGGGGGATTATTTTGAAGGAGACAAAATAGATATTGATGAATAAATAAATATTTTTTTTATAAAACGAAAATTCTCATTATTTTTTGAACACACCTCGTATGTTTTGATGAGTTAGTTTTTGACGTGTCAATCGTTTTCTTGGATGTCTCGATGCTATGATGAACTTTTTTCTTTGACGTCTTAACGGTTTGAGAGCTCGTTGTTGACTAAGTGCTGGAGCACATATTGAACTGCTTGTATAATTTGTCTGATTATAAATCATACCCATTGTGGAGAGGGTTTTTTGTGCAATCTTATAGTTATGACTTCTCCATGAAAATTTACTAAATTACCATCCTGGTCTACAATGCGAAGTTGTGTACGATCAATGATACGTCCAATGACTGGTAAATAAATTATTTATGAAGGAACTTCAATAATCTTATATCCGGGTGGAACAGCGGGGAAAAATTCATGAATCGTGTGTACTTTGTGACTGTTTATGTAAGCTCCACTTGTGGTGTAACATTCAACTCTTAATGCGTTTATTTTTAGAATAGTTACAGGTAAGTCAGAAATATGAATGGTATTCTTTTTTAGAACTATCTGAGGGAAAATCGTATATGTAAAAAAATTCCTCAAAGATGCTAAACAAAAATTTATTCAGTGAATTCAACAGTCTCTTAAGATTTATCAAGCATTGAAAGTAAACACAGTGTTAGCATCTGAATATGTGATGATTAAAGATAATGTTGGGGATGCTGATTTAAAATATTTTAATACAAAGTCACAGGCTATTTACCAGACTACTGATCTAAATGAGCGGTTCGAGGTGAATGTGCAACAGCCTATAGAAAAAAATTTAGACGATTTTCTAGATAAAGAATCTGACTGGTCTCTGCACTCGATTTTGGTTGGAAGCACACGAAATTTATTGTAAAAATTTAAACAAGAGTAAAATTATATTACGTAATATAAATAATAATGAGCACGTACTTGAGTTTAAAAATTTTACGTTCAACAACCGTGTACCTTTTGTTATATATGCAGACTTTGAATGCTTATTGGAACCTGTAGAAAGTATTCGAGCATATCAATGCCACAAAGATTGTTTGTCATATTCGGTTTTTTCTTCAAGAGTCAAATCAATCATTTTGAGAGGATTTTTATATGATTCTTCTAGTTTCAGAGCGAGGAAGTAAAGAGGTTGAACAAACCAATGAGCAGGTGTCTCTTCGTCTTCTTTATTTTGTCTACAGCTTTTATATTCTGATTTACTATCGTCATACGAGCACTTAATAAATGATTGCTGAGTGCAATGAGCCGCATCTTTAAAATATTGAATAGAAGCCATATTAAAACTCTCGCGAGGAAGTTTACTAATGTAGCGTTTGTGTAGAAGTGAGCTGCTCAAGCTAATACAACCCCTAAAATCCTGAAAGTTGTGAATTATGGAAGGAGGGAGGAAGGGCTTATTTCTCATTAGACAGAGATGAGACGGGGAGAAGTGGACGTGTATGTTTAATGTAAATGATGTGAAGTCTTTTAGCGACAGGATTCAGTCGTTTGATTGTGCTTGACTGAGCAACGTCAATTTTCTTTTTATTAAAATAAAGTATATTGTAGACTGCCAGGGCTTCCAGAGTTTTGGCAATATTGTTATAGTTAAGGAGATTTCTTTCATCGAACTAAAGAAAGACGCTTTGCCTATTGTTATAGTGCACAAACCATTTTATCCGTTAAAATGTTTATCAAAAAAAAAACAAGGTCTGAACAAATGGTTGGAGGCTAATTTTCATAGTATACGATAGAATTTTGGCAACATTTCTTACAAAGGAGAACTTGATAATTTTCAACGCATGCTGGTTGACGTTGAAGAGGCTTATGTCAAGGGTCGTGAAAATAAAAATTGGGTGGAAAGAATATTATCATGCAAGTATGTCTTTTAAAATCACTTATACATAATAATAAATGTATTGAGTATTGAGTATTATTTTAAATTTCTTGCATATTTAATTTTAGAGTTACCAATATCGAGGAGCATGAGTGTCCATCTCTGACAAATCTTACGCGTGACTACATACCATGTAAACATCATAGCTTTCACATTAATCCAAAATGTGCTGTTAAGAATGTAGTAGTAATAAAAGACTGGATTCTAACAAATTCAAAGTATGAAATTTTAAATGTTACATATAGGACCATCCATTCGTATAAACGTTAATAAATAATTTCATTTGTTATTAATACTAAAACTAACATTAAAACTTGTTTATAATAAAAACATTTCTTACACACAAATGAATTTTTAATTATTCATCATTACAATTAGCTATTGTACACAAAAAAATAATGTTGTTAGACATTATTTGATAATTTCTGTATACATTTGATGTCACTTTTTAAATTATTTAACAAAGTTAACGCATTAGTTTAAACATAACTTTAAGCAGAGTTACGGAGTAAATAAATCAAATTATTCAGATGTTAGATCACGTTTAAAAAAAGTTGTTTTATCGTATCCCTGTAATCTTGAATTTTTTATCTCAATTAACAAGTGAGCCTTTATCAAAAACTTACCTCGTTGTATTATTTCTCCAAACGATCTTTCTATAAATAGAGTTGTAAAGTTTCAATGTACTTACGAAATGTGTGTTGATTATACAAAAGTATTGAGAAACAAAAAATTTATTAGAAAAATTCTCTTATTATTTTGCACATGTAAAACAACTTAATTCAATGCATTTATTCTATTACAATATGTACTTTACAAAGAGGTGGTCGTTGAAAATCATATTAACATTGTACCTTAATATGATTGTTTAAATTAGCATTTTTTGTGGTAATCGATTTTTACGTTTATGGAACTTACATTCAACACTTTTTTTTTAGTAGGATCTTCATTTCTTTTTAATAAAGCAGCTTTTTGCTTTTCATTTTTTTTCTCTTCCAATTTTTTTTTTTATTCTCTATTGCCTTCAGTTCTCTTTTTTTTGGGCCTCCTGTTTTTGAAACCTTAAAAATTGTTTGTTTGTGAAAATTCCATTTATCATTTGTTTTTTCTCTCTGGCTATTAATTTTATTTCTTCTTTTTTAAAAAATAGTTTGTACTCTTAACATAAGTACATTTTTTTCTTCTTCCGACCAAGTATCCAAATTTTCGAATTAAGAAAAAAAATTATGTTCTGGTGGTGGTGGTGGTGGTGGTGTTGGTGGTGGAGCTGTATTTAATGGAAGAGATATGTTTTCAACTCTTAAGGTTAAAGCTGGTGTGTATGATTCGATACTCTCTTCATTTTTAGTTATTTCTGCTTCTTGCGATGGCTCTAATAATCCACTTCACTCATATAGCAGCCATTATACTGAGGGTGAAAATAGTGCGGACAAATCAATGTTGCAGTCCAACCATTCATTTTGGGATGGCTGCATTGGTGCATCTAGAAAAATTAAACAAGCATAGTGTAACTATAATTTTACACACGTCTTTTATTTTCTTTGACAAGTGTCCAATTGTCAAAGGCAGGGATATATTATTTTATGCTACACAGAGGTGAATACTGAATTATGCCAAGGAATAAAAGTAAAGAATCTTTCAGATCACAGTCAGTTAACGCCTGAGTTGATATGTACGTGACTTGAAAGACTTTTTGTTTATTCTCATAGGATACGTGGGAGAAAGTGATTTCTTTCCCATATTTAGTGACACGAAAGAAGCCGCTTTTCTTCCGCATATATAAAATAATCTGCTTACATAGTGAGCATAAAGTTAAATCCTGTATACACTATATGAAAAATAAAAAAATTCAATTATGCACTGAATGAAAATAAAAAAGAAATTCAAATTTTACCATTTTTTACTTCTGCTCCCACCATAGTGTCATTTAACGTTGCGTGTTCTGATGGTGCTACCTCTTCGTAATAATTCTTGAAACTTTCTGGCGTCGCTATTACATTATTATTTATAGCGGGTGCTGATAGTTCCAAACTTGGAACAAAATTACTGAAGGCTTTGCGCTGAAGACGTTCCAGGTATCTCCTGATATCGCCCTTCTTCTTTTTTTCCACCATGTTTTCTAAAATATTAAGTGGTCAACACTACATTTATAAAAGCTTAAAAGTATATATGAAATTAACAAACGAAAGAAATAAAAGAAAAGTAAATGATTGTAGAACTCTTTCCATCATTTCTGCGGAAAGAGTAAAAAAAAAACAAAAACTCGATTGACATCATTGCTACGTTTTGAGTAAAGACATCATTGTTGCGTCTTAAAATTAGAACTAGTGTAAAGATGTATGATATTAAAAAAAAATTTGTGAGGAGAAAACAGAAAAATATTTCCGAGTACAGAAAAGAAAGATTTTAAGAAGACCTTGAAGAGTAAAAACGTTGACCGATGCGTTGTACTCCTTGTTACCGTTGAACTTGCTGGATTCTTCACTGGTGCGCATGTAAAAGAGTAACTATGGCACGAGGCGAAGTTCATGGCCACTCTCCTTAACATATTGGCTAAGAAAGGCGGAGACGCTTAGCAGAAAATATTCTGTATGTGCAGAATCGATTTCCCTCACTTTGCATAAGTGGATTAAGTGACCAAAATTATTGTAGTCCTTTTCTAACTTTCTTATTGGTTGAAGTAACTAATGCAATGGAGTGGGAGGATGTAGTTTAGGAATAGGTATGGTAGAAAGAGTTATTGTGCCCTTTCTAGAGCTTCCTATTGGTTTAGACAATTATTCTAATATTGAGAAAATATGAGTAAATGTAAGAAGGGGTATGCGTAATGCAGTTTCTCTCTCCATACTCCATGTGAAATTCAAAGTCTCATAAAAGCGAGTTGTGCTCAGAAAATATTAGTCTGAAAGATAGTTACATCTTAATAAAATATATCCAGTGAAAATCTCAGTGTCGATCGAAATGGTGCCCACACATTTGATGGAAGAATCTATGAGTGATACCGTATGGTTGGAATTGGAGGATTTGGCTTCTTTAACGAACGTGATGTTTGAACAGGATTCTGATAAAGGTGATTATTTTCAGCTTTCACCATGGAAAGACTTTTCAACCATTTCGTCACCTGTATCACCAACGTCTTCGTTTACGGCGATGTTTGACGCGGTACCTAATGAAACGGAAAGGCAACCAATCGGGCAACCGCCATCAGATACAACTACTTTTTTTGGTAAATATTTATTTGAATAAAAATTCAAATCATACTTTAAAAATTCTAATTTTTAATATTTTTAGACTCTGAGAGTAATTTTCTTGCTCTTCCTCCACAACCGATGGCCCTATCGTCGCCGTTGTAGATGAATAACCCTCATCTTTGGCTTCATCGCACTCGAAAGAGTTTGAAACGCTCACTGCAGTAGAAGCCAATTCACTGGTAGCAGTGTCAGCAGTCAATCCATCAGAAATGGCTAGATTTTTGAGTAAGTATTTAATAAATAAAAGCTAAATTTAAACTAAAATACTCATGATAATCCTTATTTCTTGTATCTTTGAGATTTTGAGGATGATTTTATTCCTTGCTTCCTATGGTCTATATGTACTGCTGAAACAGAGAGGCAAGTACAATTACCATCACCGTTGCCATTTGATGAGTTGTCGCCATCGATAATGAAAACTTTTTTCGGTGAGTATTCTTTAAAATTTTAATGGACTTAGAGTTTTTGTCAATTTCTAACTAAAATAAAAATTATTTTTTAGAGGATGAGTTCAACACTTCTTCAATTGATTCACCAATTGATTTGACAGTTGCATCGTCGATAGGTGCTGTCATCGATACATCGATTCCTACTGTAACGATATCCACAACATCCCCCATCCTAACCTGCTCAACATCGTCCGCTGCTCCCTCAACACTTGTTGTGGATCGCACAACAACACCTGCCCCAACCTGCTCAATATCGTCCGCTGCCCCCTCAATACTTGATGTAGATCTTGCAATAACACCTGCCCCCCAATACCTGTTGTGAATCTCACAACAACACCTACCCCAATCTGCTCAACATCGTCCGCTACCCCCTCAATACTTGTTATAGATCTGGCAACAATACCTGTTGTGGATCTTGCAACAACACCTGCTCCAACCTGCTCAACATTGTCCATCATCCTTGATAATAGCCCTGAAATTGTGTATGAGATGATATGTATGAGTGGGAAAAAAGACGTGAGAGTGCTCTAAGTGGACCTAAAGAAAAAAAGTATGTCGTAGGCTCTCATTTGACTGAAATAATTAATTAATTAATCAATGAAAAGCTGTAAGAATGTATTATACGTCAATAATATAATGTTGGATAAGATCCTTTCGTAAATTATGCGTATTTTACGTGTCTAGTTTAATATATGTACAATTTTCGCTTTACTATAATGATTAAACAAAATAAAACGAAAATGTTTAACAATTTATTTTCCAACCGCGTCACATCCCACATTATAATGTAACGCACTCGCATGAAGAAAAAATTGTGTATATCCATCACGTGCACAAGCTGCGCAAGATTTCGCACATTTAAGTTGTGCGCGAAAAAACCAGTGCTAAAATCTATTTATTAAATCTTGCAGTTGAAACTTTAAACACTTACTCATTACATTACTATGTGCACTTACATTTAAACTTATAATTTCACACGTGCAACATTCAATAAGCTTTTGCAGTTGGAACTTTCAATATTTATTTCAATTTTAATTTCATTATTATTTTCTCTCATATTTAGACTTACTATTCCATATCAGCAAAGTTAAATTTAGCGCGCTCACAGCGCTATGAGCGACAGACGCTAGTACCCCCAAATGACCAGGCCACTATGTCAGTGGAGAGGGGATGTGCTAGAACCGCCATAGCTTATCTACTTATATTTAAGAAGGTTTTAGAATATTAATTGTATTATTCAAAGAGATGTGGAACGGGGAGTTCCCCCTGCCCGCCAAACTCGGCTCCCTTTACCACACACCTTCTCTTGCACTCTAAAAATCTGAAACTGTACGATTGTAATCCTTTATATTTTTGAAAAATGCTGGCAATAATTAATTTTTTTAGTCCAGCATCATTCTTTCTCGCTAAGATATCAATAAGAACTTTTTGTTTTTTTTCGTTGTAACACATTTATTGTAATAAAAAGGCAGTCTAACCTAGGAATTCAATAACCTTGTTTTATCATAAAAGACCGCCTTAAATTAGCAATTTTTTTCTCGAAAAATTCCATGGTATAAATTGTAAAAAAATTCATGAGCACTGCTGATGATGTGTTCAAATATATTACAAACATTTTTTTTGGAGACGATTCTATGTTAAAAATTTTTTTTCCGAACCTCATTAAAAGGAGGTAAATGATTATTATCACTATCAGAATGTAATTTTCTATTTTGCTGGCATCTAATAGACATGTTATTTGCATCTTGTCTGAGCTCTTGTGAATCGAAAAGTTAAAATGTTTTGAATAGTGCTATCCCGTTTTTTCCGATTTTCCAAGTATTCAATTTTTATACCAGTTAGATTTTCAGAAATAAATTTGCTTCTACTCTTTTTACAATATATAAAATAGAGTTTCTTCCTAATTTTATTATAGAGTTATACATCCTTAATAGAATAGTTTTATTTAATAGATTTTTATTTTTGATACATTCGTCATAATTGTGTGCAATATATTTCTGCATGTGCTTAAGGGCAGTCCGGAGATAGTTAAAGTTTCCTACCTTATCGATAAGGTTACTCGAACTTCATGGCTTTCTACATTGTTTATTTAGTAGCTAGCTAGTTCATCGAAAAAATAAGAGTAGACGCACATTCTTGAAACATCAAAGAACACATCAAGCTCACTCTTGGCAAAATTGATTGAGAATTCAAGGTAAAAAGTGAAAAATCAGGTTACATCTTATCAATTCAACATCTGGTTGATTTTTCACTTTTTGCTATGAATTCTCTATCAATTTTTTCAAGTGTGGGCTTGATTTGTTCTTTGATGTGTCAAGAATGTAAAATTTGCTTTTAGGCGAGTAAGTATTGACAATTAGATACACAACGTATTTCTAGTGTTTTCGATAAATAAACTAAGCTTTTAGGCGAGTAGGCATCGGTAATGAGAAACCCAACACTTTTTTATTCGATTTTTTATTAAAATCTACTTTAAGGCAAGTAATCGTTAACGCATAGAAACCCAACAGATTTTTAGTGTTTTTAATGAATAAAATATACCTTTATTTAAGTAAGCATCGGTGATTGGATACCCAACATATTTTTAGTCGATTTATTAATGAATTATGCTCTTAGGCAAGTAAGCATCAATGATTAGATACCCAACATATTTTTAGTCGATTTATTAATGAATTATGCTCTTAGGCAAATAAGCATCGGTGATGAGAAACCAAACTTCTTCATAGTTGATATAATAATAATAAAATCTGGTCTTAGGTGAGTAAGCATTGACAATTAGAAACACAACAGTTTGTTAGTGTTTTTGATAAATAAAATATACTTTAGGCGAGTGTGCCACAGCGATTAAAAATCCAACAGTTTCTTAGTCTATTATTAAATCATGTTTTTAGGCAAGTAAGCATCGACGATTAGTATCCCATCACTTTCTTAGTCGATTTATGAATTAAATTTGTTCTCAGGCGTGTAAGCATTAACGATTAGAAACACATCAGTTATTTTTGTATTTTAAATTTATAATATATAGTTTTAGTTTAGTAAGCATCGGTGATTAGAAACCCAGCATATTTTTAGTCGATTTATTAACAAAATATGCTCTTAGGCAAGTAAGCATCAGTGATTAGGAACCCAATACTGTTTAAATCGATATATTTATAAAATTTGCTTTTAGGTGAGTAAGCATTGACGATTGGAAACCTAACACTTTTTTAGATTTTTTATTAATACAATAAGTTTTAAGGCAAGTAAGCATGGGTAATTGGAAACCCAACACTTTTTTAGTCCATTTATTAATAAAATAAACTTCTAGGCGAGTAAGCATTAACGTCTAGAAACCCAACACTTTTATAGTCTTTTTATTAATGAAATTTAGACAAATAAAGTTTAAAAGTGAGCTCATTTTTTTTTTGTATTTGCACGAAGATGGCTTAAATTTACGAAATATTCTTACAAGATTGAAAAACAATCCAGTAGGTATTTCGAATTGATTTAAACATCATGTGCAATCTTTAATCGATATCTGCCACATTTTTACGACAGATTTTTCAGTTAATTATATTTATAAGAAGACATGTATTAATCGATTTTCAGTATTTTACATTACCATTTTTTTTAATCATTATTTTAATAAAAGCAGACATATTTACGATGTTTTAATGTACCATTAAATAAGTAGCTTGCATAATATTTATCTTACACTCAAGTACACTTGCGTATTATTATTTTCTTTTTAAAATATGTTATTTAAATAATATATTTTATAAAGAAAATAATAATACCCGAAGTAAAAACCTCTATAACCATTATAAAATTTAATGAAGGTGAGGTCTTCACGAGCAAAATAAGCTGGCTACGTTTTTGTTTAGTCAAGTTTTGTTTTACGATAAACAGTTGTTAGTTGTAAATAAATGTATTTAAATCTGGCAAATGGTTATTTGATAACATTTTAATTAAGTATTATGCTATTAAACTGAAGCCTAAACTTTGGAGATCTTCTCTGAATATGTGTAAGATTTGAACCTCCAGACAGTTAATTTACGATAGCATCGTTAATACTACAATTTCTTCTAGTCCTGGAGCTACAAGGTTCGAGCCACTTCCTAAGTTTTTTTTTTGTTGCGCAAAAAATATTACTTAATAATAATAACTCTTAATATAGAACCTGACGTTTGACTTTTTTTTCGTTAACTTTAGTTTAATGCAGCACGAGACTATTTTGTTCAGACAAGTTTTGTTCTATGACGCAAAGTTAGAAATAATGAACAGATTGATTAACATTAGTTTCTTTCTAAAATAAAATTTTGTACTATATCCTGAATGACAGAAAGTCTTTCATTTTTCAAGCCAAAGAAAAATCAGTTTACCAACCGTAAAGTCGTAGAACATTTATTCCTTATGTAGGTATATGTACGATGAAATGATTGCGGTCAGTGATTTCCAATATTATACGATAAGTCTGTTATTTATTAGTGCACAAACACATAAAGTTATATTAGTTGACTTATGTAACTATATATCTAAGTTTAAAGGTTTATTTTTTCAATTTGGATTTAAGATTCAGATAACGTTTAAATTCCTTGTGAATACTCATTGAATAACTTAAATCTTATGTGAATATTTCGTGAATTTTACCATACAGAGTTCGGATATAAAGAAAAATAAATCTTATCATTTTTGTCATTTATTTTTCTTAAATTCACAGTAAACTAAAAAATTACAAGCTACAATGTACGTCGTTTATGAAGTTTTAGGGTTTTTTTTGTAGGTTTTAACCTTAAATCGACGCATGGCTCATTATGTGTAAAAATATGGGCCAAGCAATAACTAGTGATTATATATTCTTATATTTATACTACACATAGTGTATGCCACCTGCAGGTTCTCTGATTGACAGTTAAAACTACTTTAATTCAATACAATATTACTGTTCAGTAGCTTAGGCTTTAAATATTCTGGACAATAATATGTAACATTTAAAATATTTCTACTAAAAGCTATGTTATTGCAGTAGGTATAGGACGATTTTTTATGTTTTTGGAGAAAGCTGGAATACCATAGCATCGATTGACAGATACTTCAGGTGGCTCCTCACTATAAATCCCACAAGAAGAGTAAGCATACTGCAACACAGCTTTTCATTGGCTGTGGAGGTTCTTGACTAAAAATGGATAGGTACCTATAGTCCCTTCAAAAAAAGTTTAGTCACATCTACACCGTTGACCTATATCGTACAATACAGTGACCCGAGCAGACGTATGTATACAAAAAGTACATAAGTCAGCCCCGCATTAAATTATTTTCTTAGTTCAGCGTCTCATTTATTTTTATTATAATTAGAATTCCCCACAACTCCTATTCATTTTACATACAACTTTCTGACCAATTCAAACTACGCGGGCTACCGCTCTTCGGTGTAGCAGACGCCCCACACTTTTCATCTGTTCCGTGACTTGCACAGTTATCTACTATTTTCACAAAATATCCTATAAAACCCATGGTAATGTCCAAGTACCTGAATGTCGTTGGAAAGATTCTGATTTCTTTCTATCTGCTACATAGTTTTCTATAAAGAACTATAGTATCTTTGCTGAGATATCATACAACCTGCGCCACCAATTTGACGACCCTCCATAAGAGGCTATGTTACAGAGTCTATTTTCCAGTTAGTTTTTTTCAACAATTTTGGTGGTGACGAGGTCTAAAATTTTGGGAAAAGACTCCTTGCACCTTCAAGAATCATCCTTTAAAATATTATTTAATACTCCAGTGTTTTGATTTAGTGAGGAGCCACCTTAAAGCACCCGTGAAAGTAAAACATTTTAAACGCAATCGACAAACAGTAAGTTTTTGTCATCAAATTGATTCAATATTTTTCGAGTATTTTTTAAATTATTTAACAATTTTACTAATATGTTTGATGTATTAAATCATTTTATGAAATATTAGTATCATATACTCGCTTTAATGATAGTTTAACTTTAGGACTACTTGTTCAGTCCCGCTTGAATCACACGTGGAAGAAAAATAATATAAATAAATTTTGTTTGTGTATAGTTGAATAAAAAATAGAATATTTTATGTATTAATAACAGTAAAAAAAATGTTGGGTTTATAATCGCCAAGGCTTGCATACCAAAAGACACGTTTTATTGAATAATAGTAACAAATAATTGTAAGGTATCGAATTGCCGATACTTACTTGCCTTAGAGAAGATTTTATTTATTTATAACAGTAAAAAACTGTTGGGTTTTTGATGGCTGAAGCTTGCTTGCCTAGGAGTATATTTTATTCATCAAAAATAATAAAAAACTATTGGGTTTCTAATCGCCAATGCTTACTCGTCTAAGAGTATATTTAATTTATCAGAAACACTAGAAAAACTGATGGGTTTTTAATCGCTGATGCTTATTCGCCTAGAAATATATTTTATTTATTGAAAACACTAGAAAACTGTTGTGTTTCTAATCGTCAATGCTTACTCGCCTAAGAGTACATTGTATGTATCAAAAACACTAGAAAACTGTTGGGTTCCTAATCGCTGATGCTTATTCACCCAAGGGCATATGGTATCAATAAATAGACTAAAAAAGTATTGGGCTTCTAATCACTGACGCTTACTCACCCAAGGGCATATGTTATTAATAAATCGACTTAAAAAAGTGTTGGGTTTCTAATCACCAATGCTTACTCGCCTAAAACTATATTTGATTCATTAAAAACACTAGAAAACTCGTGTTTTTCTGATCGCCGATGCTAACTCACCTAAAAGTATATTTTATCAATAAATGGACTACAAAAGTGTTGGGTCTCTAATCTCAGATGCTTACTCACCAAAGAGCATACTCTCTTTATCAATAAATACGCTAAAAAACCGTTGTGTTTCTAATTGCTGATGCTTACTACCGATGATAAAGAATACTAACATGTAGTTGGTTGCTCATTGCTGATATTTGTCCGCCTGATAATATAAATGGTTAAGTACTTATGCTAAATATCTTTAGGGTTTATAAAATTTAAATCAACTTAAATTGCATTTAAATCGCTTTATATTGCACTTAAACTTAAATTGTGTTTACTACAATTTAAATCACACTAAAAAAAACAAATTTTCCAAGTTTAATGCAAGTGAAAAAATTAATTTTTTTGTCTTTTAAATTTTTTAATATTTAAGTATAAATAGGTTTTTTTTTTACAATTAACGAAACCTAATGTTGTGAGGAAATACTATGATTTACCTTTGTTTGTATAAAAAAAAGTCTGAAAGTTTGCTTGGAAGTTTGTGCATGATTTAAATTTAATATCAAACTAAATCGAATGACAAACCTTAATTTAAAATCTAAATTTAATTTAATTACCTTAAAATTGCAGTAAATTAAACACAAGTAAATTTTATTTTTTATTTAAAATGTTGAATTCTTAGACATAATCTATAAAACTTATTTTTTAGTAAGATCCTTAAAAAATTCTAATGTTGGAAGAAATTATGACTTACCGTTGTGTTTGGTTGAAAAGTGACATTAATGTTAAATCACGTTTTTATTGTAAAATAACTTCTAAAATAGGCAAATGTGCAACTCAGTACTAGAGTTTTATTTGAAATGAATCGTACATTATTTTAAATTATATGGCTTCTCTTACGGGTGCATCACATGTCAACACAACTGTGTGCTCTGCGTAATTTTCGCTTTTAATCATTACCAATTAGCCTTAAATTACGGACTGTGGCTCGTTTAATCTTCAAAATTATGTACAGTTAGGGTATCTGTGTCATAATTATGTTTAACAAAAATTTTTTTTTTCTTAGTGATCTAGAGATGATTTAAAGATTTCATTCTGATTTAAAGCATCGGAACAGTGCTTAAATGGCTTAATCACGTGGGTAGCCCCTCGCACTAATATACACATTTATTTTTTATTTAAGTCATAAGTTATTTAAAAATAAAAGTTTTCACTTTTTGAGAAAATTTGTATGGTAACTCTAACTCGTAATTTTTCACAAAATTAATTAACGGATTGCTAGTGAGCATGGCTTAATTTTGAAAATGATTTATAGGAATACAAAATATGTAAAAATAAATGAAATGTTTGTTATTACTAAAACTATTTTAAAGAAGTTAATCTTATTGAACAACACGCGTAACTCTCACTTGTTTGACTAACAAGTAACTATACCCAACTGTCACTCACCGATTTTGCAAGGTTCATTTATATTATCTTTAAAAATAGGCATATCTGGTCAGTAGTATGAAATCTTCTGATCTTTAATGCAATTATTTAGAAAATTTTCGTTGGTAAGGAAATAATTTTAAAGATCATTGCTTACTATGGGGTTATTATGTCAAGGCTCAATGCTGACATATCCTTTCAAATCTGAGATCATTATCTTATGAGAACATATTCTTTCAGATCCAAATTTCTCGTAACTGGGATCTAATGCATGGCATAATTAATGAATTGTTCTTTACCTATCAGTGGGAAACTAAGTTTAACTGCTAATCTACCTTCTAATACTGTTGTTTTGGACAGTGCGTGCAGGCGTTTAAGTGTTACAGTAGCGTATGTTTTTTTTTGTATGAATTAATTTCTTTACACATTTTTGATAGTTGTTTATTTTGTATCATTATTGGATATAGGTGTCCTTATGACATGCTTTCCACTTCACAAATAAGTATTTTGTAAGAATAGAGTATAAAAAATAGGGATTTTCCATAAGAGTTAGTCCATTCTTATACTTTTGTTTTATACTTAATTTTTTATTATTTATATCCGAATTGCGTGCTTCTTTAGTTAAACTTTCCCATTTGTTATAACTAGCGCACAATATAATTTTGTTTGGCTTCCAAACAGGATATTGTTTGTGTAGTGTTGTAAAGATTATTTATATCTGCACTTATTTTATCTCAATCAGCTGCATCCATAGATCCAAATAATTTTTTTGAAATTCAACCCATGAATATTAGTAGTGCTCGTCTCATTGTCATGTAGCAAGGAATAACTTCAACTATATTGTTGGAATTTGTTGATTTACTAATAGTTTTAAATCTTCATATATTGATTTTGTTAAACGAACACAGTATTTAACGTGTATGTAGGAATTAAATTTTTGTATTCTTAATATTTAAGTACTCTAGTACATTGTTCAAACACAGTATCTAGTTGCTTATTGTATAGTTGTTCATGGTTCAATGTGGTCTTAAATACTGCGGAAATCTAACGTTATAGCACTAATGTAATAGTAACGCGCCTTTTGGTACGAATTAGTCTTGACTTCGTTAGTGTACTCATATACCTGGATTATTTACTAAAAAAATGTTGTCGTAAGGTTTTCAGGTATATCTTTTTAACCTTTCATAATGCTAGGACTTGGTGTCAGCAGAAACAAAAGGGTAATGTTTTTAGTCAACATATTGATCGGATTAATCTGCAACAATAAAATAGTTATTTGTAACTTTTTTTAGCTGTAGTTTTGAATGCGAATTTTTCTGCTACATTAGTTCTTCTACTTGGATTGACCAAAAAAAAGATTTCATTACGTCAGTATTTTCGTAAACTGATGACTGAAGTGTTTTATTTTTTTGATTAATCTTTTTTTTTATGTATATAATCTTGCGGTATGAAGTATTTCTCGTACCTCGGTTATTATTTGTCCATTGAAGTGTTCGAAGTGGCTAGTATAAACAAACTAGTAGAATGGTGTGAGGGTGTGTGTCGCTCAACGTGAGTTTAATATTTTAGAGAAACAAATAAATTTTGTATTAGTGTTTATTAATTTTATTATTACTATTATTATTTATTTTCTTTTTCGGATTGGTGTTGTGGAGTTTTATAGAAAAGAAGGGTGTTTGAATTGTTATTCAAATGACTTTTTTATGGAGACAGGGATCCGAATGAATTTTGAAGTAACTTGCATCCAATTTAATCATAGGGGCTTAATAAAGTTAATGTAAGTAATGGTTTGTGTATAAATTATTGATTTATTATTAAAAATTTTTTCGTTTATTTATTAGTTTATTAAATTTGTTTTATTTTTTTTCAGATTTCTGATAATTATGTTGCAAGATTTTTCTGGAGACTGGCTTTAGGAGTGTTTGACTAGTCCATAAAACAGATTTTTTTTAAGTTTCGAGGAGTGTGAGCTATTATACTACAATAAATATCGACACGTGCTGCGAGAGATTTACCGTCCTGTCTTTTATATTGGTGAAGAGTATGGAAGTCGCTCCTTTTATATTAAAGGTTTTCCTTAGTTATAAATTTCAATCGGAAGAGTTAGAATTTTAATCTGGCGAAAAAGGAAAGAGAAAAGGAGAGAAGAAAAAAAATATTATTTTATATATGCGTATGTGTTTAAGAATTAAATTTTTGTAAATAAAATTTAATTTTGATTTTTAATAAAGTTAGTATTATATAAAGGAAATTCATTAAAATTTATTATAATTGATCTCTTGATAACAGTCATATCCGAAGGCTAAGACCAGGACCATAGTATGTGTATAAACATATATTAATTCTATTTACTTAACAGTACTTCAGTATGGATTATGGTAATTATAAGTATATAATGCTTTTTGAATCGAAACTAACGACAATTCTCTTAGTGGATGCTAGAAAAAGTCATACACACTGTTCATCGCCGCTTTTTTTAACACTTTTACGTGACATACAATTTTCAATTTTTAGAATTGGAGAAGAAAAAAGGTATGGTTAAACTTTTACGAAACTAAGTTTTCTCATTGTTACATCATTACTACTAGCTACAACTCAAAAATACTTGATCATCTAATTATTCATAATCACTTTAAAATCAGCTCAATATTTGCATTCGTAGTTTTCGAACTATGAATTTTATTTTATTTTTTTTTTGTTTTTGTAGGTAGCAGTGTTTTATTTTATCGATATGTTTGTTAACTATTCTTATATTTCCTGAATCTAACGTAACGTTATTATTGTTATGTATTTTTGTAATTTTAAAAATTGCTATAAAAAATCTATCTTATTTTCCTTTTCAGGGTTCTTTGAGTACGTAGACTGTCATTCCAACTTCTAAATTTTTTGGCTTTGACTTACCGTCGTAACGTGGTTTTGTGTTTTGTTTTGATATTTTGATTCCATCACAAGCCATTCCTTGGATTGTACGTAGACAGTGAGCAAGGTCGCTAGCATATGATCTGTAGGTTTCCAGTGGGAATTTATTTGAAGGTGGACTTGAAGAACGAGCCTGTCTACCAAAGATAAGTTCAGAAGGTGTAAAGCCTGTTGCTGCACGAACTGAAGTGTTGTACTCATGCATTGCAAAGGGAACCATTTCATTCTAATTATTCTTATTTTTAGCGTTAGTTCTCAAAAAGTGTTCAACATAGCGTAGATTCTCTCTAACCAACCATTCGATTGTGAGTGGTATGCACTAGTGAAAGCTAAGGGGAATTTGTAAATCTTTAATACTTTTGTCAATACCTGATTTATAAGACTTTGTGATCTGTCGCTGAGAATAACTCTAGGAATGTCGAAAGTTAAAATGAAATATCTCGACAAAACATGGGCCATAGTTATTGCCTGCATATTAGAAATAAGAACTGCAGTAAAAAAATTTTGAAAGTAAGCATTGCCTTGTTAAAATGTTCTTATTTCCAGATGTACTAAGAGGAAGAGGGCCTACTATATCTACAGCAACTTTGTAAACTACATTCAATGCTGTGTCTGTGTCTACCATAAGCTCTCTAGTTCTTGTGTAGACAATTTTTTTTTTTTGGCAAATTTTATATTCTTATAGGTATTCAGAAATATCGTTGCACATTCCCTTCCAACGATATTTATCTCTCAATTGTCTATAAGTTTTCACTACTCGTCTATCACCTCTGAATTAACTATTATGATATTCAATTAGATTTTCTTATCTGTCTTCTATATGATATATCTTCATGTGCCAAAACAAATTTTTACCGTTAGAGAAAGGTGACGTAATTTTTAGTATAAAATTAATGGCATTTCTCATCTAAGAAGATAAGTAATCGGCGAGTTCATCTCTCCTTGAAATACGAGATGCTTTAACTTCCTTCACTGATACAGCATTTGCAAGATTTTTTAAGCATGTTGGTAGAATGCTAAGTTTTATTTCGTCAGTAAAGTTTCTGTCCACGACTAGTGAAAATATGTAGCGATTTGGGTTTTTCGTAAAGATAACGTCTTCTAATTTTGGTTTAACATCTAATAATTCTTCTTTTGATATGATTCCTATATCTGATAGTAGTTTATTGTTTACTGATTTTAAATCTACAGTTTCCGAAATAAAATAGATGTAATTATCCCTAGTATTAGTTAAATTTTCGTGAGTACTTATAAATGTTAATCTATTTGCTTTATTAGTAATATTAGAAAGATTTCCACTAATGCTTATTTCTCTTGTTACTTTTTCGTAATGAGCCAAGTTCCAATTTACTGTATGCATTCTAATGCTGATGTATGGCTTTCTTGCAGTAAAATATTTTGATCGGAAATCTTATAGCTATTGTAATAAGTTTTGTTTTCTGTATTTTCGGATATAAATTGGTTGTTGTCTCTATCTTCACTTCTATTTTGTTCAATAGGTGATAAAGTTTTTTTGTACAGTTTATCGTTAGAGCTTTGTAATTTATTTGTGGTGGGACAATTTTTATTTGGTTAAACAGGGGATTTTGCTCTTATGGGGCTTCCTTTAGCAATAAATTCATTCATTATTTCATCGATCCATTTATTTACTGTAGTAGAAAAAAATTGAATTTTGATAAGATGATGACAACAAATTTATTTGTTTTGATTTAAGTAATTGCCGTCATGATGTTCAGTAGGGAATGTAGGTAAGGATTGTATTCCTCCAAAAACGCTATTATTTTGTATTAAATTTTTTTTATTGGAACCATCCCACCATAAAGAGTTTTGATTCCATTCTTCGATAAATCTTTCTCCGTCGTAATCTGTTTATTACTGTAAGTATTAACTTTTGTATCAGGTAACTGCTCTTTATTTTTGTTTGTACAGTTTACTTGATTTAGTACAGAGCGTCGAAAATTAGATTAAAATTTCGGATTGATGGTAGTTAAATTTAAATTTTCTTCGTTAGAAGAGGTGGAGTCTTTCTCTGGTGGAAATATTACAGATTTTTTATCAACATCATTGGCTCGAGATATTCTGGGTTGGATTGAAATGTTAGTCTGTATCAGTGGAATTTCTACATTTTTTGAGTATTTCTTCACTTTCACTTATTTCCAAATTTTCGTCACTTAATTTTTCCATTACATTCCAAATGGTCTCTTCTGCAGGTGTATTTATTAATGTAAGCATAATCTCTCTGCTATTGTCCGTGCACTTAACTCACCTTGTTCTCCTTCCATAACCCGGGGTACTTTGAATATGGTATCTCTGGATTTATTTGTTTTTACTTCAGGTGCTGAATTTATACTTTCAATTGTATTGAAATGTAATTGATTAATTTTTGACGTATTTTGGTGGGCTATTGAAGTTTAAGGTTGTATAGGTTTCGTACGTAACAAACGAGTTTTTAATGATATTTTTTTGGTATGGAGAATTATCTTTGTAACTTTTGTCTTCATTTAATTTTATTTTATTTATAATGAAGCATCTATGTTAGTATTTAATCTACCAAGTTTGTGTTTATAAGTATAGTTGTAATCTCAAAGTCTTGCTCTCCATCTGTTTAACTAACTCATAGGATCTTCCATAGATTCAATCCAAGATAGTGGTTCATGATCCCCGTAAACCTGAGATTTTCTGCCGTACAAGTAACGGCGAAAATATTGAACTGCTATAACTACTGCTTAACATTCTTTTTCGGTTGTAGAATAATTTCTTACTGCTTTATTGAGAGTTCTTGGCATGTACGCAATTAAGAAGTCTTTGCCTAGTTCTTTTTGGCTTAATATAGCCCCAATAGCTATATTAGATGTATCTATTGTTAATTTAAATGGCTTATCTAAATTAACGCCAGCTAACACAGGTGATCTGCCCAATACTCTTCTCAACTCTTTACAACTTTTTTTGTTTAGTAAGTGTCCGTTAAAATCTTTTTCCTTTTCTTTTCTTAACAAGGACGTTAAAGGTTCTGCGATTTCTGCGATTTCTGCAAAATTTTTGACAAAATGACGGTCATAGCTTGCTAACCTTAAAAATTGTCAAACATTCGTTTGATTTTTTGATTTTGAAATTTTTCAACAGCTTCTAATTTTTTTAAATTCGGTTAGACTGTGTACCTACCTATTTTGTGTCATAAACAAATTACTTCAGGCATCAACAATTCACATTTGGTAAGTTGTAGTTTTAAATTTAATTTTGACAGTTTTTTAAATAAATGAGTTATTTTTGTCATATGATTTTTAAAATTTTTTCAACACACTATTATGTTACCAAGAAATATAAGTGATGCCTTGCATTCTTCTTAACAAAATCGCGTCCATTCATCGCTGAAAGTTGCAGGTGCATTGCATAGCCCAAACGGCATGCCGCGGCATTCCTATACATATTCATAATGGCTGTTAGGTGTGCCAAAAGCATTTGTATGTCCATCTGCAGGGTTAACTTCTATTAGATAAAATTCACTGGCTAGATGAAGAACAAAGTATTAATTTGAGCTGCTGATTTGCTATAATATTTTGGTAATGTTTGGTAGTGGATAAGCTTCAGTAAATGTTTTTTTATTTAGTTTATGGTAGCCTACTAATAATCTGTATCTTTTCGTTCCATCATGTCCTTGTTTCTTGCGTACTGTTCAGAGAAGACTGCTGTGAGAGCTGTTTGATTTTACAATTGTACCGTGTGCTAATGATTTTTCTATTTGAGTTTTTATTTTTTGGTGTATCGATGAGGGGTAGTGGTATTGCTTGATATATACTAGACGATCGTCTATTGTAGGTATGTTATGTGTCACAATAGAAGCACGAAGAGCTGGGTCACCTGAAATGTGAAATGAGTGAGCGTAATTTTCTACAGTTTTTCTTATTTCTGACAAACTAGCTTTTCAGTGATGAAGTCTTTTAAGCTTATTATTTATAAATTCAATGCGCTTTTTTATGTCGTTTAAATCGTTTTCTTTGAAGTCAGTACCGAAAAAGTCTTCAGATTCTATAACATCAAAAGGCTCAAGTTCTTGTGCAGGTATTTCTATTTTTGTCGACTCATCTGTTGTGTTTAAAGCTGTTATATAATATTGACCTTCTTTGCAATCTACTACTGCCTCGCCTGTATACACTCTGGATTCGGTAGTAGTTCTACCACAATAAGCATGGCTGGTGATCTTGTTTCTAGTCGGTAATTTAATAGCTACTTTAGTTCTAGCTGGTAAATTATAATTTCTGTTTTAATTTTCTTCAAATCCTTGAGAATCATTGATAGTACCGCGTGGAGGTATGGGTATTTGATATTTTCTGGGGAATAAGAAAATTCATTTTTCAAAAGTTGATTCAAAATTTTGTTTGATTTTTAGACTTAAGGATTTTTCTTGTTTTTTAAATTTATTTTATAGAGTTGATTATATTATCTCAGTATAAAGAAGGTATAGATTAAATTGGTCTGCTTCCTACTATCATTGCACTTAATCCGTAATTGATTCTAGCGTTTTCTTGCGTAAAATACGGATCTCCTCAAATATGTACATTATTTATTGGAGATTTTAGACTCATAATGTGACATTCTCTGTATCAAATAAATTGACCATAACAGTACCTAGAGTGTATACTCGCTGTGGAGCTGTTCCTTCTAATTCAATCGTATTATCATAGTTTGTTTTTGTACTGTTCTTTAATGCGTTTTAACTAACAACATTTGTTGCGTCTTAACCTAATATAAAAATTTCCGAATCTTTTCGAAATGTTTTGCAACGTAACTTAACTGCTGGCGAATCCCCTATTACTTGTGCTTGAAAGGCTTTGTAGATTATATTGCCATTATCAATTTCGAACGCGTGATCGGATTCAAACTCACAGTCGCGTCTAAATGGCGAGTCTCGTTCTCATTTTTTGTACAGTTAGAGCGAGAGTCTCGGTACCATTCTTGATTTTGATTTTGATAGTGCTTTTGGTTATGATACTAAAATGGGGCTTGTTAATGGTAAGGAAAGCCTTAAGTTGTAGGGTGAGGATAAGTATAATGCATAGGTGTGTAGTAAGGTAGATAAAAAGGTGGTTGTTGAAAATATGGTAATTTTTGGTGATTTGGAAGGTCGTAATAGTGACTAGGTTGATTACTACAAGGTTTCGTGGTATGAGAATTGGTGGAGGAGTACTTGATCGGCATTGAGGTGCGTAGCTGAGTGCAAGGTGTACAATTTTTCTACTGTTCTCGTCGAATTTCTGTTGAGTCATCGTGACATCATTTTTATCGTAAGTATGTGAGAAAGAATTTCTATCGTGGGTCAGTAGGTCATTAAAACAGACGTATTTTTGAAGCGAAGCTTCTTATGTAGGCCCTTTGCTCATCCAAAACATGAGAACGCGTCATACTTTTTCTTGCCCCCTTTGTTTTTGTTCGTCGTTCCACCACCGCACACTTTATCGACAGCGAGAGTAGTATATACAGACGCACGCGCGCTCTTTCTTTCTTTTTGTCTCTTAGCGTCACCGAACGGTGTATAAATTTAAAAGAAAATTTAAATTACGTTAAATGGTGGTGTTATCTTACCGGAGAAGAGCTCGGTCCTATTTAGACATGCCAGTTTGTCTACATATGTACGTAGCAATTTTATGTATAAGACATTTTCAGAGCACGATATTGTGAGTAAATTTTAAGTTTACAAAGAGATTAGACTACTCAAATTATAGTCTACTCGAAAATCTAGCTCATTCTTATGTGATTCCAAGATGAGAAATTAATGAGTATACCTATATCTATGAGAGAGAGTGTGATATATAGAAGATATGTAATTAGGCACTAACTGTTGCCAACCTGACGTCCCATATTACGTCTACGTTGGCCCTAGCTAGGCAGTACAGCTAGGTCCTAACCATTTAGCTTGGTAGCTTAGTTAAAATTTCCGATGTGTAAACGAGACGTTACTAAATGGCGCAAAAATTTAAAATCATAATTAAACGAGGAATTTCGTTAGTAACGTAGAATATTAAAAAAATCATATAAAACGATAAAATATTAAAGTATATTTAAATGGGATGACAGAAGTTGAGCGATAAATTTTTATAAATATAAAATAATAAATGAGCATTAAAAAATGTTGTATTTTTCAAGCAAAGTTATGTTAATAAAGAGTTATCAAAAAATTATCCAACTTCCAAAATTAGTTTCTTTATGAAAACCTCATTGGAACTCTACCTACCATGGGTCCCGTGATCCATTGTTTATTTTTGGTGGTCAGACTGAGTAGTACAGAAACAGGAATTTCGATAAAGCTCGGCACTGAATATTCAGGAGTCGTAGAAGTAGAGATCGTGGGTATGGCCTAGTAAATGTACTTGGCCTGATAGTATGCTGGTGGGCAGGTGCGTTCAGTAAGTAATGCAGCTACTAAAGTTTGTGAATATTTTTAGGTTTCAGAAGTTCTACATGTCATTTCCACGCAGGTAAACCGTTAATAAACGTTTATAGTGATGATTTTTGAAGTTTTGTGCAACGATCATAGAAGTAAGTTAAGTTAAGTAAAACTACAAATTGTTATAACACTGTCGATGAGAACTTAAAACTTTATAATTTACACTATTTGTAAAAATCGATTATTTCTAGCTTCACCAAATTTTAAAAAATCATCAGATAAGATATAACTTAGTTGTTGATTTAGTTTATGTTCATAATTCAAATGTTTGAGATTCAAAATTCTAATTGATAGAAACATAATCGAAACTTTGATAAATAAATTGAATACTAAGAAAAAATTAAATAGATAACGTATGACAAAACCCTTTACAAGGATTTGAAATAAAGAGACGAGTACAATACGCTACTTCTACATTACATAAGACATAAATTTAACCAGTTTGTCAAGGCCAGCTCGCCATGCGACACACTAACACCATTTCTTACATACCATTTGGTAAAACCTAACATCACAATACTAAGTCAACGATATAAAGAAAAGTATACTTTAATTGAGACGTTTCTGACGATTCAAAACTTAATTCATTCATTTGTAGATCGAATCTACAAGTTCCACCCTTTAATTAGATGTTCGGACGTAATAAATTGGCAGTAGGGAACAAAGCCTTTCGTTTTACTTGAAGTATGCCTTAATAAAATCGAAATTTTGATTTTATTTGATTATTTTATTTGGCTGATGGTGAGTTTGGTCTGTAGTAATTGACCGATATTAATTATTTTGCAGGTAGTCCAGATATGTGCAAGTGAGTTTTATTTCATTTGAAAGCCTTATAACCAATTAAATGATGATTTAGACTATTCAAACTGCACTATTATTTAAAAATGTAGCCACATCGAAACCCCAATACTTGACGTACACTTGTAATTCAAGCTTAGTTTCAAATGTTTTGTAGGGTCCCGATATGTGAAGAGCACTCAAAAAACATGCATAGGGTCACGACCAGGTACGAGGAAACGAGAAAACCAGCGAAGGCAATTAGTGGTTTTGTCGTCTTTAAGTACTAAGAAGGGATGGTGTGATGAAAAGAAAAGGGCCGTAGAAAATTCGGACACTTCGTCGAAGAGCTCGACTACAAGGAGTACTTCTTCCTTTCTTCGGTAGCAGTACTCTCGCACCTGGTGGAATTATTTAATTCGTGGGCAGCTTTCGTCTGACTCCAACTCAACTTAATTGGTAACCGTAAGTAAGGAACGAGTGGTTCCTAAGGGTCGAGTCAAGCTTGCAAATTGTCGCTGGCGATTCCTCGTTGAAGAAGTAGTAAAACCCTTTGAAGTGGCTTCGTAGACGTGTTTTACTTGGTACCGGAGGGTGCCGTTTCATCTCAACAATTTGTTCATTGTAATACCATGTAGTTAGGAAGCCACTACCCCGTTGAATCTTGTGTCGTGCTCTAATTTTGATACTTCATTTGACGTTTTTCTATTAAATTTATCGTCGTTCGAGAATCTATTTTACAGTCTAATCTCGATGTATAAGTGCTGTATCATGCGAATTAATTGAATTAGTACCGAGAAGATTTATTGATTTTATAATAATTAGCTTAAGATGTATTTCTCACTTGCTATAGCATTATTAAGATATTCCATTGTTACTTAAACTATAATATTACCTTAATATTTATTCGTTGTATGATTATCTTTTCGTATCTTACGGAGAAAGCTTATTATTCTACAAAAATTGTAACAAGAAAAGTAAAGATTGTTTTTCTTCCAAGAAGTAATTATTAACTTTTATATAACTCGCTTTAATTGAAAGATTCTTTCCTTTATTTTACTTTTTCTTTTAATTGTTTTCCAGCTAATATCGCTGCGCGTTGGAAGTTATGTTGGAAACAGATAGTAGAAAACGTAAAAACGATTAATGCGTGTAAAATTTGCTATCGTGAATCTTGCTTTTTCTTTTATTATATTTTGTAAATCAACAACATTTGATTTTAAGTATCATTTTCTACCTTGTATCAAAGTGATGCCTTTTATATTTGTTTGTAAGAATATTATTAAACTGTTTTTGTTTGTTATTAATTTTGAAAGTTCCTATTAAACTTTGTTCTTTGGAAATAAAGTCATCCAATATCTTTATTTATTGGGCTTTACCTCGCCTTGTCCAACTAACACAACACAGTTTATTACCATATTAAAGTTATTATAGTGAGTGATTATAAATACAGAGTTACTGACTATATGTGTTTGGGTTGTGTGCTACTGGTTGTATCTATGATCGTGGCTCTGAGTCTCATAATATACGAGATTGTTGACGAATTAAAGTAGCATTGATTTTTTCAAGGATGTCAAGATCCCACATCGTGATTATATTTGTAAATTTTTTTCATTTTTTACTATGACGATTTTAAACTAATTTAAAACTCAGGCAAGTAGATAAACTAATAAGAAATTGTTAATAAAGTAGTTTTGTGACTTCCACAAAAAACAAAATCTGCTTGCCATGGATATACTGTCCCCGCATCCCTCGAGACATTTTTTCACTGTATTGGTAATATAAATAGAAAATTAGATATTAAAGCAAGATCCCACATTTGTGGAACCAATCCATCCGTACATTCATGGACGCATAAAAGTCTGACAAGTTAGCAAGCTGATAGCCGATTGTGCAAAGGGCCTTATCCTTGGCACGTGTCATAAGTTGATCGTTTGGACTAATCAGAAAGACCTTTAATGCCTGTATTACTAGGCGCCTCGTATTAAGGATTTGGCCTTAGTCATTATTAATATAGAGATGTTTCATATAGAAAGTATCTATGTATATGAGTGATAATTTTGTGCATTTCTGACAGCTGTTACTCTTTTATACATCATGTGTATGTACATAGTTTCTGTAATGAACTTCACACTTTTATTGGCTCTTTTACTCTCGTACGCCCTTTATGCTAAGCTTCTTAAATCGTTAGCCCCATCAAGAGACCATTAAAAAATTATTATAAATTGTGTACATACATTTAGTACTCATCTAGAAAATTTTCACTTTGGATTTTATTTGTGACTAGATAGTATTCAAACGTAAAGCCGTGTTTCAGTTTACTGGCCTTATACATTTGTACAAATATATTAAAAATCTATTCTTGTTTTAAAACCTGTCATACTTATAATCACGAGCACCCTTCCGATATTACGCTAAAATCTGCACCGCCAGCGTCGTCCCAACAAGGTTGTGATTAGCTTAGCTAGGGAGACGCAAGAAAATAAAGTTTGCAAGTGTAAGAGATCTGCTGTGTTTTGTGTGCCTGATTGAAGCCCCCCCCCCTTTGCAGCATCCGCGTGCCGAATACTCGAGCCGACGGATGTAGCACTGCGCAACACGTGGTTGCAGTGAATTGCAATTTTCTTGGATAAAGCATCGTTCAAATATGTCAGAAAGCGAAAATGATGCGAAATTCAGCGATCTCACCGTCCAGCAAAATTTCCTGGCTTCATACATCAAGAATTTCATGAGTAACACGAAAAAAGCAAAAGCCGCCGACCAATTTACATTCGCAGACTAGACGAATCGAATGCGTATCCTCCAAGGCTGATGGGATGAATTCGAGGTGAGCAATATGGAGCTCCTCATTGCAGAAGAGTAATTTGGACAGCATTCTTACTTCAAGGATAAGCTTTATGAGAATACAATGGAATTTCATTGTGATAATGCAGGAGAGCTTCAGGGTTCAATAAACAGTCTCACTCCAACCCCACCCACCGACACTGGCACCAACCAACACAACTAAACTGGCCGAGTCTCCTCAAGTTACTCACAGTTGGAAAAGGTAAAGTTACCGGTGTTCGATGGAAGTCCAAGAGAGTGGCAAGGCTTCTGCGACAAGTTCAAGGCCCTAGTTATCGTCGATCATCAAATGGTTTCGGTTATAAAATTTCAACACCTGATCAATAGCCCAAAGGGGGAGCTGGCTGAAATGCTTAGAGGTGTGAAGTTGGAGGAGGCTAATTTCGACACGGCTTGGGAAATGCTGAATAAGAGGTATGGCAACAAGTTGCTTCGGTGTAACACCATCTTAAAGCCATTTTGAGTTTGCCATCGTCACCTGTCGAGTCCGTCTCACATCTTAACCAGCTGCTCGCTACTGTTAACAAGAGTATAAACGTTTTTCGCCCTCTCTGTACGAAGTTTGCTGAGTGTGACCCATTACTCGTATACTGCGTCACCTCAAAGATGCCCATAATTACCCAGTTGGACTGGTCCAAGGAGTGTGACAGAACTGCCACAACCTTCGCCAGCTATGAGGCTCTGAAGTTCTTCCTGGAGACCAGGATACATACTCTGGACCGGTTGGATTCTACTGAGCAGAAACCATCGACAAGTGAACAAAGGGGCAGTGTTAAGGCTGCCAAAAAGGCGAACACGTCGCAGCAGCCAAGCGCTGTGCACGTGGCCACCAACCAGCCGGACAAACCTGCCAAGAAGGAGTGTGCCCTTTGTAAGGAGGCTCACTACTTTGGATCATGCCGAGATTTCCCCAGCAAGTCTGTCTCTGAGCGACGAGAGCAAGCAAAGGTCGCCATGCTATGTTTTAATTGCCTTAACCCAAATCATCCCGCAAGAAAGTGCGCATTCAAGCATCGCTGTCGCGCCTGTCAAGGTAGACACCACACCATTCTGCACATGGATAAGAAACTTGATCAGCACTCTACCTACGCATCTAGTGGCTCTACACCAACCGATCAAACACCGTTACCCACTGGGCTTGGTGGCTCCTCGGTATCGTGTGCAGCGCTGTCAGGGAAAACAAGGCTGCTCTCGACAGTGATAGTTAACCTCATCTTACGAAAAGGACTGGTCTACCAAGCCAGAGCTCTCCTCGACTCTTGCTCTGAACAATCTTACGTAGCCTCCTACGTAGCCAAAGCGCTAGAAGCCAATGTGGAGCAAACTCGAGTCGCCGTTTTTGTCTTGGGTGACACGACTACAGTAGCCAAAGGATGGATCTATGTCACACTTAAGTCGGGTATAAATCCCTACTTCAACTTCGACCTAAAGGTCCTCAGTGTAGACAAGCTTACTTCGTCGTTGCCATCAACTCCTGTCAATATGGAGGCCTGGGATCATCTAGCTTGACTCACATTGGCAGATCCACGCTGCGACGTCCCGAGCGGAATCGACTGTTTACTCGGCGCTAAGGTCTTGGTGGCTGTTCTGCGTCCCCTCTTAGTCTCAGGGCATCGAGGTACACCATGAGCTCTTCGCACCGTCTTTGGTTGGGTAACCATGGGAGGTACTCGTGCGGCCAATGACGATGAGGTAGCTTCTACCAAGTCATTTCCCTTAACCGTGGACCACGAGCTGTCTACTACGCTTCGAAGGTTCTGGGAGGTCGAAAAGCCTAGCAGCCGCAAGCACATGTATTCGAACGATGCCAAATGCCTTAAGCACTTTAACCAACACGCTAAGCGCGACAGTTCAGGTCGCTTCGTCGTTAAATGCCATGTAGTAAAACTCTTACGGTTTCAGGCACTCGAGAAATAGCTCTGGCGTCCCTCAGGAGCACTGAAAAGAAGCTGGCCAGGAAGGAACCCCTCTATTGAGCGTATTCCACGTAAAAAATATAAGTGGTATTCAACGCTTCATGCTCACGGGTCCTAACCTCCTCAAAGATTTCAGAACGATCCTGATACGCGAGAGATTCTTCAAGTATGCTTGCACGTGCGACATCATAAAAATGTTCCGTCAATTTTTGGTGGATCCGATTGATCGTGATTACCAGCACATCGTCTGGCGAGAAGCTCCTGACAAGCTCATTGTCAACTATCGACTCAACACTGCCACGTACGGTACGGTCTCAGCCCCTTCCTTGGCCAACGCCTGCATGCTCAAACTAGCCAAGCAGGAGCGAGATAACTTTCCCCTGGAAGCGTCGATAATCGAAAGGAATCGCTACGCTGATGATTTCATCACTGGAGACGACACCGAGGAGGGCTTGATTGGAAAGATGACTGATCTTACCCAAGTCACGTCAGCTGCGGGCATGCCCTTGGATAAATGTTCATCAAATTCCCAACAAGTAAGGGATCGCTACTGCAAGGTGCCCACGGAGCCTGTCGAGCTTTCGCTTCCTGTCTATGTATTTGTGTCTACTCTGGGCATGCTCTGGAGCCCTACGTGGAGTCGCAGGACGCAACAACAATCAAGAGACAAATCCTATCCAAAATCTCTAAGCTTTACGACCCCCTGAGTCTTTTATCATCAGTGATAATCAAGGCCAAGCTTCTGCTGTAAAATTTATGGCTGCAGGGAGTAAAATGGGATCAGACGCTGCTGGTTACAGTGGCTCAAAATTGGCAAGAGTTTTGCTAAGATCTACTCAACGTTCGCTCCATACAAGTACCTTGACACCTCCGAGAAGGCCTACTCTGCCGCTCTCTATGTAGTGCATCGAGAAGGTAACAAGAGTCACTCGCAGCTGCTCATCGCCAAAGCAAGAGTGGCGCCCATCAAGGTGTTAAACACATCTCGATTCGAGCTCTGTGGTGCTCTTCTATTCGTTCAGCTGCTCGGCTTTGGTCACCAAAAGCATAGAACGCCCCGCTTTAGCCGCGCATTGCTGGTCCGACTCACAGGTGGTATTGGCGTGGCTGAAAGGACACCCCTCACGATGAAAGACATTCACGGCCAACAGAGTCAGCGAAATCCTCACCCTGCTGCCCCAAAGAACCTAGAGACACGTACCAACCAAACAAAATCCTGCCGACTGTGCCTCGCGAGGCGTCTCCGTGACTCAGCTCTCCAACTTCGAGCTCTGGTGGCACGGTACTGACTGGCTACTACAGTCTAGTCAACATTGGCCTGCTCCTCTCTTCCAAGAGCTCACCACCGAGCTTGAGTATCGAACGTGCCTGAATTTGTTGACCACGCCTTAAGATCAGAAAAATTGGCAGATCTGGTTCAGTAATTTTTCCTCGATCAACAAAATAATTCGCATTTTTTCCTATGTTGCACGTCTTAGAGAAAACACTCAAAGCTCTTCAAGAAGACGCCTCAACTGGCTATCAGCAACAGAACTAGCTCGTGGGCGCGTGTATTTGTGGTGCCTCGTTCAGCAGAAAGCGTTCAAGGGAGAGATTCGAGCTTTGCTTGCAGGCAAACCGATCAGCAGCTCAAGTCGTCTATGTAGACTTGACCCTTTCCTCGATCCTGACCGACTCTTGAGAGTAGGAGGACGGTTGCAAAATGTCGCGCTTATGAAGGCTAAAAAACATCCAATCATCCTTCCGGCTCATCACCACATCGTCAAGCTGCTGATTCGTAATACCCACCTACACACACTACATAGAGGCCTACAACTTACACACAGCACCATCAATCGTCAGTACTGCGTATTACGAGGTAAGAACACAATACGAGGTAAAGTTCGAGATTGTGCTACCTGTGCTCGACAAGCAGGACGCACCACTGCTCAGAAAATGGCTCTACTGCCAGCTTGTTGAGTCCTGCCGTCACGACCGTTCACCCACACTGTTGTAGACTACGCTGGCTCGTTCTTGTACACCGCTTCGCTCGGTCGAGGACGTAAATCACTCAAGAGCTACTTAGCCATATTCATCTGCATGTCTACCAAAGCCATACATGTTGGAGTAGTCTCGGATTAATCTACGCCTGCATTTCTCACCGTCTTTCGACGCTTCACATTTCGACGAGGACTTTGCAAACAACGGTGCCAACTTTTAGGGTACAGCTGCCGAGTTAAAGAGGATGTTCCACGAGACGTCGGTGTTCAGTCAAGAAGTAGCCGCATCAATCGCTCTTGATGGCACTGAGTGGAAGTTCATACCACCCAACGCACCAAACTTTGGGGGACCTTAGGAGGCAGGCGTGACAGCATGCAAATTTCACCTCAAACGCGTCTTAGGCATCAAGGTATTGACTTTCGAGGAGTTATACACGCTTACTTCGCAAATCGAGGCTTGCTTAAACTCCAGGCCTCTCAACTTTTTAAGTTCAAACGACGAAGACCCCGCGCCTTTGACACCTGGTCATTTTATCATCGGCTCGACCCTAGTAGCTCCTCCAGATCCTGACTCGATAAAGCAAGACTGCAGCTCAAATACCAGATAGAGGCTGATCCAGCTTTATAGAGATGAAATCTGGCGCCGCTGGAGCCAAGAATACCTCCACCAACGACAGCAGAGATCGAAATGGCTAAAGCCTAGGCCTGACATGCAAAAGGGCGACATCGTGCTCATCAACGGCACTCTACAACCACCCACAAAATGACTCATGGGGCGAATCATAAAAGTATACCCTGGGAAAGACGGCCTGTGTCGAGTTACCCTTGTTAAAACGGCTTCATCTACGCTGAAACGCCCTATCTCTAAACTGGTCCTTTTGCCTGTCTCATCGACCTCAACAGATGATCGCTTCTTTCACGATCCAGTCACAGCGGGTGGCACACCGAGCAGTGACAACGAAGAGTAAAGCAGAAGGCTTAACCCATTTATCATACAACTTGTATTAGTAGAGTAGGATCAGCTGGATTTTTTCGTGCGGACTATTTGTAAAACGCGAAGTCTTTGATTCCTACACTAGATTTATTTTTTCCTTATCTTTTCTTAGTTGTTTATTCCTTTCAAGCAAATTTTTTTTCTCTAATTTGGAGCCAGCTGATAAAACTAGTGCCCCATCAAATTAAACGCTCTGTAAGCAACGTTGGCAGGTGGTATGTTCAGGCCGATCGGTCTTTATTATCCAAAATTTAAATTAACCGCCCGCGTGTATATTACTCAAACGTAGACGAGTATATTCCAAGCACCTTACCTGGGTGCTAGGGAAAAGTTAGTTAACTTCTGGCGTTCGAGTGAGAGAGAGTCACGTTACCACAGACAAAACCTGACGTACTTATAATCACGCGCACCTTTCCGATATTAAGCAAAAATCTGCACTGCCAACGTCGTCCCAAGAAGGCTGTGATTAGCTTAGCTAGGGAGACGCAAGAAAATAAAGTTTGCAAGTGTAAAAGATCTGCTGTGTTTTGTGTGCCTTGTTTAATGCCTTGTAAGTGCCCCCCCCCTTTTGCAGCATCCGCGTGTTCTACCCGAGTCACGGTACACATGACGGCAGTCCTCCTTGGCCTGCCCGTTCGACTTTCATCGCCCATGCGAGAAAAAAGCCCATCGCGCATCGGCTCGCACATGTATGTTAAAATACAAATGAAAGATAAATACATTTAACTTTATATATAATACTCCCGTCCTTGGCTCGGTCTCGGAGGCCCGCACCTATACCACACACACACGAACACACACAATCTCCTACACACCTCGTACCTATTACTATATCTCCGTGCGAATCACCACCTTTAGAATGCCGCCGACACCTTGACTAGTACCCACGCAATCTATTCTACATTTACACACACCGACACACACGTCTCTCTGCTTTCCCTCTATTTCTACCCTCAACACCTGTACACCTGGACTCATTCATTCGGATCGTCCTAACCACTTGCCCCGGTATACGACCCAGTGCATTATTTCACGTACCTTTATCTTTTCACAATCCTCGTTATTTTCTGTACTCGATGCTACCTGGAGCTCGTCCGGATCGTCGCGATGACTGCAGCATGGTTGGCTTCGACGACTCTCTCTCTCTCTCTCTCTCTCTCTCTCTCTCTGCTTCTATACTTCCTCTTCTTGGTCTAATCTTATTTTCCTACCTTACTATTAACTATAAGAAAACTCTCTCTCTGCTATTCTCAAACTATCTAGCCTGTCACTTTTCTAGATCTTTCACTCTGCTCTTTTCGCTACCCTTTCGATACTTGCTCGTGCCAGGCTCTCTACTCTTCTCACTACAGCTGCCACTCGGCTACTACTGCGTTACTGCAGTCCACATGGATTAATGCGCGCGCCCCTCCCGTGTATCAAAAAAATTTCCAACACGCCTAAAAACCGGTAAATTGTTGGAGGTTTCAAAAACTAGGAAATTGACGCGACCGCCCGGCGCTCACTCCTCTCTGACGCGTCGCGAGCCCTTCCATCTCTCTTTCTTTATCTTACACTTATACTCACCCAATCATACATCACACACATTCAATCTCTTTCATGATCTTCGGTCCTTCTTTCTCCTCTGGCTCGTAGTCTGCAGCACCGAGAACACACATTAAAAGGAATGTGTAATCGAGCAATATATATCTATACATGTAATGAGACTCGGTAGCCGCCGATGACTTGCTCCAATATAGGTATACAGTGGCGTGATAGCTTTAGCTACCACGTCACACCACTCAGTCGAAATTTAGTGGCTAGCATGAAAAAAAGCATGCATCTGCAGCTTGAATTCACGTACAAGCTCGCACCGCTTCTTTTGCTATCTGGACAGGTTGTTTTGCTTCTTTACTTTTCTGATGACAGAAAAAGTTATAAATTTTGAGAAACAGAAGAGTATTTCCATTAATGTACATTTTTTGGAGGATAGTAAAAATAGTTATAAGCCTGTACTTTTTCATTTGATAGCAAAAAAAAAGGACAAATACATTATTTTACTGCTTGTACAAAATTACTATATTGATACATACAGTAAAGAGAAGTCAAAGAAGCAAAAAAACATAGACGAAGAACAATGATTTTTTTTTATGAGAAGGCAATAAATGAAGATGAGATAGAAGAAGATAGACATGATTTCTTTTACACTCAGGTGATGGACGAAGATGAGGCAGAAAAAGATAGAGAACATTTAGAAGACAGCCAAGATGGTGATAATAGTGCTAATAATTATAATGATATAAAATATCATTACGTATAGATTAAAGACTTATCTAGGTCAGTAAGTGGTTCTTTAACTAAACATCTACATAAAATATGTTTGTGACTTCTGTATTCATTACTTCACAACTGATGAAAAGTTAAAAACACATACAGTGGAGTGCATTAAAGTGAATAAGTGTAAAATAAGCTTACCGGAGTATGATGATAAAATTTTAAACTTACATAAATAAAAATTGATTACCATTCATAATATACGCAGACTTTGAGTTGATATTAAAATTTGTACATAATACCGAGCGAGCAATACAGCACCATAAAGAATCAAGTGTTAGATATTATACATAGTTCAGTTTTAATAACGCGAAACCATGCTATGCTTGCTACAGAAAAGAAACTGAAAGCAGTAAAAATCCAGCTTCATGGTTTGTGAAAAAAAAGCAAGATCTCGCCTTAGATTTACAAAGAATGTACAATAATCCAGTGCCAATGAGATCATTATCTGAAGAAGAGGTTTGATTTTTTTCATTATCTGATCATTATCCAAAGAAGAGGTTTGAGTTTGATTTTTTTTATGCTAATGTACGTAAGAAGTACGCCATGTATGTAAGAAGTCTATTAAAAATGATAAAGAAGTTTACGATCATTGCCATTTTACTGGAGAGTACGTAACGAAGCAAAATAGCCTCCACGTCCCAAAATGTTCTCGCTGATGCAACGTATGTACAGGGAGCATTCATTTAAAGCTTCTTCTAATTTGTTTATTTTTCGGGATATGTATATACGTTGAGAGGAGAAGAAGGGGATGCCAACGGATAGCCAGCTGAGCTGTAGAGATGCAGCAGTGCCAGCGAGAAAGAACAAGAATGCGAACGCAACTACAGGAACACACAGCAGCTGCTATGTCGAGAGTGACTGTGAGAGAAGATACGTGGCAGCAGCATTGACGGCGGCCATTGTTCAAGCGAGAGATCGCCAGTCAGTCTGGAGTAGAGCCTCGAACTGTACGCTTAAGTGCAAGCGGTGAAAGCTTCGGTGATTTTTCGGGTTTTCGTGGCGAGAGAGAGAGTTGAGAGAATTTTCGATAAGGTGCGTAGAGTGTTGAAAGAAGAGAGAGAAGTGTGTGCTCGAGTATAACAGCTGCTGCCTTCTCCCAGGACGCTAAGGTCTCCAGGTAGAGAATTACGGAAGCAGCTCAGACGAGAAGAAGAAGGTAAGAGTGAGTGAAGAGAAAGAGCGAAGCCTTAGGACGAACGACTCGCTTGAGGATCCTGGAGTAGCGTAGGATTGAGGACAAAGTGTAAGTGTGTCTATGTTAGCGTGAGTCTAGGACGAGTGGAAACCCCTTCTAGTCCAGGACGAGCAGGACATGGTGGACGGGCCCTTGCTGCTCGCGTGGTGCGAGACGGAATCGTTGCAGTGCAGTCCAGAGGACGATGTAAAGCGTTGTGTCGTGTATAGAGCAAAAAGATACTGTGTATTAGTGTTAAGTGATTGAATAAAGTAATAGTTCAAGGTATTTGTTAATGTTAGTTTAATAGTTCTCCTCCGAGAACGGGACAACTCTCACGCAAATCCCTCTTTTTTTAGAAGAAATCCAAAGTGTCAGAGGGACAAAGGTGACGTACGTAAACGAGATTTGTCAACGATGCGTCAGTGCCTCTTTATTATTTTCAGGTGAAGAAGCAGCGTTACAAGTAAGTATTACATTCATTAGTTCTATTAAAAAAAAATTATTCTCTTTAAACTAAAATTCTCTTTTCACTCAGACATGGAGGCCCAGCTCACAATGTATATAATCTTAAATATTAAGACTTACTGGCAGTACAAATAGTTTTCTATAATCTCAGCGATTAATATTCCTACTTTTCCATACAAGATATTTCAACTTGCTTTCCTCAAAGAGTACGAGTAGTACTCCAAACAAAAGAACAATACATTTCTTTCACCAAATACGTTAAAGGGACTAGTATAAACTTGCCCATTATTGACTTGTACAGATTTTTGTCATCATCGCATTGTAAAATAAGATCTCACTTAAAGAAGTATAATATTTTAGATATAAATAATGTAGAAAAAATTTCCAGTAAAGATGATACACCCTTTTTCGAACAAATCAATATGCTAAGAAAAAGGGTGTATTTTCATACGATTGGAGAGCATCATTAAAAAAACTTGAAAGACAACGCTCCCATATAAGGATTATTTTTACAGTAAATTATATGATGCACATAAGAGTAGTCAAGATTATACGCATACTCAAACAGTATAGAAAAATTTTAATATCGTAACTCTTGCACAGTATTCCGATCTTTACATCAACATTAATGTACTATCATTAATAGAAGTATTTAAAAACTTACAAATAATTGCTTTAAGATTAATAAACTAGCTCCTGCTAACTATTTTACTACTCCAGCCTTCACAAGGAATGCTACGTTAGAAAAAACGAAAGTAAGTCTTATAAATAAGAATGTAACGTCAATTTTTCTCTACTCATTAATCGACAATTTTTCTCAGATTTTACTAGAACTCATAACTAATATAGATACGTTTATAATCATTGAAAAAAGCATACGAGGTAGAATAAGCTGGTGCTGTAACAGAAATGCTGAAAATAATAATCATTGTATGGAAAATTATAAAAAAGATGTAATTGAAAGAAATATAGCATATTTTTACGTTAATAATTTGTATAGCTAGACAACGCCTCAAAAACTTTCTAATGGTGAGTTTCAGTGGGTCAAAAATGTTAAGCAACAGCCTCATGATTTTTATAATATTGACAAGGATGGAAAAGTGCTTACGGATTCATTTAAGAAGTGGATTTGGAGTATTCTGAGGAGTTCCACGTTTTTATAAAACTTTGCTATTTTGTTCAAAAAATATTTTATCTCAAAGTTTGAGGCAGCCTAAATTAACAACAACTTACTTTATTATGAAATCCTAAGGCAAGCCATAAATCAGTGATTACGACTGACAAAAATCTATTGAGCCCCAAAATTGTGGCAAAGAACATAGCTTAAAAAATTTATAAAACTCAACAGCAATAAGAAGGAAAAGGCTAACAAAAAGTTTAAAAAAAATGCTCTTCAACTATTTAATAATCTTATTTTTGCGAAAACGATGGAATACGAGAGTAAGCGTATCGATGTCAAACTTCTTAATCATTAAAATGGACGCTATAGTGCAGCAGCGTACATTTCGAAGCCAGATTTTCACAGCTATGATATTTTTGATGAAAGTATTGTAACCATACAGCTATAAAGTACAGAAAAGATGATAAAAAAGCCCATATACTTGGAGCTTAGTGTCTTAGACTTATCTAAGACACTGGTGTATCGCTCCCACTACCATTATGTGCTCTCAAAAATGAGAAATTATTGTAAGTTCTAATACACTGACACAGACAGTCTGATATTTAAGGTAAGAAACCACAATATTTAAATCATCAAATTTCATCTTTTTTTCATCATCTGTCACAGTCTTTCGCCGAAACGGAACCTTACTATTCCCAATTAACAATATTACTCTTTCGCTTATTTCTTTCATTTCTATTTTATATTAACAACCTTTAGTCTTTTTCATAAGAACACAGCACGATTTACTCAATGGAGAAAAATTCAGTGGTATATTTATGTATACGTAATGTGAACTCCATCAGTAACCTAGTTTGTAACAAAACAAGTATTGTGCTGTGTTTTTTCGTCGTTAGCAGCCAACTTCATGAGCTAAACAACACATATGCTAAGACACATTTACGAAAGAAGACAGTAAAATAAAATAATTCAAATTTGGACAAATTGAGTCATTCGAAATTAGTTTTCACTCTGATCAAAGCAGCGATGCCATCTGATAATAGCATACGAAAATGACAATTGTTGTGGTATAGCGCCTAATTGGAAAATGAATTGTGTATATACACGGTGGGCCATTTTAATCTATGCATCTAAACATTTCGCCAGAGGTGCCACCTATTAAAAAATGACCTTAACAAAAGAATGATATCTGTGTTTCTTACAGTCGGAAACAATCACTTTCCCATGTTATTAAACGCCATTTTGTGTCCACCATTTTGAATTTTCATAACATAACTTTATGTGCTCGTAATGGGTGACTTTATTAACATTAATTACATGAATTTTATTGATTTAAATTAGTAAAAAACGAGGTGCAACGATGATATCATGTGTTAGTAACAATTGTCGATTTCGCGCCAAGAAGTTTTTCTTTTCAGTATTACAAAAAAAGTTTTTTAAAATTTCGGTATGTTTTTCTGTAGATTTTGGCATGCTCAAAACGATCCCCTTGTCCGATTTGCCCGATCATGCCATAGTTTTGAGATATTCAACGCGCAAAAGGGCAAAAAACACGCTTTTTGGCACTTTTAGGTTAAAATTGCTCAAAATTCTGACGTGATAGGGCAATTTGGCCAACGGATTTGGATTCAGCGCGAAAAAATACTTAGGATATGACTATTGGACTGCAAAGAAAAAAACCTTGCAAGCCTGTGTAATTATTTGTTAGACTCGGAAGTAAGATGTATAGTAGTTTCGTTAAAAATGAAAATGTACTTGAGAAAGTGAAGGGTGTTAAAAGTAACGTCGTAAAATCAACTATTGATTTTAAAGACTACACTAAGTGCTTACGTGACCAAATTGTAAATGGCAATCGAGAGCAAAATAATATAAGATCACATCATTATAAGCTCTATACTGAGAGGCAAAATAAAATCTCAGTTTCCAAAATGATAAGCGATATTTTTTAGCAAACGCTACAGATACGCTGGCTTAGGGCTATTGTAAAATTAAAATAATAGAAGAACGAAGAGCTGAAAAGTGTGTAGAAAACCATAGTTAACCAGCAGCCACTGTAAAAGGAAAGACTTTTTTAGTAGTGGAAGAATACCTAAATCTTATGCAGCATCAATCAGCAAAGACCAGTAAGAGCTGTAGTGAGCAGCTAAAAGTATCGACTGTTTTATCATGCAACGTAGGCGACTCAGGTCAACAACAAGCTCTCAAAAGAACAGGTTTGGAATTGGAAAATGTCTCCAGAAATAAGCAGATCCGTTTAAGACAGCAAAACTCAGATATAAAGGTTTGTGACATGTTTTCTTATTCATATATTTTTTTACTATTTTAAAACTCATATAAATTTCTTATGTTTTAGATGGCTAAGTTGGCAGCACTTAATTGACTGGCCTGTGAAAGATTTCTTCCAATAAAGAAGGTCAACAAAATGGTCAAGGGGCAAAGTTATGTGGTCACGAAGCGGAGAAAAGCTAACACTTAATTTTGCACGGAAGCTCTCTCTTCGCTAGATGGCTACTTCCAGATATTTTTACCCAGTTGAGTATCAGAGTATCTTGTGAGTAATGAACTATCATTTAAAAATTTGTTAGAATTCATCGATAGAAAAATGCTGCTAGTTTACTATAATGGTGATAGTGTTGAATTTTTTAACGTATATTTTATCATACAAGTAGAAAGAAAAGTTATTTTTGTAGAACTAGTTTTACATGAGAAAAATAAGTAATACAATCCATTAAATTTTTAGAGTTTTTATTTATCTCAATAAATCTTTTGTTGGATATAACATTTATATGTTTACTTAAAAAATTTTATTTGCACCTATAGTTAATTATATTAAAAGGTTATAACCAGTTTTATACAAACTTTTATGACTTTCAAGTTTTAATAATTTTAAAATTACTTTATTTATTTGTTATTGTCAATCCAAGTTTTATGGGTAGTATTAAAGCCCAACCACTGAACGAATATTCGATTTTCTCATAGACGAAGAATTTTTTTAACTCGATACGTATCGGAATACTTGGTCTTCTGCAGTTTGTAAAAGTATCTAAAAATTGGATTTCTCAAATATTTTCTAAGCATTACTTATTTGTACTTTATCTCCCACTTCAAATTGTGGTTGTTTTCTCATCCTCATTGTTCTTAATGAGAAATTTTTTAAAATTTCATTTTTATTAGCAGCTGATCCATTCTTTGATATTTTACCTATCGTCTGATGCTGTTGATTATTATAAGCTGTTAATAACTTAGGTAAGATATCAATCTACTAATATTTACCACGTGAGCTAAATTTTTTCAGATATCATGCTTTAGTGTACGATTAAATCGCTCACATATAGACGCTTTAATGTCATTACACGTCGAGTAAAAGTTAACTTTCTTCTTTTGTAAAAGACTCTTAAAATTTGAATCGTAAAACTCTGTTTGCAAACGAGATTTTGTACTCTTCCCTCCTTTAATATTGACTTTATAGTTGCAGTCATATCCCTAGCAGTCTCGTTTTTTACGGGCACAAACGATGCATACTTAAGAAATCTATCTCTTTTACCTATCTTCTAAGGTTATTTAATATAATACATTACTCCAATTGCTCAATAGCACACTTATTTTTTCTTGTTTATCTAAAATAAAACCTTTTTGAAGAAGAACTTCTTTAGGTGTGCCTCATATGACAAGATAACCTATGAAACGAGCAAGCGAACGCTGCCGTGCACATAATCATCTATACATATATATATTTTTTTTTTATATTATAGTGCTCTACGTCCGGCTCCTTCAATAAGGGCACTACTATGGGCACTTAGCACTTTAGAGAAGGAAGGGATGAGGGATGGGAGGCCTCCCATTACTGGGAGGGGGGTAGGGGGAAATTAGGCAATTTGTGCTGCGAGAAGGTCGCCTAAACCCTCCTCGAGGAGCATTGCGTGGTGAAAAAGCACATGTGAAAAATCACAGAGGTACTTGCCCGTAAAGTCGCACTGGCCGCCGGGAATTAAACCACGGTCTCCCGCGTGCCAATCCACGACCTAGCCGACTGAGCCACCGCGTGCTCAATTATCTATATATATTATCTGTACGTATACCAGCCAGTGCTAACTGCGCCGTGGGCAGCGGATCTGTTTGTCTGTCTCTCTCCCTCCCTTTCGCATGCACACAATAGTGCGCCGATGTTACTTCATCGATATCTATGATATAGCCATAACTTCTATCTATAGTTCTCCACACATAGAAATATGAACACCAGGTATACCTACTTCTGCATGGTGGAAATTGTAACATGGCTGTAATACGGGCTTAACTGGGCCTCTAATACAGCTAAGGTACTATCAGGTAAATAATGTCTGACACAAAATGTCTCTTAACCTTTTTGAAGTCTTCGAAAAAACATAGTGAAAATCGTTCTTTTTTTCTATTTATCTTTTCATATGCATATATGTATGTAAAGAACGTGCGTAAATATTAAATATGTATAATACGAAGACCTAACTTTGAAAAATAAAAAAAAATTCTGTACCTTGAAATGAAAGCAAAATTGGCTGAAAACTAAAATTTTTACGTTTTTTCTAGAGAAGCACTTCATGATCGACGTGCACAAATAAAGATGGCTTAAACTATGCACAAATATAACCTTAATTTCTTGGTTTTTTCGCTGTATCTTGAAAGGATCAAGTCAAAAAAAATTTTTTTTTATTATAAAATGTTGTGAAAATACGGATGTTTACAAAATTTTCAAAAAACTTTTGTTACAACACAACCTCTCAAAATTAGACAAACAGTTATACCTTGCTAGGGAAGCCAGATCGGCCAAAAACAATTTCACGTATAAAAAATAAGTACTCAGGTGCCAAAACATGTTAGACAGGGATGTATAGAAACAGTTGTAACAATTCGAAAAATGATAGAAGTCATATCTCAAAAGGAAAACTACATCATGATTGTGCTATCTCTCAATTAATTTATTTTCTATTCTCTTTCATATGTGATAAGACTAATTGTCATGTAACCGAAACCTATATTCTTATTCTTAATTTTGAGATTAGCATAAATTAGTTAGAAGTACGAGTAAATTTAAATACTAAAATATAAATAATCATAGAAAACAAATTAAATGAAAAGTTACAACTTCACAATGGAAAATAGCTATACATCTATTGTTTTTCTTAATTTTAATCAGAAAGAGTGGATTATTTTACTAATATAGTAGCCAAAATAAAAGAAAATTCTTATTTGTCGCATGCAATGATTCCAACAAGAATTAATTATACATTCATGATGTCATATAAAATGCACGAATAGTTATTTTAAAAAAAACGAATTTTTGTCCCTTGTAACTGAACAAAAGTCCCTGTTTTCAGGGCAGTATAATGAAATTTTTTATTTCGTTCTGCATAACATGACCAACAATTCGTGCATGTATTAGTACATATATTATGGCAAACATAAAAGTACTTAGAATGCGCAAATCACGAGTAATATAAGTAGTACGTATGAGTATATGCATTTTATGCACGCGCGTGCTAAAATACGTAATAAAAATCACATTTTTACTATTTCAATATAAGATTCTTCAAAACCTATTGAAATAAGGTACATTTTAATTTAATTAGTTTCTATTATACCTAGTTTAATAACATTTGAGTTGGAAGTTTCACTTTTGCGGGGAGTCTTGTTTTTTTTTTTTTTCTGTAAAGTAGTGAGATTTACAGCATTGTGAGATTGAATAGCTAGTGCAATATTTAACAATCTTTTTTTCCAAGTTAAATTGACTACATTTGGTGGGCTTATATTTATGAACCCGAGGACCTCGACTACCACCTTCCGACTAAGCTGATCCATTTTCGAACATATCGATACTCATTTTAACACTGAATTAAAATTGATAACGAAGCTCAATATATAATTTAACGAAGCTCCTCAAGAATTGAATTTATTTCATAAGTATTACTAGGATTACTGGCTGATTTTTTTGCCTTGTAATTTTAGGCCATTGAACAGTTCGTTCGGGTCATTCCAATAAACGTAGTCCCGTATTCAGCCTAACCGTTTTAAAAGAAGGTATAGACTTGCTTTTCTTCTTCGTTTGTACGTGATTGGATAATGTGGCAATAATATTATTGAATTTATTACCGATGTATGGATGGATCTTCTCATTTTCATCAAATTTACTTTTGTGCGCATTTGTAGTTTCTAAGATTTGTTTGTATTTAGCTACATTATCTGGTGACATGTGCTTTTGATTGTTACACTTTTTATAAATAACTCCATCACTCAATCGGTTATTGGATATGTTAGATCCTTTATTTGAATTTGATTATTTTTGAAATATATCAAAGAATCACCAAGTATACGTTGTCCGTTTTTTTCTTTTTTTACCCCATAAATTCGATCCAGTTCTGGCTCATTTCTATCAATAATTCGTAAATATGGATTCATAGGTATATTTTTATCGATATCATGGGCTAAAAGATTATCGTCACTTTCTTCAATAACGGTGTCATAGTCTTTAATAGAATAGCATTTTCTTGATCACTGTTTTAGCTGAATGTTAGATTATTAGCTGATTGGAATATTGATGTGTTTATTTTATTAATTTTTTGCTTAAAGGGCTTAAAATTTTTTTTAATAAATATACACTTAATAAACATAAGTAGTGTTTATAGAAAAAAAATTAAATCCTATTGTATATCTACCATTATCAACATCTCTTTCCTTATCTATTACGACAAATCCATATTTCCCAACTCTCCACAGTTTACAAGTAATTTTTTGAATTTAAACTTGGCATGAAACAATTTTTTAATAGGAATTATGGTGTAGTAAGTAAAAATAAAATGAAGCCGAAGAAAAATACTTTATAAAGTTTGATTCAACGCATCTCGAAGTCAATGATTTCTAGTAGTAGTGCTCAAAATGTTCTAAATTTAGCTATAAAGAGAATGCAGGATTCTGTGAAACAAGCTAGTGGCAAAAAAAATATTGTAATGCCTTGTGTATTACCTGACCCACAAAAATTGGAGGACTTTTACCATATCTTATTCCCACATTTGGTGGCCTAGGTGCTATTTGTGTTATTACTAATGGTGTAACTGGATTTGTAAAAGCTTTAGATGATGCTTAAGTTGTTTGAAAACAGCTAGAGCAAAGTAAGAGGGATAATGAAAAAAAAAGTATTCTTAATTTAAAAAAAGCTATTTTAAAAAACCATTTAAAAACGACTTAGATCTACATTTAAGGCCTGGAAAAGTCTTACAAAAAAAAAAAAAAAAAAAAAAAGCAGGTGTAGGTCTTGGGACCCCTGGCAGAAGTAACACTTCCAACTTAAATATTAATTAACTCGGTATAATAGAAATTAATGAAATAAATCTACACCTAATTTCAATAGCTCTTTAAGAATCTTATAGTGAAATAGTAAAAATGTCATTATTATTACGTATTTAAGAACGCGCACGCATAAAATGCATAAACTTATACATACGACTTATGTTTGCTATGATGTATGTATTAATACGAATAACGAATTGTTGGTGATGTAATGCAGAACGGAATGAAAATTTTCAACATACTGCCCTACAAACAGGTACTTTTATCCAGTTACAAGAGACAAAAATTCCTTTATTTCGAAATAGCTATTCGTGCAATTGATATGACATCGTACATGTATAATTCATTCTTGTTGTTATCATTGTATTCGACAAATAAAAATTATTTGAATTTTGGCTACCACAAAAGTAAAACAATTCACACTATCTGATTAAGATTAAGAAAAGCAATAGACATATAGATTTTCCATTGTGAAGATGTAATTTTTCAATTAACTCGTTTTCTATCATTATTTGTAAAATAATATTTAAATGTGCCCGTGCTTATAACTAATTTCTACTAATCTTAAAATTAATAATAAGGATACAGGTTTCGGTCATCTGACAGTTATTCTTATAATACATAAAAGAGAATGCAAAATAATTTAATTTATAGATAGGATATGTATGATGTATCTTTGCTGTTGGGATGAGTCATTAATTTCAGAATTATTACAGTTGTTTGTAGGAGTCCGTGTTACATACATTTTTGCACCTTCATAATTATTTTCTATACGTGGAATTATTTTTAGCCTATCTGGCTTCCCTTTCGAAATAGTATTGGTTTTCGAACTTTAAAAGGTTATGTCGTTGCAACATTTTTCGAAGATTTTATAAATGTCTATATTGGTTTTCCAAATGCGCCATAGAAAAGAAAGTCTTCTTTTACCCGTTCTTTGCAAGATACAGTCGAAAAAGGAAATAATTGAGGTTATGTTTGTGTATAGTCTAATCCCTATCTATTTGTTCGCGTCAAACTTGTTTCTTTCTTAGAAAGCCCTTAAAAATAGTAAGTTTGGGTCTATGTAGCTTTCTTTTCCAGATATGACTGTTTTTCTGATTTTAAGAGGTTATATAGTGACAGAAATTTTTCGGAGACTTTGTAAATGTCCGTATTTATTTTTAAATCATGTCATAGAAAATAAAATTTTTACTTGTTCTTTTTATAATACAATCAGGAAAGGAAATAAATGAGTTTATGTTTGGGCATAGTCCAACCCCTCTATATTTTTGAATAGTCAAATCCCTATATATTTGTGCACCTCGATTGCGTAGTTCCTCACAATAAAACCCGTAATAATTGTTATTTCTATTAAGTTTTTCTACCCTTTTTTCTACCGTTTTTTCTTAGTTTTAAAGGTTAGGTTCTCGTATTATACATAACACCGGAACACAAAAAAAAGAAGACTACTTTTAACCAGACCCACTTATCTTTATGTATTTTGACGCGCTGAATCCGAATCCCAGGTTTGTTTGACCCGTACACCCTCAAAATTTCGAGTAAATTGCGAAAAACTGCGAAAAATAGCCGAAAATCGTAAAAAATTACATTTTCAGCTCTTCAAACATTCAAAAAAAATTTCTTACACATGTGACAAGGTTGATCTATACGTAACTTAATGCGTTGAATCCGAATCCGAGGTTCAATTGATCCGTACACCCTCAAAATTTCGAGTAAATCGCAAAAAACTGCAGAAAATAGCCGAAAATCGTAAGAAATCATATTTTTAGCTCTTAAAACATTCGAAAACATTCTTATAAACATGTGCCTAGGTTCATTTTTGTATATTTTGACGTGCTAAATCCGATTTTGACGTTTAATTGACCCGTACACCCTCAAAGTTTCAATAAATTTGCAAAAAACAGCAAAAAAACCGCAAAAAGTAGCAGTGTCAAGTATCGGAGCGGAAGTGTGCTTCTATGTTAAGTAAATAAGGCTGATTTTGTATTAAACACTCATAAACGTATTTATTGAATAGAAACACCAAATTAATAATTTTGATACAAACACTTTACTTTTCTATGGTAAAGATTCGGAATAATCGAAACGAGAAGTAATAGGAGTAATCGAGTTATAAAGAACGGCAGTAAATTGATCGTTAAAGTGCGAGTGTAAAACTTGGAAAAGAGGCGTGAGTGTGTGCTCGTGCAAAGGTGCGTGCACCTTGCTTAACGACCGAGTACGAACTGGCTATTACATCGCGCAGCTACATATAAAGAGCAAGCCGCTGCTTACTTTACAAAGCTATTGACTAACTAAAGAGACGCGGCGCATTGCGTTCGGTTGTCTGAAAACTCGACGTACTGGTGACTGATTGGTAGATTTAATCAAGCACGTAAACTTAAATCTTAGGACCTCAATACTGAACATTCCCCCTCCCTTGCTTCGACGAGAGGAGAAGGAAGATTGATAATCTAACTACAAATCCTCATTCATCCGTAAAAGGACAAGTTTGAAAATTGGTCGGACAAAGGTAGAGGTAGCAGTGCGAACTCGAACAGTGCGAATTAATAGATTAGGACCTGGAAAAGTTTCCTCAACTCGAGCTAACACCCAACAACTAGGAGGAGTATTCTCACCTTTAATTAAAACCAAATCGCCTACCTCTAACGATCTCTGTGGATGATACCATTTAGATCTACTTTGCAAATTCTTAAGATACTCCTGATGCCAACGACGCCAAAGATGCTGAGAAAGTTGAGTTATTAACTTCTAATGTTGCAAACATGAAATTTTAACATCAGTATAATCTAGCTCCGGTAGCAGCGTCACTGGCTTTAGATTAAGCAAATGGGCAGGGGTCAAAACGTCTAAATCACTAGGATCATGTCTTAAAGGAGATAGAGGTCGCGAATTTAAACAAACTTTGACTTTACAAAGCAATGTGGAGTATTCGACGAACGTTAAAATCTGATTACCAACTACTCGCCGAAGATGATGCTTCATCAACCTTACAACTGATTCCCAGACTCCACCAAAGTTCGGAGCAGTGGGAGGGTTAAAATGCCATTGAGTTTTCAAGGAACTCATTTGATACTGAAAAGATTTAGACTCCTTAAATTCGTACCACCTTCTACGCAATTCAATATCAGCACCCACAAAATTAGTACTACGATCACTGTACAGATCGGAGCAATAGCCTTGACGAGAAATGAAACGCTGGAAGGCATCAATAAAGGCGTCAGAACTATAATCTTCTACTATTTTTAAATGAACAGCCCTGGTACACATACAAGTGAAAACGGCTACATAACCTTTGGTAGTACCTCTACCTCTAGACCTAGATAACTTAACTAAAAATGGACCGGCATAATCCACTCCAGTCTATAAGAATGCAGGTACAGGTTGAACTCGAGCACTAGGTAAATCTGCCATTTGTTGAGTTAAGGTAGGACCAGAGTACTGTCTACAAGTGATACAATTTACAAGAGCTGAATGAATCCTCTGTCGTCCCCTGATAATCCAAAACTCCCGACGAATAGTACTCAAAGTAAGTTAAGGACCGCCATGCAAGGTGATCTTATGAGCATAGTTTATGACCAATTCAGTAAAGTGATCGCGAGCCGCCAACACTAAAGGATGCTTAGTTTCAAATGGCAGCAACGAATTACTCAAACGACCCCCCACTCTAATAAGTTGATTTTTGACTAACGGTTTTAACGGGATCAACAAACTATTTGACGGAAGTTTGAACTTAAGTTTATCACCAGAATAAGTGACTGAATTGAGCAAATGAAATTCAGCTGTAAAATAAATCAATTGATGCAAATGAACCATCAGGAGTTTAGCATTATAAAGTTCAGGAACAGTAGGGCACGCACTAAAACTATTTATTATGACGGTTAAATTTAAAAAATCTAATTGAGACTTATTAAAGATGCGAGCATACAGCTTATAAATAAATCTAAGGCAATAAGCAGTAATTGTTAAAAGCTTTTCTAGAGTTAAATATCGATACTAAAGATCCCAAGTTTAGGGTTTAGCACTTTGATGATGAGAGACGGCATCAGAAGCTTCGCTAGGAACTTCATAATTTTTATTTGAAGTAAAAACAGGATACTCTGTGGATAGCTGCTGAATCTCAAGAGGTCCTTGGAACCACAACGAATGCTCCAGTAACTAAGCGGGACAAATGCCTCTAGAGGCTATGTCAGCAGGATTGCTCTTGCCTGAAACATGGTGCCACGTAGCTGTAGGAACTAACTGCATGATATGACTACAACGATTAGCTACGAAAGTAGGCCAACAAGACGGCTGAGAACTTAACCAATACAACACGTCCTTTGAATCAGACCACAGATGGACTGCATCTACTCTATGATCCTGACTTTGACCATAATGGTGTACTAACTTTGATAACAATTGGGCAGCAAAAAGTTCGAGCTTTGGAACACTTAATGTTTTAAGAGGAGCTACTTTCGTTTTAGCCAACAAAAGTGAAACATAAACTTCTTGATTAACAACAACACGCAGATATAAGACAGCTGCATAGGCTAGTTTAGAAGCATCAGCGTAACCATGCAGCTCTATAGATTGAACAACTGGTGAAAATTGAGTCCAACGAGGAATTCTAATTTGATTCAATAATTGGATTTCTTGAAACCAACGAAGCCAATCTGACAATAAGTTCTCTGGTATCAATGAATCCCGTTCTAATTAAAGAAGCCATAGAGATTGCATGAAAATTTAAGCAAAAATAACGACAGGTTCTAACCAACCAAGTGGTTCGTATAATCCAGCTATATGGGAGAGTACAGCTCTTTTGGTCCATGATGTCGGTACTAATGGAAATTTAACTTGAAAACTGAAAACATCTTCTTTAGAATACCAGACGATGCCGAGCACTTCTACCGAGGAATCACCTTCATTCAAGGGAATAATAGGCGTAGATTTTAAAAGTGTACTGGGCAAACCAGCCAAAACATCTGGATCATTCAAAGACCACTTCCTAAGGGAAAAAATTCACCCAATGACATAACCTTTAAGAGCTGATCTCGTTTCTAAACTACGTCACTTAATCTATGAGCTCCTGACAAAACATCGTCCATATAAATTTCTTTCATCAAAATGGGATAAGTTAAAGGGAACTCAAATTCGTAATCACTAGCCAACTGCTTGATCACTCTAGAAGCTAGGTACGGAGAACAAGCTAGGCCATAAGTCACGGTTTTCAATTGATAAGCTAAAACCGGTTCTAAACTAGAGAAGCGCCAAAAGATACACTAATGTTTCTAATTAATCTCATCTACACACACTAGACGAAACATCTTTTCTATATCAGACGAAAAAACAAACTTGTAAGATCTCCAAGAAGTGGTAAGATCAAAAAGATTACACAACAAATTGGGCCCAACATGGAGTTAATTATGCGCGCTTTAAATTTAGCTAATCAATTAAACACGGTCCGGAGTTTCGTAGTTGTACTTGCAAGTTTAATTACTCTATGGTGGGGTAAGAACCAACAATCATTGGTCTCATCGAGTTTTAACTCCACCATGTGATTAAGATCGATATACTCACGCATGAACAAACTATAAGCATCAAACAATACTGAGTTATTATGAAATCTACGCTCTAAATTTTTCTGCATAGTGATAGACAGAGTGTTGGTGGCATCACGTTCTTTAACTAAAGGTTTCGAATCAGTCTTAAATAAAAGTCTAACTACATATCTACCAGTGCTATCTCTGTAATGGGTGTCAATAAAATGTTGTTCACCAGCTCTTTCATCCCCTGTCCAAAGAGAATTTGGATCAGCAGGGAGTTCCTCTATTTCCTAAAAACGCTTCAACAAGGGAATAAGTTTATCCTCTTCAGCGCAATGCAAAGAAATTGCACCACCACTAGTTGCTTCCTCGAAGCCCATAGAACCTGAGAGAATCCACCCTAACAAAGTACGAGTAGCAATAGGCTCATTAAGTTTGCCCTTCTGGACTGACCCTTCGACTATTTGAGAATGCACATCAGCTACAAGTATGATATCAATATTATCCATACTTGTATAACAAGGATCCGCTTATTCTAAACCTTCCAAATGACTAAAACTTGAAACACAACGATTAACAGGTGGCCGATATGAAGAAATCCGAGATAATACTTTAGCAGTGACGGACAGCTTAAACTCCGAAGGAAACCTAGGCGAAATAGTAAATTCAACTACACCCCTAGCTATACCAACTAAAGAACCACCAGAACCACTAATTGGGATATTTGAACATTGACGTTTAAGTTTTAACAATGTACAAAGAGTATCAGAAACTATTGAACACTGGAAGCATTGATCCACCAAAGCCCTTACCATCAATCTCATACCTGTGGGGCCCAGGATATAGAGACGAACAGTGGCCAATAGTACACCATTACCTCTAGAGAGAAAATTTTTACTATGATGGGCGGCTTGAGGTACTTCACAATGTTGAGACGAAAGTGCATGAGAATCAATGACTTGAGAAGCCTCAGAAGATTCAACCTGCTGGGGTTTGGAAATATGCAACAGTGTATGATGTTTTCTTTTACAGGTTAAGCAAGTGCCCTTGGATTTACAATTTTTAATCAAATGATTACCCAGACAGTTAAAACACAACCGTTGTCGACTAACTAAATCTCTTCTATAATCTAGTGAAATAGTCTTGAATGACTCATATTTACCAAGAGAATGATCTCCTTGACAAGCTACACACTTTTGAGGGCTTTGCGAAGTAACATTGCTAGCTTCTAATTCACTATCGAGGTTTGACTGATGAGAAGCTACAATAGCTAATTTACTATTAACTTTGCTAAGTTGAGGTTTAATTGATAAATTCTCACAAGCCTCTAATGTTATGATTTAAGAATTTAGGAACTGCTTTAATTGAGTTAGAGTAGGAGGTTGGGACTCGCTACCGAGAAACTTTTGCCAATCTTTAATTAATGAAGCATCAAACCTACTAACTACTAGAGCAACATAAAGATCGCTACTTCTTAAGTCACGGCCCATAGCTTGAAGTGAATCCATAGGATTCAGCATTTCTTTATAAATCCGTTTAAGCTTGGTACCAGACTCAGATTTCATAGCCTTACAATTCATAATGCTAAACAAATAGCTATTAACTATACGACGATGACTATCATAATATTCGATGAGAGTTTGCCAAGCTGTAGGGTATTGATCTTCTGATAAACGAATGGATTTAATTAAGTCGAAAGCCTTACCACCTCAATGAGTACGTAATTGATGGAATTTAATAATATTATCGATGTCTTCCTTCCGATGCACTAAAGACCTTAAGGTATCCTGAAAATTCTCCCAATCAGAATATTTACCAGAAAACTTAGGAAGTTCGATTCATGAGAGGTAAGAATTACTAATGGGCGGAACTACCAAAGTGGGATTTGGGTTCGGAGCGGGCGGGGGGTTTTCAGAAGGGAGATATCTTATGTACTCTGCATAATCTCCCTTTACTAAATATTACGTGTCCTCAGTCATATCAAAAAGTTCACTAGTAAAATATAAATGCTTATAATCTAAATCAGTAAGTGAAAAAATGTCTTGATGATTTTTACGAAGTCTTTCTCAATAATCTTCCAAAGCCTGTACCATAGCTTCTGCTCTACAACGAGACACCCTTTTACTACCTGATTTCTTAAAGTTTTCAAAGCAATTGCTAATCCTCTTGTGCAATTTAGGCTGTGCGGTATAAAGATCCTCTATATTCGTAAACGGCACACTAATTTTCGAACGAGAAACTTAAAACTAAAACTAAGATCTTAATCCAAAACTTAAAGTCTCTACTAGCACAAGAGTTCTATATTGCAGCTTCAGCAGCAGACATAAATGGCCCGCAGAAAAACTGCAAGATTGTGCGTCGAGAATGGCTTGCTCTACTAGCAGGCACCGATGTGGACAGCAGCTGGGGCAGGCGTGGATGACCTGCTACAGGTGTAGAGGGCCTGCAGCTGAAGCAGGCGACTTCAACTTACGGGTGGGGCAGGCATGGACAGCCTGCTACAGGTGTAGAGGGCCTGCAGCTCAAGCAGGCGACGTAGACTGGCTGGTAGAGCAGGCGTGGATGGCCTGCTACAGGTGTAGAGGGCCTGCAGCTCAAGCAGGCGTGGTAGACTGGCTGGTGGAGCAGGCGTGGATGGCCTGCTACAGGTGTAGAGGGCCTGCAGCTTAAGCAGGCGACTTCAGCTTACGAGTGGGGCAGGCCTGGGCAGCCTGCTACAGGTGTAGAGGGCCTGCAGCTCAAGCAGGCGTGGTAGACTGGCTGGTGGAGCAGGCGTGGATGGCCTGCTACAGGTGTAGAGGGCCTGCAGCTTAAGCAGGCGACTTCAACTTACGGGTGGGGCAGGCATGGACAGCTTGCTACAGGTGTAGAGGGCCTGCAGCTCAAGCAGGCGGGGTAGACTGGCTGGTGGAGCAGGCGTAGATGGCCTGCTACAGGCGTAGAGGGCCTGCAGCTTAAGCAGGCGACTTCAACTTGTGGGTGGGGCAGGCATGGACAGCCTGCTACAGGTGTAGAGGGCCTGCAGCTCAAGCAGGTGACGTAGACTTGTGGGTGGGGCAGGCATGGACAGCCTGCTACAGGCGTAGAGGGCCTGCAGCTTAAGCAGGCGACTTCAACTTGCGGGTGGGGCCGGCATGGACAGCTTGCTACAGGTGTAGAGGGCCTGCAGCTAAAGCAGGCGACAGGGACTGGCTGGTAGGATTGATTAGCTGGTGGGACAGGCGTGGCCTGCCTGCAGCAATTGTAGCAATGGTGAGCTATTACTTCACCGTAGGCGAAGAAATGACGTACTAGAAAGAAAGAACTAAGTCATAAAATTGCTGATATACAGGTTGTGAGAGAGCTGCGCTCCATGTTGTGAGTACATGTGAGTACAACACCAACGTAAACTAAGGAGAATCGTCGATCAGAAGATGGTGGATATAATGGCTATGAGAGAGCTGCTCTTTACATTTGTGTGTACGTATGAGTACAGCACCTACGAAAGTAAAGAGAAGCGTCGATCAAAAGATGGCGGATATAATGGCTGTGAGAGAGCCGCGCTCTACATGTGTGTGTACGTATGAGTACAGCACCTACGAAAGTAAAGAGAACCATCGATCAAAAGATGGTGGATATAAAGGCTAGGAGAGAGCCGCGCTTTACATGTGTGTGTACGTATGAGTACAGCACCTACGAAAAGTAAAGTGAATCAGCGTATTAAACTTATAGCAAACACTAAATTGGAGGTGTTGTCACAATGGCTAAAGGCTGTTTCGCGTGCCGCGCGCTAATAATGGTGCGTAACGACACTATACACTTTACTTTCTAATGAGCACACACTTCAGCAAGACGACCTCGATGTTGCCTTGCCGTTCGCATGGTCGTTGAGACTTCCAATATGGTGGACAGAGCGACTTCAACTTCACAGTAAATCGTAAAAAAATGAATTTCTATGCTCTAGCTGAGTAGAAAAAAAAATTTCTTGCAGATTTTGTCCAATTCTCATGTTTCATTTTTCACTGAGTTGAAGTTAGAGATTCTTTTAGCTCCAAAATTTTTAAAGTTCTGAGGAAATCGTCTAAACACAAAGAAATTGCGTTTGTGAGCGTTAAAAAACTAAAAAAAAGTTTTTTTAAAATCTTTTCGAAACACGTTTTTCTTGTACGTCGAAAAATAATGTGAAAATACGGCCAATATAAGGAGTAACAAGTGTCAAGTATGAATATCATGGATATAAAATAAAGAATCATGTTTTCGTTTATATTGCTCTTACACTTTCTTCCTCTTGTAGCGAACTTTTTTCTCTTCGAACGACCTATGAAGCGGGTTTCTCTTTCTTTTATTCCTCTCTTGAGTTGTTTCTCTCTTCAATGTCCAACAGAAATCAGCCATTATGTCGACATCCCATCTTTCTTTATATTGATTTTTCATTTCACTTATATCTTGATGGAATCTTTCTCCTTGCTCTTTGCTGTTATCTTCGAGGTTTTCTGAGAAATAGTCAAGGTGAAAATGTAAAAAATCTTATTCGAGACTCATCGAACAACCCAATTGTTTGAAATTGTCTAACAACTCTTCAACTATATTCTGGTAACTATCACTTTTCTCATTCCCTTAAAACTTCTGAGATATGCTCTGAAAACTTTGCCATGCTGCTTTTTCTTTATTATTCATCTTTGTAATAAAATTGTCATCATTAAATATAGCACGAATTTGAGGACCATCAAAAATACCCTCCTTCAATTTTGCATCACTTATCGCGCGAAACTTCTCACCTAAATACTGAAAGCAATCACCATCTTTGTTCAGAGCTTTGACGAATTGCTTCAAGAGACCCACCTTGATATGAAGAGGTGGTAGCAAAAATTTGGAAGATTCAATCAATGGTTCACGTACGATGTTCCTTGATCCTGGATGAAATTCAGTTCTCTTTGGCCAGTCTTTTTGAATATAATGATTTTTTCTATCTCTGCTATCCCATAATCATAAGAAGCAGGAATTTTTTGTGAATCTGGATTGTTGACCTAGTATTAGAGTTAAAACTTTGAGATCGCTGCAAACTTTCCATTGATGTTTCGCGTAGTCTATTTTCTCCAACACTGTGTGTAAATTCTCATAGGTCTCTTTTAGTTTCGTGGAACGAGCTATTGGAATAGGAGCGTACGAATTTCTGTTGTGAAGCAGAACTGCTTTGAGACTTCGTTTTGATAAATCGATAAAAAGTTTCCACTCTTCGTCCTTGTAAATATTTGGTTCCAACTCATCAACTAATCCTTTCACCTCAGAGCAAAATACCAGTGAGTTTTCCTCATCTTTGGTAAAGAATTTTTGAAACTCCTTACCTCTATCACGATAAACGTAAGCACTAGTTCCTTTTGATAGCAAATTCTTTTTCTTTAGTGCTGCTGCCAGATATTCAGCTCAATCTTTAGGTAAACCAATATCTCGTATCAAATCAGTTCGAAGAGAAAAAAGTTCGCTACAAGAGGAAGAAAGTGTGGGAGCAATATAAACGAAAACATGATTCACATGTGTAGACCTATTTTGCTTTATTTTATATCCATGATATTCATACTCGACACTTGTTACTCCTTATATTGGCCGTATTTTCACATTATTTTTCGACGTACAAGAAAAAAATGTTTCGAAAAGATTTGAAAAAAACTTTTTTTGGTTTTTTAACGCTCACAAACGCAATTTCTTTCTGTTTATACGATTTCCTCGAAATTTTGAAAGTTTTGGAGCTAAACGAATCTCTAACTTTAACTCAGTGAAAAATGAAACATGAGAATTGGACAAAATCTGCAAGAAATTTTTTTTTCTACTCAGCTAGAGCATAGAAATTCGATTTTTTACGATTTACTGTGATTTTCTGCTACTTTTTGCGGTTTTTTTGCTGTTTTTTGCAAATTTATTGAAACTTTGAGGGTGTACGGGTGAAGTGGACGTCGAAATTAGATTCAGCACGTCAAAATATATAAAAATGAACCTAGACACATGTTTATAAAAATGTTTTCGAATGTTTTAAGAGCTAAAAATATGATTTCTCACGATTTTCGGCTATTTTCTGCAGTTTTTTGCGATTTACTCGAAATTTTGAGGGTGTACGGATCAAACGAACCTCGGATTCGGATTCTACGCATTAAATTACGTATAGATCAACCACGTCACATGTGTAAGAAATTTTTTTTGAATGTTTGAAGAGCTGAAAATGTACTTTTTTACGATTTTCGGCTATTTTTCGCAGTTTTTCGCAATTTACTCGAAATTTTTAGGGTGTACGGGTCAAACGGACCTCGAATTCCAATTCAGCGCGTCAAAATACATAAAGATAAGTGGGTCTGGTTAAAAGTACAGTCCACTTTGTTTGTTGTATGCCGGTGTCATTAATACTTTATTCACGTTTTTTTACGCACAAGTATACATATGAATATGTTTGTAATGACTGGGATATGCAACGCCTTTGTATGTATACAATATATATACTTTTACTTTGCCTCTATTATAGATACAGCTGTTTCCCTCTGCCTTTCTTTTTCTCCATAACTATACCTTAACTTGAGCGAGTCTATTGGTTGAGTTGTAGCGTAGAAACATGCATACCGCATATCTATAATGTATGTGTATATATAGGTGTAGTAGCAGTGTGAGGGGAAGAGACCGCGTGGCGTACATGCAAGAGAGAAAGAGAGAGACAGAGCGGGAGGGAGTGTGTCTGAGAGGAGATTAAGAAGAGGGCTTCAACCGCAGGGTAGGTGGCTTTATTTTTTCGTAACGAACTTTCCCTTACGTGGCTGTTCACGGCCCAACATATGAAGTTTGACTTAAAAAAAAAAAAACATCCTACGAAAAATTGCCTTACCAAGCTTTTACAGATTATGATATATAACCTCATTAAGTATGCAAATATTATTAAAATATTGCATTTTCGGAAAGTTTAACTGAAAAACGCTTTGCCAGTTGATAGCCTACGTTTATCCAAATTGGCAATAGTTAGTTGGCAAATATTTGACAAAATCATAATAAGTTATTATAAATATTTTTTGAGTTCCCATAAATAATCGTTGTAGTTGTTTGTCGCTAAAAAAGACAGGTGTACTGATATATTTTCCTGTAGTAAAAACTTTTTTTCCTGTGTAACATACGGTTATTTGGAACAGTAAATTATGTTTTTCGGTATAAGAACGTAACTTGAAAATTTTTTTCTTTCAAATAAAAAGTTTGTTGTTACCACTTTTAAGAAGTACAAAACTGTATGCTTATCATCAAATTGCTATAAGCGTATCAAAATCGAAACTTTCTGCCTTATATAATTAAGATAAAGTTTAAGAAATATAGCTTATTACACAGATACTACCACATAGTGCACAAAAACATTTTCTAGATGACTTTTTTTTACAACATATAGAATTTAAAACCACAATAAGATTTTTTTCATACAACGTTACTTTCATTAATGCAAAGGTTTTTTTGTTTGGAAGCAAAAGTTACAATAATAAAATCTGAACCATAAAAAAGATATGTGTTTTGCTATTGACGTTTATATTGTTATGTAAGATTATATTTTTTTCTTGTATTTTACTTTGTTTTTTAGCTATGATGTATGAAGAAATTGAAAATGTTTGTGTTGTCGTTCGATTAAGACCTATGAATGTAAAAGAGTTGGACAAAAGCTGTCAAAGTATAATAAATGTTAATACACTCAACGGTGTTGTGACTATATACAATCCAAGTATTGCTGACGAACCGCCTAAAAATTTTTCATTTGATGCGGTTTTTGACTGCACATCAACTCAAGTTGATATTTATAATGAAATTGCAAGACCTGTTATAGACAAAGTTTTACGAGGATACAACGGTACCATATTTGCATACGGACAAACAGGAACAGGAAAAACCTATACAATGATAGGAAGTAACAATTCACCACGTTCAAGAGGTATTATACCGAATTCTTTTGCTCACATATTTGGATTCATTGCTAAAGCCAAAGATAATCAAAAGTGAGTACATTCGTTACTAAATATATTTTTTAACGATTTTTATTAAAGAGTAAAATGTATTAACTTACTTATCTTACTTAAACATAAGTATTAATTTATTTATTAAAGTAGTAGATAACTGCTACTATCTGATAGATGAGACCAGTGGAATAAGTAACACAAATGTCTGCTATATAATTCTACAAGTTTTCTAATCTGCTAATGGGAATGGAACTCATAAATTATTGAGTAAAAATCTCTTACCACAAATGAAGTTTTTTGTAGCATTTTTACAAAAATTACACTTAATAACTTATTAAATGCAACTTTAGACAAACACACTTCAAGCAACAAAGCATGATTGCGTGTAACTATTAAGTTGAAAATATTTTTGTACGAAAAATGCAAAGGTAAGCTTACAGTCCAAATTTTTAAAGACTTCCTAGACTACCTAGTGTGTATGCTGCACAGTGTTTCTAAGTAGATTAGAGTGAGACAGAAAAAAATGTTACAAGAGTTTCTTGTGACATTTTTTGCTGTAGTACGATTATGTATAAACTATACACATCGTCGCACACGGCTCTTCCGCGCTCTGGAAGACTTAATAATCCTCTTCTCCCCGGTTTTCGTCAGTTACACTCGGCTAGTAGCTTCCCCTTGCATCGAGTGCCATCTGCACAAAACTTATGACGGTGGCCGTAAGTATTATACATGCATAGTTTGACTTGACTATTGGTAGTCTCTCATTTATCCCCGCAACGCGCGCCACTATACTGACTATAAAAGTGGTATTAGTTAAAGTGTTGATGCTTACATTTTTTTATATCATGTATATACGTGTATTTGCATTTTCCATGTAGCTTTTTTATAATATAATTTATAATGACTGTACAGCAAATATCTTTCAAAAAGCAAAAGAAACTCAATTCTGAACGCGAGTCCATAAACCCCTCGTGGCAAATTTTTTTACACAAATTGGTGGAAGTTACTCCACTGCAAAGGTAGTATTAATTTTCTCGCTCTGTATAAGTGTACCAACAATGAATACTATAGTACTCAAACAATGAGAGGAAGATATTTGGTATTTGAGAAAATTTTCGACGATTACTGACAGAGTATGTTACTGCAACGCATCTGTAGGGAAACTATGTAAACAAGTATTCAAATTCAGTATATTTTATATTAATGAAATGTTATTGAGAAGTTTTTCTATTACATTTTAAAAATAGAATCTTCTACGTTGAAAATCACTCCATAGATCTTTTTGTATGTTAAAGCACAAAAGATTGAAAGACGTTTAACAATATGCTAATTGCAACTTTAAAGAAGTGAAAGTCGTTCTGATATTGAATTGTTATTGGTATTAAAAATTAAATTTACTAAAATAATTCAAAAAAAATGAAATTGTGGCTAAAGTCTTGACAACCATTGATACAGTAAGCAAAATAAGATATTTATGAAAGTATGGTTACATTCAGTATTTAATGAGATCAAAAAGATGTCATATGTTACCAATGCCCAGTACATGCAGTAAGGCATGACAAAATTATTTTTCAACATGGTACTACTTGACGTTACATAACTAAGTCGGTGACAAAGTCTTAGGAATATTATGTAGGATGTGTTACCTTAGTATTATATTTGAATAATAACTACTATGAATAAAAAATTTTTCATTTTTTGTCTACGGTAAACTCTAAATATTTAACAAAAAAAAAGTTAGCAGTTTTTTAAGTACTTAAGAACAATGCCTACTTATCGTTCCTCAACATACGACACTTGTTTAGTTGTCAAGTAATTGAGTACGCCTTTCGAGCAAATGCAATGTGTTGAATGTAGTGCAACGCTGTAGTCAGTATAGTAGCAATATCTCTACTACTTTTTTAAATACAAGAGTAGTAAAGTTGATAGGCTACTTTTCTAAACTATTCTACTACACAGTTTAGAAAAAAAATTGACAGGAATGTTGATGTTTATTTGTTTGTGATTATAAAGATCTTCTTGACATGCCGTTCGCGGGAGCCTCGATTATGAGCCATCTATTGTGGCTCTGAAAACCTCGATGTACACACGCGACTCACAACCCGTGCGAGTGCGTGTGTATGTTGAGATCTTCAGAGCCACATTAGATGGCTCACAATCTCGTTCCCGCGGGCGATGTGTTAAGAAGTTGTATACACCATACTGTGAGAGGTTCGATGATAGACACACGCGTGTCTTCGCTCATTACCGCTCGTGTGCGAACTGACACGCGTGCGTCAATCGCCTTCCTCGCGCACTAGTATCGTAATGCACTATTTGTAATTTAAAGATTGGCGATATACATATATATATCCCACTATATTATATAGTAGTATTGACGAAAGTGAGTCTCAGCCCCCCCGCTCCCCCTCAGCTCCCCTTCGATTTACGTAGTTATTTGCTTGTTTTAACGTCATTTTTGATCAAATTGTATTTGAGTAAGCTCCTCCCGCTCCCCCTCCACCTCCGCCCCCAATAAAATACTTATTTATCTAATGTTTTACCATCATAAATTTTAAAAAATACACGAAATTTAGAACCTAAGTCGTACCTCGTTTTTAGGGTTTCTTTAAGTCACTGATCATAGGTCTCCCTCTGTCTATTCGCTTCCCCTCACTCACTATGTGTCTCTGAAGTACCATTATTTGTTTAACTTGATTAAACTTTTACATTTCAAATCTCTTGCTGGTCCATGTCTACTTTTCCCAAGTATAAAACTCTTGATTACTTGAGGACTTTAGTAAGTAAAAGACAGAATTCAGAAGGAGGTATAATTAAATAGACAAACACAGTTAAGCTTTTAAAACAATAATTCATTCTGTTAGCTTAATGTTGTGACATTTTATGTGTCATTTTAACCCATCTGTTCTTTTAAAACCCATTCCACATTTTTCACATATTTGTTTTTCATGGTTTTTATGAATTTACATACGTCTGTTTTAATGTGACGATCTTCAAAGTTACATATTTTTGAATTACTGAAAAATTTCTAGCTAAACAATATTTTTAATTTCTGATTTATTCTCGAATGCAATTTGAATAAAAATTCTTTTTGGATTCTTACATCTTAATAAAGCAACGTATAATTATTTATAATTGTCCGTAAGAAAATAAAGATTTTTTAATATACAATCCTGAAGAATCAAAACTCTGTTTTTCTGATTATTGTAGAACATGCTCATACAAAGGAAAACTGTTTTCTATAACAGTCAAAAGGTAATAATAATAAGGTGCCAGTATTCAATGTTATTCTAGGAATATAAACTTTACGTTTTTTTCTCCCATATTAATTTCTGCTTCTATATTATACTTGAATAATTTTGTTATTTTTAATGTTTTGCCTCTACAGAGACCGTCTGATATACTTGAAGTTCTTATTAACACTACTATAGCATTTATTTTTAATTTTAATTCGTGTAGTGGAAGACGCTTTTTTATATTATTTCAAAATACTATTGGAAAATTATTATTTATGTTAATTTAATTGTGTTAAGTTAATCACATGTTTTATCAACTCCTTTATGAGTCACGTATTCTGATGTTGTGAACTAATTTTCAGCCTGCATTTATAAATACACGAGTAATGTGGTTATTTTGTCTACTCAATCTGTTAGTGGGGAATTAGCGCGTGAAGCGCGCAGGGGGGCGTTAGCCCCACTAGTAAAAATATATATATGTGTGTGTGGGGAATTCTTATTAATATTTACCCCCCCTGCTGTCCAAAAATGGAAGCAGCTAAAAAATTATAATAAATCACTATTTTGTAGCTTGAAGCCTGTAGCTTACGATAACGAGTGGCTTTTTCCGAAAATAAAAAATGGCGGCTGATGGCATGACTCTGACTGTCGATGAAGACCGCAAAAAATGTTAAAATAAGCAAATATCTTGAAATCGTATCATATTGCAAGCCAAAAAAAAGTGTAAATACGTTTCTTTTTGGTTGTCTTAGTAAAGTTAAGCATGTGCGTTTTAGTATAAAGTCATACTTTGGTTCTAACCTCAAAAAACAGCTCTAAATAGTATTTTTTGTTAAAATATTCCATGTAGCCATCGAGATAAGCACAAAAATAATTCTTATATGCGAGTTACCTTTAATAAACCTTAATTTAATAAGGTCATCAGTCTGTGAGAAAACAAAATCTGTTCACAATCTATATAAACAGTCATTAACGTCTATTTTGCTAGTATAAACTTTAATTATTGTACTAAGATGAGTCACACTATGTATTTTGTATGAGATGAACTGTGAAAATTTAAACAGTAAGAATTTTAACAAGACACATTAATAAATAATACTTACTAAATATTGTGAACCCGTACTCTAGAGATCCTTCAAGCTTTCCTACAGGATCTTTCGGAATTTGTACTAGAGTAGAGTTTTCTTAACTCAAAAATCTTAAATGGTGAATTGTGAGTTGATATAAACAATACTCAATTTATAAAAATATTAAATTTCCAATAGGATTATATTGCTATTAAAATTGAAGTACTATATTTTAATTTAATTAAATTACTTGTTTGTGCTCATTAGATACTACAATATTAACTCAATACATGGATTCTAAGCATACGTTATTCAATCACTTACTAGAAACAATAGGGCTTGATCAAGGATTTATTTATATTAAGTATTTATTTATCGTGATTTATTATTTAATCTCATTTATCGCCCTAAAGTAAGTGACATAAGTTACACAATAAGTTTTTTATGTGATCCACAGTATAAATTTAAACTTAAATTAATTTCATGGTTACGCGTTGCAACGTTTCTCTCTCAATTTGCTACTAATTTCAATAAACTTGACATAGGCTTATTCATCATAGTATCAGCTCATTACCAGCAAAATGTTTTTTTATTATTTTAGGAAGAAATAGCTGTACAATTAAAAATTAACGTAGTTGGTAAGGTAGAAACTTTAGATAGTATATTTAATGCTTTCAGATAGTAAGATAGTTCATAAATTATAGGGAATTGGTTGACAATTTTTCGTTTACGATATTTACAAATCGCTAATTCCAAATTTAAATCAAGGAAAAGTTGAATTTTGCATTGAATAAGGCTTTATTCTATTTTAATTCAGTATAATCTAATATTATTTCGATTCACGTTGCAAGGGGGCACTTCTACGATCTAGAATTTATAATACACGCTTTACATTTATACTTATATTCTTATATTTATTGTATTTTCTTATAATAAAAAATCCGTCTAATAGACAATTAAAATTTTTTTGTACATACATATATTTCATTTTATAAAAAAAATTCCTATTTTCAAATTCAAATTTGAACGCCGCGCGCGGGGAATGTGCGTCTAGTACGTTAAGAAAACGCTAGAGTGTGGGAAAACCTGCTACTCAAAAGGAAATAACGTTAGCATAAAAGGCACCATTGCGCAATGCAAAGAGAGTTCATCTTCCAGCGAACCTGGGACGTGGTATATCCGTTGCTCACCCAGACCTGGAACTTTCCCGTGCACCGGTACAATACCGCGACGAGCACGAAGGGAGAGGAAGAGACGAAGAGAGGAAGAGACGAAGTACGAAGGCCGATAGCTGAAAAGTAAGTGTGTACACCATCACCAAGGTAACACTTCCACTAACCGGTACCTACTTGGACTTTCGGTGCTCGACCGCTTTAAGCGTGGAGACGACGCATCCCCAAGTAGTCGAGGCACTAGGGTTAGCGATCACGTTCTTAGGCGAAGTTCCTGGGTTGATGACTTGAGCAGTGCTCAAGACACCCAAGGGCCCTGAGAACGACCTAACCTTACGTGACTTGGTCGGATAGGTAGTTAGCTAACACTAACTTTCCGCGGTTGTAATAAAATTTCGCATTAGTCTAACCTAACGTGTTCAAGCAGAGATACTAAAGAGGGAAAATTTAAATTGTCATTTTTGTAAAATTTTCTATTAAAAAGGCGGATAAATTTTAAGTAAATTATCGAGTATATTATATATTGTTTTTTATTATTAACGTAAATAATTGCGATCACTCAAATATAATTAATACATGTAAAAATTTAAGATAAAATTTCCTTAGAATCATATGATTGAATAAATATAAGATAATTAAAAATAAATTGATTGTACTTATTTAAGCAAACCTTCCCCTCCACATAAGATTGCGAGTTCCTTTTTATAGTTTAAGATAAAAACTAAAAAAATAGCTGTTAAGATTTGAAATCGTTTAATAAACTGAGAATATTATCTGGACCCCAAAAAGGGACAGGAATAAAATAAAAAAGATGTTAGATTAGAAAAATATTGAATAAGTTGAAAAAGATATTAAATTATTAAATTGATTAAATTAAGGAAATATTCAGGAGAACTCAATAAAGTAATAATCAATAAACAATTGCTGTATATGGTGCAGGAATTAATTGATTATTCAACAGATAAATCTTGAAACTTGATAATAAATATTTTTAAGTATTGTATATAATCGGCAATTTGAGTAATTTCGCTCTTTTACACAGGGCCACGAACCCGCCCTCCGACATATAAACACAATCATTGTTTGTATGTTGGTTCCTAATCTTAGAGTTTCCTCGGTACAGATAATATTCTTAGCCGATTGTTACCACCACAAATTAACCGGGGTTATACTCAAAAGAAAGGGAAGTCGTAAATGGTACCCCTGGTGGGACTCGCAATCGTAAGAGGGAGTGTTTAAACAGGTGCAAAAAATTTTATCAAACGTTTTATATTATTCGTTCGCCTTAAAAATGGTTAAAACACGACGAGGGGGCAATAATGAAGAAACACAACAAGTAACGGCTCAGATCCACGGGGAAAATGAAGATAACTTAAGTGGAATTTTTCCATTAGAGGAGTCACCTCAGCCAAATACAGTGGGTGGAAATGATGGAAATATTTTCGAGGTCATAGGGGTCCAAAAGCAGCTAATGGCTGAAATCCTACCTCTCAACCCCGAGAATAATTCGGAACAAATTATTGACAAAGTAAATAAAGTCATCACACAAACGAACACACTGAAAGAACAATCGATGCGACTTACACATACGTACGATGCACTGGAGACCCATATAGAACGACTCACACAAACACAAAATCAAATACGTTCTAAAAACTCACAACGTCAGGCAGAACTTATTAGACAATCAGAAATACTCGATAACTTAAACAAACAATTCGATCAACTCGCACTAAACATAGGGAAAACAACACAAACATTCCAAAAACTCAATCAAACAGTCACGGCACAAACACAAGCCATAGTCAATTTAGAACAGGAAGATGATCGCATATACGAGGCTATCGCCCAACACAAAAAAGACGTGGAATCGATCATCACCCGAAAATTAAATAACGTACAAGGCAGAGGAGTTTCTCAATTGAAAGTAGATTTACCCACTTTTAGCGGAGCTGCAAGTAATCGACCAATCAAATTCCTTAAAGCCTTAAAAACTTACATTGAAATAACTTCCATAGAAGCTGACACGATTAAATTAGTATTATCTCAAGCATTAAAAGGCCCGGCACTTGATTGGTTTGAGCACATCGAAGAAAGAATAAATTCCATGAATGATTTTGAAACTTTATTTTTGAACAAATATTGGAACGCGACGGTACAAGCTAAAGTTCGTCGAGCGCTCGAATGGAATGCATACGAAGCCACTAATAATATGAGCCGTAGTGAATACGTGTTAAATTTGTATAGTTACGTGAAAATGTTATCAGCACCACCCACTGAAGCGGAGGCCGTTGAAAAATTCGCAAATCATTTTGACGAAGTCGTACAGCAGTCTATAATTCTTCGGGGAATTAACAAAATTGACGATCTCATAAAACTCTTAGATTCTATGGATGCAGTAGGCGCGTTAAATAGCTCAATTTCGATTCGAGAAAATTCATACATAGATTCCGGGAGACAAATAAACTCAAGCCCTACGCGGAATCATAGCAACTTCCGAGCCTCAACACCAAACCCTCCCAATAGCAATTGGCGTGACCGCGGTAACAATACAAGTAATACCACCATAAACCGAAATACGAACTCAGGCCAACAAACTAACAACAACAATAATAATTCCAATCGACCATACGTAGAAAGACCACAAAGTAGCTCATACAATCGAGGGACCCAGGGAACTCAAATAAATTTAATTGAAGAGATCCCAAATCAGGAAGACGAATAGACGTTGTATCCCAAACCCCTAAAGATTATCAAACCTATACTTCATGGGATACAACGATCAGAGGGGGCATTACAAAGACAAGTATATTAAAAAATTATGAATCCAAGCCCGAACAAAAAAATAACATAAACACCTTACACACTACCACGCTACCACATGGAAATAAAAATTTAAAAATAATGTCGAAAATTAACAATAATCAAGGGAATCTACTTATCAAGGCTCAAGAATGTTTGATACCTCGTACATATACAGTTTTGGTTCCATTTGATAACCAGCTTGAAAAAAAAGTGACTGAGGAGAATAAGTCTAATATTGTTACAAATGCATGCCATTCCTACCCAAATTGCCATAAAAATCAAATAAAAAAATGTTCAGTAGTCAAACCAGAAATACATACAGTATTCGAAGATTTAAGACAGACACTACTAGAAGAACCACACAGCGAAAATCTGTTGACCAATAAAGCTCTTGTATGCCCGGAAATAAATTTTGAAATTAAAAGGGTTAAGCTGGAGGCATTAATAGATACGGGGAGTAAATTACCAAGTACATTTGAATACATGTATGAGAAATATAACGACGCACGGAAAATTTTCCCTACTCTTCCGGTAATTAAGTTTCCAACATGTAGATTTATTGGTAAAATTTTTCTTGAAGCTAAGAAACAATCCAAGGCTGAAGTAAAAATAAATACTAGTAAAATCGCACTCAGAGCCATCTCATGCGATGGTAATGAAAGAGGAATATACGTTGCAAATAGATCAATACAGGGGGCAGAGAAAAATTATTCTACCACAGAGATCAAAGTATTAGCAATCGTTTCGATATTACACCAATTTCCTTCGTATATATTGGATTACAGTTTTAAAACATCATCAATCAAGAGGAGTAAAACCGTGGTAGCCATTTCGTTAAACCGACACATCAATCAAAAGGACCAAAGAAGTACCGAGGATTTCAATACATTAAAAATATTGGCAAGAAAACCAAACGATAATATACCTGAACAATCAAAATCGACATCTAACGTACGATCAAACGATGAAAAATGGCACATAACCAAACAAAACATAATAAATGGACAGGAATATAATCGGTATAAACTAAAAGGGACAATCCTGTATAAATTATGTAACCATAGAAAGAAAATTCTTTTGCAAACGTGCCTCGGAAAGGAGCCCATTACCTCTAAAGAAAAAGTTCCTGCTGGTTAAAAAAATGAGACATCTAAAAGGAAATGATGTTAATAATAACTAACAAAACTTATTCCTCAAACCTAATTTGTTCAAAGAAAATTTTTTTTTTATTTTCACAAATTAGAGGGGGCAGATGCAAGGGGGCACTTCTACGATCTAGAATTTATAATACACGCTTTACATTTATACTTATATTCTTATATTTATTGTATTTTCTTATAATAAAAAATCCGTCTAATAGACAATTAAAATTTTTTTGTACATACATATATTTCATTTTATAAAAAAAATTCCTATTTTCAAATTCAAATTTGAACGCCGCGCGCGGGGAATGTGCGTCTAGTACGTTAAGAAAACGCTAGAGTGCGGGAAAACCTGCTACTCAAAAGGAAATAACGTTAGCATAAAAGGCACCATTGCGCAATGCAAAGAGAGTTCATCTTCCAGCGAACCTGGGACGCGGTATATCCGTTGCTCACCCAGACCTGGAACTTTCCCGTGCACCGGTACAATACCGCGACGAGCACGAAGGGAGAGAAAGAGACGAAGAGAGGAAGAGACGAAGTACGAAGGCCGATAGCTGAAAAGTAAGTGTGTACACCATCACCAAGGTAACACTTCCACTAACCGGTACCTACTTGGACTTTCGGTGCTCGACCGCTTTAAGCGTGGAGACGACGCATCCCCAAGTAGTCGAGGCACTAGGGTTAGCGATCACGTTCTTAGGCGAAGTTCCTGGGTTGATGACTTGAGCAGTGCTCAAGACACCCAAGGGCCCTGAGAACGACCTAACCTTACGTGACTTGGTCGGATAGGTAGTTAGCTAACACTAACTTTCCGCGGTTGTAATAAAATTTCGCATTAGTCTAACCTAACGTGTTCAAGCAGAGATACTAAAGAGGGAAAATTTAAATTGTCATTTTTGTAAAATTTTCTATTAAAAAGGCGGATAAATTTTAAGTAAATTATCGAGTATATTATATATTGTTTTTTATTATTAACGTAAATAATTGCGATCACTCAAATATAATTAATACATGTAAAAATTTAAGATAAAATTTCCTTAGAATCATATGATTGAATAAATATAAGATAATTAAAAATAAATTGATTGTACTTATTTAAGCAAACCTTCCCCTCCACATAAGATTGCGAGTTCCTTTTTATAGTTTAAGATAAAAACTAAAAAAATAGCTGTTAAGATTTGAAATCGTTTAATAAACTGAGAATATTATCTGGACCCCAAAAAGGGACAGGAATAAAATAAAAAAGATGTTAGATTAGAAAAATATTGAATAAGTTGAAAAAGATATTAAATTATTAAATTGATTAAATTAAGGAAATATTCAGGAGAACTCAATAAAGTAATAATCAATAAACAATTGCTGTATATGGTGCAGGAATTAATTGATTATTCAACAGATAAATCTTGAAACTTGATAATAAATATTTTTAAGTATTGTATATAATCGGCAATTTGAGTAATTTCGCTCTTTTACACAGGGCCACGAACCCGCCCTCCGACATATAAACACAATCATTGTTTGTATGTTGGTTCCTAATCTTAGAGTTTCCTCGGTACAGATAATATTCTTAGCCGATTGTTACCACCACAAATTAACCGGGGTTATACTCAAAAGAAAGGGAAGTCGTAACGTAGACTAGTGTACCTATATATACGATGATGTTGTATGTCGTCTATATTTGGAACCATCTTATAAATGAACACACTAGTCCACGTGAATCGCTTAGGCACAGTCGTGCCATGTGATGGATGAGCCTTTTGCGATATGCCCTCATACTAGTAAAATAGACGTTAACGACTGTTTATATCGGTTACGGACAGTATTTGTTGTTTAACAGACTGATGACCTTATTAAATTAAGGTTAATTTAAGATAGTTCGCATGAAAGAAATGTTTTTGTGCTTATCTCGATGGCTACATGGAATATTTTAACAAAAAATACGATTTAGAGCTGTTTTTTGAGGTAAGAACCAAAATATGACCTTATACTAAAACGCACATGCTTAAATTTACTAAGACAACCAAAAAAAATCATATTTACACATTTCTTTGGTTTGCAATATGATACGATTTCAAGATATTTGCTTATTTTAACATTTTTTGCGGTTTTTATCGACAGTCAGAGTCATGCCATCAGCCGCCATTTTTTATTTTCGGAAAAAGCCACTCGTTATCGTAAGCTACAGGCTTCAAGCTACAAAATAGAATTTATTATAATTTTTTAGCTGCTTCCATTTTTGGACAGCAGGGGGGGTGAATGTTAAAAAGAATGCCCCATACATATATATACCCCATGGACCCCCCCTCCACAAAATAAGGTAAGAATCCCACGTGTCTAGCAGTAATATAACTACTTATTTCATTTAATATTTCTGCTTTTTCGTCTTTTAATTTTTGTATTTTAACGTACGCTCTGTCAGTACCTTCATTAATGTAGTCATAAACATATTTTTTGTTTTGGATTGATGCGTAATGTTCAACATTAATGTGACATTTGTATTTCATCAATAAAAATGTATTATGCGGTACAGCTATTGAATTCTCAACTGAAATTTCATCTTTTGTCCAAGTCTTGTAAATATGTTTATCAGATATATTATTTGTTCTTTTATACTGCGGATAACCGTTTCCTTTGGAATGTAGTTACGTTTAAAATGGTTGCAGGTTTTTTGTACACTTCTGATTAGAATTAACCATACAAGGACTGTGCTCTGTATAAGGACCGAGAAGCATGCGTTTGATAGCTAATTTGGTAATATCCGCATTACCCAAAGGAATTTCAGCAGAAATAAGTGTTTCTATGTGTTTAGGCGTAGTGATTTTTTTAATAGGATGTAAAGTTATTAGGATAGTAATTTTAAATGAAATAATCTAACTGTCATATTTGGAATATCATTTGAGTAATATACCTAAATGTTTATTGTATAACTATATAAAAGATTGACCTACATATTGGGAAACAACTACACTAAAGCCTGAATTTCATTTTCTGACACACTATGTGCGATTTTCGTCGTTGTTTATACTATGAGTTTATCATAGAAGCATGATGTTTGAATTGAAACACAAAGAATTAAAAAGTAGTGCCTTGGCTATGGCATCAAAACTAAGTTTACCAAAAACTATCGTTATAAAGCAAATTTTGAAAATGTGTCAAAATGCAGATGAATTTCAAAAAGAATCTGACATTACTTGGGGCTCACGAGAAAATAAATCTACATCTAAGTAAGAAATATATAAATTTGTTACTTATAATAGCTTCACTTATTCAATAGGTACTTTTATAGTGCGTACAAATGTGATTTTCTATAAAATTAATGAGCTTGCAAAGAAGCTCACTGGGACCGCAGGGAGGAAAGCGGGAAGTTAAAGTTGCAATCAGACACAGCAACAGCCGGGACACAGACTTTAGAATAAATTACAAGCTCTTCTTATATAACTTTGAATTAGCTTTAATAACAAACTAATATTTATGTACACAAATCAAACAGTAATGTAAGCCATTAGCTCGATTAGAATAAATTATCTTAGATACCAACACTTACAGGGCCATGAACGCAGAGGAGAAACGAGCAACGCTTTACCAGCCTGAGAGGTGGAAGCGTACTGGCGAGTGAGCTCGTGGCTTCTCTCCAACTCTGCACGTTTGATACATATGTAGGTAGTAGGTGCGCGCGCTCGCTATACTTTACTACATGGATAACGCTTATGCCTATGTGATATTATATATACTCCCGGGTTGGTGTGTCAAAGCCAGCGACACACATCCAATAACATTTTGTTGTTTTAAACAAAAGTAGTAACGATGATTATACAAATTTGAATAAGTGGTAACTACAATGCTAACTGTTTTATAAAATTAATAGAATAAGGACCGTTGTTCTTTTACAATGTTTTAAACAAAAGTAAGTGAAGATCATAGAAAATTAGAAAAAAATTTTATTAAATCAATAATGAAATTTGGAAGTAAACTAATGAACTAGGAGAAAGATATTGATTTCTTTTTCCCTCACCCTTGTATATACAAAAAATAAAATTCTTCCTTAATTTCTTTCTCGGGAATTAAAAGTACTAATTTTACTACTGGCCTGGTAAGAACACGATTAGCAGTACGTAAGTTTGCCACCCTAACAAGATTATCATAACCCTTGTTTCATTTACTCTAGCTAAAGGCCAATGACCAGGAGGACAGTTTTTTTTTTTATTAAAAATAAATTATTCATACGGATCGACCTTTCCTTTGTATACCACTTCTGTCAGGCTTGTAAAGAACTTAAATACTCAGAAGCCCAGCGTTTCCAAAAGCTTTGTAGAACGAAAGAGATCAGTTTTCTGCACCTAAGCAGAGTGAGCTCCTTCTGATTAACAGGAGGCTCAGGAATTGAATAAGTTTTGCTAGTTTTGCGTTTATAAAGTGAACAGGAGTCAAGGGGAGAAAATTTTGAGGATCATCTGAGAGAGCTAACAAAGGTCTAGAATTTAGACATGCCTTGATATGACAAAGAAGAGTAGAGAACTCTATAAACGTCAGAACCTACTCGCCAATGACTCTTTTGATGTAATAATTAATCGATTTCACCGTAGCTTCCCACAACCCTCCAAAATAGGGAGCAAAAGGCAGGTTAAAGTGCCCGTTGGTATGTAGATTTTGGAATTCATTCACTAGCTTGTCTAATTATAGCATTCGAAGTAGAGCTTCACTTAGTTCAGAAGCTGCACCTACGAAATTAGTGCCTTGATCGCTATCAAAATTAATCGAAATCAGTGCATTGGGCTCGACGTTTTAAAAAACTATGAAGAGTGGTGAGAAAAGCTGAAGAAGAATAGCCCTCTATTATTTCAAGGTAAACTGCTTTGGTTAACATGCACACAAATACCGCTATGTACCTCTTTTGAGCCCCGTGGCCTCGAACTTTAGCTAACCGATTGGGGAAAGGACCGGCATTATCAACGCCTGTTTAAGAGAACGCAGGGGCATGAACTACATGGGATAAAGGAAAATCGCTCATGAGCTGCTTCTGTACCAGACTAACACACTATTTGCGCTTAATGTATTTGTTAAGGATGGCTTTGATGACTTGACAACCAAGTACCACCTACTCCAAGTATACCATCAATGAAGAAAGGCCGTAATTTGATCAATAAGCTGTCTGATTTTATAAGATCAGCTTGATTTTCTACTCTTTCGGAGGCTTGAAAGAAAGCTTTATACTTTTTAGGGTAATGTATTTTCTAATGAAATCTGACCCAAAAAAAACAGAACATTGTCTAATTCAGAAATTACGGGACTGGAAGTGTCTCTATGAAGAACATCAACTAAGTTGATAAAAGGCAAATTTTTAGCTTTCCACGCAAAAATGCCTAACATATGCTGTTTGATAATTAGAGCAGACGTCGAGGCGCATTTATGCATCAGCTTATAAATGGAGTGCATAGAATAAGCTGTGATCCTCAGCAACTTAAACGAACCACTATATTTGAATTGGAGATTCCAAGCCTTACGATTTTCAGTAAGCTGGGGAGCTTAAGACTTGGCAAGTTAACAAGTCCAAAGTTCAAGTTCAGTTGTAGTTTTGTCAAACTTAAGCTGAGGATGGACGATTGCAGTGAAACGCAGAAAGTCTGATCTATTGAGCCACAGTTTTTCTTTGAGTTATTGATTAGGAGTGACTCCTCTCGAGGCTACATCAGCCGGGTTTTTCTTAGTGGCAACGTGATGCCAGCGTGCTCTAAGAACAAGAGTCATGATAATGGAGCATCGATTAACAACAAAGATTGTCCAACAAGAGGCTACAGCATTAATCTAACGTAGGAAGTTCTAAGAATCTGTCCAGAGATGAGTTTTTACCTCACCAATACCTACTGTGGATATATAATAATTCACAAATTAAGCAAGAAGATAACCAGCACATAACTCAAGACAAGGAATGCTTATACTTTTGATAGGTGCTAGTCTAGTTTACGCAACTTCATGGGTCACAAGAACACCGATTGGTGTCACTACACGTGTGTAAATAACGGCAGCATACACAAGCTTTGAAGCATCAGCGAAACCGTGTATTTCCATAGACTTTGATTTTGGTTGAAAATTATTTCAAAAAAGGATCTTGACTTGGCTAAACGGTGATTATCCAATCGCGCCATTCTTTGCACAACTCAGGAGGCAACTCATCGTCCCTAGAAGTCTTTGGTAACCAAAGTTCCTGCATCATTATTTTTGGCCTTATAATTGCAGGCGAAATCTAACCAATCGGATCAAAAATCGGGCAATTTGGGCTAAAAGAGAGCGTTTAGTCCATATATATATTGCTCTCAATATTGTCTGTTCAAAAGTAAAATGCATCTGAGCAGGGCTTCCATTTAATACCTTACCCTAAAGTAGATTCGCTAAATTCTGATAAATCCAAGGCAGTAATAGAGCGAAGTTCGGGGAATATGTTTTTGAGAGTTAAGGCTGAATTGCTGCTCCATTTTCTCAACTGAAAACAACCTAAGCTTGTTATTTTTATTAACTTGTCTATTTTGTTTACTGTCTTTAGTATTAAATGAACGCCTGATAAAAAGTCACCCATATAAACTTCTTCCTGAAGTATTTGAGCTCCCAAACAATACTCTTGATGGTATAATAGCTCTATTTTTTTAAGTATTCGAGAAGCTAAGAAGGACGAAAAAACTAGACCGTATATGGTAGTCGTGATAAGGTATGATCTTACAGGTTCACTCTGGTTTTTACGCCAGAGAACGGCTTGAAACTTTTCATTTAATTGATGCAGGAGAATCTGTCAAAACATTTTCTCTGCATCCGCGGAAAATATAACTTTGTATTTTGTATTCACGCCATTTCATAATAAGATCAAATAAATTCGACAACAAATTGTCCCCAGTATGGAGACAAAAATTCAGAGAGATGCCACTGCGAGTAGTGGCAGAACCATCGAAAACTACTGTCAGTGTGGTCGTTGTACTCGACTCACGCAAAACTTCATGGTGAGGGAGATACCACACAGGATTTTTGTGATCATCTATTGGAGTCATGTGCTAAGGATTTTGATATTCTAGCATAAATATACTATATGACTTACGAAACTGAGCATGAAACTTAAATCGTGACTTCAGATTAGAAAACGTAACTTTGGCCTTTCTCGATAATTTAGCTTGGGATTCGTATAAAATCTTAGGAGAAATTTTCAAAGGTAGTTTAACTCTTAATCGCCCTGATGAGTCTCGAGTATAAGTTTTTGGAAGTATTTCTTACACTTTGCTTCATCAACTGAGAGTGAATTAAATTTAGGTAATTTCTCAACTTGCCAAAACTTTTGCAATAAATCAATTAGGGTGTATGCCTCCTCGCTGACGTAAAGAGTTGTGAGACGGTTTATGTTAGTATAAGCCTGACCGCTTAAACAGCCGGACCAAAGCCAGCTTAATGCAGATTTAGAGGCCATTGAGCTAGTTGAGTTGCCTTTTTTAATTAAGCCTTCAATAATTTGGGCATGGACAGTAGTGTCGAGTAATAATTCGATTGGATCATTATTCAGATAATTAGGGTCAACAAGCTATAACCCCTTTAAATGATCAAGATTAGAAGTTGAACATGACGAAGATGGTTGATAAGACGATACTTTACCAACAAGCAGAGCATTTACTTCATGCCTAAAATAAGAGTTGAAGTGGGGCTTAATTTAAAAGCCAACCGAGTGCTTAGCTATAGTCAACACTTGACCTCCAACACCTGATAATAAAACATTTACCCTTCTAAGAGGTAAGTTTAACAGTCGAGCGAGTGCCTTAGAAGCTAAGGACACTTAAGAGCAAGCATCAACGATTGCTGTCACATGAATTTGTTGTCCTGATGGAGCGACTATTTGCACTCTATCTGTCGCTAAGAGTACTGACTCTATAGAAATTTATGGTTAAATTGCCAAGACAACTTGAGTAAATTGGCCCTTTTTGGCATCGAGGTTTCGCGATTTAGCAGTATTTTCCTTTTGCTCGCGATGCATCAATCGGTGATGCTTTGTATATCATATATCAGAAGTACTAGTGTTTTTGCACAATTTAGTGGTGTGATAGCCCAGAAAATTTAAGCAGGGTTTACTTTTAAGCTAAATACTCCTCTTGTCTAACCAAGATTTTGATTTGAATACCTCACAATTACGAATAATATGATCTGAACTATCGCAGCAAGGGCAAGGAACTTTAGGTCTTGGAACATTTCTTTGATGAGTCGCCGTAATGGTCGAACTGCTCTCCTTTTCGCCGGGCTTGGTTGTTTGAGCCGCAGAACCTGACTTAGGTCTGAGCGTATAAGACTTTAAAGTCATTAATTGTGCGTTTAAAAATTTTTTAACTGTGCCAACGAAGGCAGTTCAGTGGTAGCACCTAAATGTTTCTTCCAATCCTTGGGAATACCGAAATCTAGTTTATTAGACACTACTCTTATAAACAAGTCTCCTAAACTATGTTCTTGTCAATTCAGAGCTTTCAGGGCTGAGAGCGGCTAAACGGTTTCACTCTATAATGATTTACGTTCGCTAACTGAATTATTTTTCATAGGATTGGCGTTCAGGATCAAATTTACGTAATTAGTTACTAGACGACGATTATTGTCGTACTATTCACACAGTATGTTCCAAGCTTGAACATAGTTTACAGCAGTAAGAGGCAAGTTTTAAATGAGCTTAGCAGCTTTACCGGTTACCTGTGAACGAAGGTATTGATGCTTGAGATTCAATGGTATCTCAGTTTTATTGTGCATCAATGCACGGAAGTCATCTCTCAAATTCTTCCACCCTGCGCTATCACCGCTGAAATGGGGGGGATCCATATTGGGCAAGGTTGACGCAGTAGAATTGATGGTACCAGCTCTAGGGGAAGTGGTCCGTGTTGGGGCCTCTGACTGTTTAAGTTGACGAAGATAATCAGTAAACTCACCATAATTTGAATAATAGTGATCTTCCCCTTCGCTAAAAGCATCGTCTATGAATTAAACATGATTTAAATTGAGAGAAGTAAGGTTGAGGATGCGCGAATGAGTTTGCTAAAACTGCTGGAAAGAGGCATTGAGTTATTTTTGCCTTGCGATTTCTTGCTTGTCCTATTTTTTTAAATTAGAGCAAAAATTCTTTATTTTATTGAACAGATTTACCTGAGTTTTGTAATAACCTTCCATTTTTTAACAAGTATCGCTACCAAATAAAGGATTTAATAAGAAGAACTTCTATTAAGAATATAAAGTAAGGAAAAGTGACTTGTTTAAACCTCAACCAAATTCGTAAACAGTATGCCCGAATTTTTAAGGGCAAATATTTAGTTGAACTATTTTGGATTGGAGAATACTAGCCTAAACTGGTATTCTAACATCCAAGAGGAAGTTTATCATTAGCTGTAGATTTTTTCACCAGTCCTACATTTTTTTATGTAAATGTTCAATTTTATCAAACAGAATCAGTAATTTCCTCTTTAAATCATGTCCTACAATCTAAAGTGTTATTTTCTTAAGTAAAGTTAACTATCCCTTGCAATGTAATGTAAGCAAAACTCAATATAAATTTAATTAGCCTACATTAAATTCTTTGACATTCTTTCACTATACTTTTACAAATAAAATTGTCCAAGTTATACAGGATCTTACATGAACTATGAAAACAAGACAAAAAGTTTATTCTTAAATAATTAAATAAAAAGAGAATGAAAAGCACTATTAGGAATTGAACTAAAGGGAATGTATTATTAAAAATTTTTAAAGTTTGCAAATAATCAAAAATAAGAACAAAAAACACTTTTTTATTGTGACGAACAGCAGCAAGGTAAAGGCACACAGTGATTGCAGGAACAATGATGTCGTCTCACAGCAGCGTCAGCAGGACCAGATGTGAAGAGAAGATGGCAGCCGTAAAGGTAGTGGCACACAGCGACAGCAGCAACAATGGTATCGTCTCACAGCAGCGTCAGCAGGACCAGATGTGAAGAGAAGATGGCGGCCGTAAAGGCAGTGGCACACAGCGACAGCATCAACAATGGCGTCGTCTCACAGTAGCGTCACCAGGACCGAACGAAGCACGCGAGTTCAAATGTCTTTAAATGCATTTCTATACGTATGCACCGTCCTTATACTCATACCTCTGCACTGCACGTAATAGTAATAAAGATGAATGTTTTCGTAAGCACGAGAGACGAAAAAGAAAATAAATAAGGAGCTGATTAGCTCGAATAGTGTACGCGAGCACACTAAATAATAACGTACGCATATGTGCACGTATAGATGCACATTTAGCGTATAAATGAATGTGCTATTAAAATATACACCAACGAAATCTAAAGTGCTTGTGAGAGCGCAAAGGCACCGCAACAGCAACCGCACTGTGAGAGAGAAAAGAAAGAACACGTGAATGTGTTATATACTTATACTGCATGCTCAAAAGCAAACGTAGAAAAATCAATAAGGGTCTTGCGACTTACCTTAATGTCGAAAGAGAAAAGTCTAGATTTGTGAACGGATGCAACCAAGATGGCTGCCAGTTCGTTGCTTGGTTAAAGGCGAGGGACAAGATGACTATGACAAAGCTCGACCCTCTACAATCCGACTCGAAAGACCATGTTTAGAAATATGATTTTCTATAAAATTGGTGAGCTTGCGAAGAAGCTCGCCGGAACCGCAGGGAGGAAAGCGGAAAGTTGAAGGCTCATTTGGACACAGCAACAGCTGGGATACATCCTTTTGAATAAATTACAAGCTCCCTTTATATAACTTTAATCCAGCTTTAATAACAGACTCACATTTATGTACACAAATTGAACCGTAATGTGAGCTATTAGCTCGATTAGAATAAATTATGTTTGATAATAATACTTGCAGTGCCATAAGCGTAGAGAAGCAACGAGCAACGCTTTACCAGCCTGAGAGGCGGAAGCGTACTGGCGAGCGAGCTCGTGGCTTCTCTCCGACTCTGCACGTCTGATATATATGTAGGTAGTAGGTGCGCGCGCTCGCTATACTGTACTACATGGATGACGCTTATACTTAAGTGATATTATATATACAGTAACAAGTAAAAGAAGCTCTAAGATTGAATTCATAAAAGTAATCAAAGTTCAAAAACCTATGCATCCAAATATTACTAAAAATAAGCAAGGAAACAAAAGAAAAATGCAAGAATGTACTGTATTTTTGGTAGAAATTTATGTTGAAACCCCGTTTGATGAACATATGCATTTGTGCATCATAGAACGTAACGATAAAAAAGATGAATTAATTAATGTCTAAGATATTCCTTTCATGTTACATGCAACATGTGTTCAAGATAATTCTTATACATGCAGACTTATACTACGATATTTTCTGTTAAATATATTGCATTTTTATGTTTTAAGTAATGTTTCAGACAAGCCGTGTAGTTTGTGTTAAAAATATCAGTTAAAATAAAATACTAAAAATTTACAAATATTTATGTTATTTTTCATTAGAGCCTTCCCTACAGTAATAATAATATCCTTACTGATACTCATATTTAGTATAATCAACAAAGTACAAGCCAAGACGCAAGTAGTCGTGACATAACAAACTGATCAGTGAATAAATATAGATGTATTTATTTATACATGTAAACAGGAAATTAAATCTTTATTTATATAGGCTTACGAATCAATTATCTGTTGAATTGTTTGTTACACCACGCACTACATGCAGAGGAAAAAATGGCATTATCGCATGAGAGCGTCAACGCGATGACCTGTGCGGCATGCCATGCGCTTTCACTGTAGCTGCTACGAGCTAAGCGCAGGCTGCTATGTAGCTATGGTGTCTCCAGTGTCTATGCCGTAATTTAATCATGAGACATGATTCTAGCGCCAGAAATTTATGGTTTTAAAGCAGAGAGTTGACACCTTTAACGCATTTACTATAGCTGTGGGCAAAACGCAAAGCGGTGATGGAGTTTTGTCCATTGTCGTCTTGCGTTTGCTTCTCCCACTTTTTGTTTTTACACTATATGCTCTCTCTGCAGGATGCACACACTCGCTGCCTACTAAGCTTATAAATACCTATATATATATATATATATATATATATATGTTCAAATGTGTGTGTCTGTGTGTATATATACTGCAGCTGATTGGCTGATATGATAGTCTTAATACTCTTTATGCTTAATTCATAAAATTTTAGCTCTGCTGTCCAGCTTTATCATACTTGTGTCAAAATTAGATTTATAATGTCTATTAGGTCTATAGTCTGTGTTATGTTGTTTTTGTTGAATAGTATTTCCGGTTAGAGGAAAGAGGGTGGTTTAAAGCGCTCCATCCCAATTTCCTCTATTGGTTTATTTTGATGTATTTTATGTGCATACATTTTTGTTTATTGTTTGCGCGTTTCCCTCGTACAAAAAATTTGTCTTAAGACTCTCTTAATTACTTATGTTACATTATCGCTCAACTATACTTTTCTTGCTCTTATTTATGTACATATGCACTATACAATAGTTTATGATAACAATTTGTTTTCGCATTAAACAGTAATTAATAGAGTTGTCAATTTTATGCCTTTTTTATTTTGTTTCGTTGTCAAGGACTTACTGTTTGACTTATTTCTAATGTTGTTACTAGTTTTGCTAATCCTACTATGAATTCTTATCAACGTTATAGTTATTCTTAATGTTATTATTATTATTATTATTATTATTATTATTTTGTTACTACTTATACCTATCTGTTCTTGTCTAAGTATCATTTCATTATTATCGCTATTCTCCTTTTCTATTATTGCTATTAATCTTTCAAGTTGATCTATAGGTCGCCGAGAAGTGTTGCTCTCCGATGTTGTCTCATCTACTGTTTGCTTTTTGTTATGTTGGTCGTAATCTGTAAACAATCTATCACGTATTCGTAAAAGAGGCCCCTCATGGGAAATGGCACTTGGATGCAACCATTGTAATGAAGAAAGAGAAGGTGTGTTGAGTGAATATACTGAATCTTCGTACCCAACATACCAGGGAAAAATGATCTGTTAATAACTTATCATGTGAATAGACTTCTTTCATTCGGTAGTTAGATGTTGCATCTCTTTAACACGTATATTTTCTTGCCTTATATCAAATTCTTACTTCATTTTACTCAACCCTTTTTTTTTTGTGTGTACAAAATGCTTATACTAGTCTAATTAAATATAACATCGTTTTTTTTTTCTTTTTTTTTTTTTTTTTATAACTTACATTAATGGACTCTGAAAGATGTGTTGATTGCTTACGCGATTTAATCATATGCAAAAGGTTTTTTTTTCGCCTGATGTCAACTAAAAATGTTTCTCAGCTATCATAAGTGTTAGCTTCTTTTTCTGGTTTGGGACTATGTACATTGTTGGGAGGGAAAATTTATAGGCAATTCGTAGGTATTTTTAGACAAAAGTTTGTTGATTTTTTTCTCATTTCTGTATGACCCGCAAATATTTGGCTCTTTTTTCACTGGATACATACTCTTGTTAGCCAATATTACGGTTTTTGTTTTTTGTTTATGTCCTCATTTATCGAGCTGTGTTTTTTTTTTTTTTTTTTGTGCTTATGTCTTCAGCCATTGTAGTTTTGATATTCACTGATAATACCATGTGGTGTTTCAGTAGAAGGGTTGCTCAAGGATTCTGGCAATCTATGTTTTATGCTCACTTCGAATTCTTAAGAATTATATCACAGGTGTCTGCTTAGGACGTTCTGACTTTGTTTATGAGACTGATGACTCGTATTATTCACTTAAGCAGGGTTTTTCCCGTATAAATAAACATGTACGTACATATACACAAATTTTTTCTTTGATATATATTTTACAGCCATTGTATTTTCTTCTGAGAACTGTGTCCTATAGGATCTGCAATGTTGTATTACTATGCCCGTATATGCTGTTGTCATTAGCATTGTAAAATTTTGCCTTAGATTTCATTGTGACTTTAATCTCTTCTTCAGTGAAGGAGACCTTATCTTAAATGGCTTCCAAACCAAATGTGTGTGAGTATTTCCCTTGTTCAGTATTATTGTAGTTTCGTTGTGTAAAACGAAACTCCAGAATTCCTAGTAATTGTTAGTGTCCTCTGATAACTGTTGAATCTGAATCTTATGATCAATTATGCAGTCATAGTTTTTTTCTCTGTGATCTCCAATAGACGATTCCTAAAGTTTAACTAGGGTCTATCTATTTTGGCATTTTGAGAGTAGGTAAAGAACATCGGGAGTGACCATGAATAGAGTAATTGACGGATTACAGCTGAGGGCGCGTTTAGTAAAAATTTCCAATTGCAGCTGTATTTCTTGGAAATTAAAATGAAAATAATTTGAAAATAAGATTTTTTTTCTTAGAACTTTGCATATCTCACGTCCTTTAAAATCTACTAATTACACTATTCTGAAGTGTATCACACATAACCGTAAGTGTACTTGTGAATGTTTGATATTAAATCCTTTTTGTTTTTGTATTGTTAACAATATTTTTTATTAGATTTTTTTTTTTTTTTTTTTTTTTAAATCTTACAGAAATACAATAGTAACACTTATGATTTATTTTTTTAGTTTCATTATTATTACAATTTTTTTTCCCACAGTTCTGAGTGTAAACATACAATTTTCTTATTATAAACAATATCTCTCCTTGTCTCTTGACAATGCCTTCCGTGTTAAGGGTTGCAAAATATAATACCTTACCATTTATCCTATTATTTTCCCTTACGTTGGGTGTTGTACAGTCAAAAAAATTTGACATACGTGTACCCTTCTCTTCTTCTTTTTTATCTCTACCATACACGTGCGTCCGAGGGCCACGCATTATTGAAAAATAACGCTTTTCCCAATATATTTACATCCGTATGTTTCTGTTGCGGTCTCTCATTTATTTTCTGTGAAGTAGTATAAAAATGCGTTTTTAGCAGTGCGTCCATGAGGAACGCCTCCTTGTGTAATCCCTGCGGAATGCTACTTTCCCTCTATTGGTATTTTTCTTCTCTTGTTGCTTCTTTTCTCGCCTGTTTTGGGATCTTGACAGAGGACATAGGTCTTTTTGGTTCCTTGTATCTCTCTTGCCGAGCGTTTTTACATCTATTTCCCGACTCTCATTGTTGATTGTTCAATCGGTTTTTGTGGTTGTGACAAAGTTAAAATTATGTTTCCCTGTTAAGCTCTTCGTTCCTTTCTTCTTAATTTAATGGCTTTCTGTGGCCTGAAGTTCGATTGTGTTCGGAGTTCTACCAAATTCCGCGTTTGGGGTAGCAGTGTGTGTGGAATTGTTGATGTTCCCTTCTTGGAGGAGGAGGTCAAGTGTCGGCTATGTTTCCAAGTGAGTATCGGTACTGTGTGTAGCGCGTTTTCGTTCCGTGTGCTCTTGAGGTGCTAATTACTTTTATTTCTTTTTAGGTCATTCAGTTGTATACGTGCCCAGCTGTTCCGTTGACTTTGAAACGTTCGAGGGTTTAGCTTATTGTCCTTGAGCGTTCTGCCATCCTGGTTCCTGTTGTTTGCCCCACTCATGGTTCGGTAAGTTACTCTTTCTCTTCATTCTCCCTTTGTTTTTGTTCTTTGGTTTTGTTGTTAATTTTCTTCCCTTTTTTCTTTTGTAGTCAGGGTTATACCTTGTGGTGGATCCTTGTAAATTTTTCGACTTCGCTTTTTCGACGGCCGTGCGTGATTGGGTGTCAGTGGGGCTAGCTTTGCCCATCCGCTGATTTGCGTATCGTGGTGGTGTTTGCCGTATCGACGTCCGCTGTCCTGGTGGTGTTTTGATTCAGGCAATCCTGTACGGTTGCGATGTGATTCAGCCGTCGCGCATCTCCGGCCCTGTGGAGCGTAAGCATTATGCTGTTATGGAAAATGGGGCTTCTTATGTCCTGTTCGTTGGGTGCCGCTGTCATGGTATGGTGCTCATTGTGGTCGCCGAGGTTCCGGTTAACCCTTTTCTCGACTTCCCGATCGAGCGGCGTCCGTTTATCTAGGTATCTCGTCTTTCTTAGTTATTCTTTCCTTGTATTATTTTATTACACTAAACTGTGTACGTATTTTTATTCTTTTTTTTTTTTTTTTTTTTTTTTTTTTTTTTTTTTTCAGATTTCGAGTTTCGCCAAGAGCCTGTTTGTTGCGTTCGATGTTCTTCGAAATGATTCTCCTCGCTGCTTTACGCCTGTCCTGGCTAATGCTCTGCCAGTTGTTACACGGAGAGAACCAACAAGGTACTATTTTATGGTCCTCAAACCTAATAATTGCTCGATTACTTTTCCATGTTATATTTCCTTAAACAAAAGCCAAAATAGTCTGAAATTCGCACGAAAATCAGTAAAGTCAGTAAATTAGCAATAATATGACCAACATGCACCGTTTTCCCAGTACTATAAAATACAATCTCTGTTACGCCATCTGTTAATTGGTATAGTGTATCTACAATATTTGCGTGATTCTCTTTCGTTTGATCATCCCGTGCTCATCACGGAATTATTCTGGTAGCGTACAGGCGGTATAATCGTAAATATGTACTTAATAAAGCAGCAGTAGTTTATCTATGTATGGGCAGTTGGGCACACGCACATATATATAAACACACACGCGTATATGCACTCACATGCAACAAAGGTATCGTACTATAGCATGCATGCTGTTCTCATGTGTATATACCTTGTGTATATCTATAGCTAAACCAGAATCGTTCGTCAAGTAAACCAGAATTATTCCGTGACACACCTCGGAGTATCAGGCGAAAGAGTTCCTTGCTTATTTGGATATCTCACAAGCAAATTGTGGCCAAAACATCTGCAATAATACTGTAAGAAATGTTGACTTTTTTTTGTGCTGTTAGCTCGGCGAATATACCATGAAAACATCCGGTATTAGCTTGAAAATTTTGTAGTATTATTGCGTGTACAAGTCAACCTAGAATAATACTTTGTTTGTTCTCTCCGTGTATGAAGTCTCCGTCCCCGTCGACTTCTGCTGACGTTCGTGGTCTGTTGCCGACTACGGTTCCTGGTGTTGGCCTTTTCGAAGTTGCTGCGGCTGTTCCGAGCGTCTGGTCCTCTTGTATGTCTATGCCTGGGACTTTGGTATAAGGCGGAATATTTTGTATGTTTTGGAAGTTTTCTTCCGAGTTTGTATCTGCCGTCAATCTCGATAATATACAGCTTTTTTTCGTCATAATTTTTTGCATATGTGTACTTCAATTTTTCCTGTATTCTTTTTGTTTCGGCGTTCTGTGCTACGTATTCATGTCTACGTACTTCGTTCGTGCGTGCTGTTATTTACTCCTATGGGTGTCATCCCCCTCCCTTTTTTTTTTTTTTTTTACATAGTTTGCGGGGATCTTATATTGCGCGAGGGAAAACAAGGAAAAAGAGCGAGCTGCAGGCCCATGTACTATTTTGCGTTTATGCTTGTCCAATTTTTCCTTTTATTATTATTTTTTCCCCAATTTGGCATAAATATACGTGTAAATTTATATCGCGGTGTTTCACTAGTATGTCTTGCACTACTTCCCTTATATGCGTTGGTTGTTTTTATTATTTTCTGTTTTTGTCTTCTTCTTCCTGCTTAATGAAATCAGATTATGTGTACGGTCAGCTAAAATATAGACTATTCAGATCTGTTTCCTGTGCTCCTGCACCTTTGATGAACTTGTATTGATATACCTGGTGTGCTATTTTTTGCCTCTGTTTGCCGATTCTTTTCGCTTGTGTCTTCACTTGTTTTCCTCAGTTTGTGTTTCGCTCTCGAGTTTTCACCACGTCTGTCTCTGGTGAAGTGCATGCTCTGGATATTTCGAATCGCCTACGCGATCTTCCTCGTGTTCTCGATGATCCTTTCGAGTCCTTTAGTTACATTTCGCCCTTTATTATCGCAGTGCTTACTGAATCTGTGTTCCGTGACGTTATGGAGTGTGCGAGGTGTCGACGAGTAAATGTATTATTTTGTTCTTTTCTTTGTTGTGTTGTGTTATACCGTTCCAGTTCTTATTTTTTCCATCTTTTTTTCTTTCAGTGCTTTAAGCTTTATTTTTGTTCTTTTGTGCCCCCGATTGGACGTCTGCATGGGGCCACCTTGGTTGTATTAGACGGACCGCATGTCCTGTCTGCTGTTTGGTTTCCCAGAGACGGATTTGTGAGTCCTCTTTTATTACATTCCCTTTTTTTTTGTTCTAGCTTGGGCATCAAGTAGCTGTTGACTCTCGTATACTGTTGGAAATGTCGCCCACGTCTTATCGCTGTTCTTCTTGGCCCTCTGGTGCCCGCCTTCTGATCGTGCACCAATTACCGTACCTTTGTGGCCTTGGCTCTTGCAGAATTTGGTGTCCGTTGAAGGTATTGGTAACGGTTTTCTTTTATGATGCTGTACGACCTGTGACGCGCCTATCCAGCGCGGTTGTCCACGTCAATTGTTGCTCCCTTCAAAACGAGTGTTCTTATTCTTGCGTTGTAGATATCCGTGTCATGGCCCTTTGTTGGCCCTCGTGGCTGACGTCGTTTTCCTCGCACCTTCCACGGATTATGTTCTGGAGCGGGATTTCAATGTGCGGGTGAGTATTGGTTTCTTTTCCTTTGTTTTTTTCTTCGCATAACTCTCCCTAATTTTTTTTCACTCTTGGTTTTAGTTCAAGGATTCTCCATTTTATTTACAACGAGAGCATTTGCTTTGGCCAGATTAATGAGCTGAGTCGTGTTCCGTGTGTACAACAAATAAAATAAAGGTTGTTTTTTTCACATAATTTTTGCATTTTTTTTTTTTCGTCTTGTTCACCCTTCTGATTAGTATCTTATGAGTGTGTACGTATGTCTTATATCATCCTATCTCTCCTTTTCTTTTTTTCATACAGCTTTCGATCTAAGTAGTGCTGCATGCGCTTCCCATTTGGTTTAGTTTTCTGTGTCGATTGTATACATGCGTTAGCTGGTGTTCAGCGCGCTTTCTTTTCCAGCGCGTCCGAGGGCCGTGATAAAGGAAAAAATTTTTTTGTACATATTTTATGAATATTGTTTCCTTAGAAAGGGGGGTGTTGATTGTCTGAATGTCCGTTGGGTACGCAGTTATTCGTTATTTTATATTTTCTTACCTCATAATTCGTTGTTCTCTCGCAGCTCATCTCAGGACTGTGAAATACATAGTATATTACTCACCTAAGGAGAAAAAATAAGGAACGTCTCAAATTGCAGACAATTGACGATAAGCATACGATCTGAGGGATTCTTTGCTTCCTCCCGTGGGTTGTATACAATTTTTCATCAATCCTGCGCCGAGAGAAGGGATTTTCGTTCCACGAAGTGGGATGAAAGTTCCTATTTTCGGCGCAGTATGATGAAAAAGAGATTCCTTTCTAATGAGTTCTATATTTACTTGTTGGCGTTGATTTCGTAAGAAGTTCCCGATTTCTAAAAGGTCCGTACGTTACGTTTATGTGTGCATTTTTTTCTGTATCTGTTAACATATTTAATTTTTTATTCTCTATATTTCTGCATTTTTGTTTTTGTCCTTTCAAGGGCCGAAAAAAAAAAAAACATGTTTATTCTGTAGTGTCTTGCTCCTTTTCCTTCTCGTTTTCCGCTGGGTGTGGGGATTTTAATATACACGCCTTTTTAATTTTGTCTACATGTGCTACGCGTATTTTGTTGTCTTGTTGTAAATTTGCGTTGTGATTTTTGTAATCTATGCCCGTTATTTCACATGGCCCCTCAAAATGGTCATTCTACTTCCCTTTGGACGGTTCTTTTAATACGTATACCATTTTCCTTTCCGTGAAGAACTTTGTATTCAGTTTCTTGTCGTAATAGTATTTTGATCTGTACTTATTTTGCGTCTCTGTCATTGATGCTAGCGTTCGTAATTGTGTGAGGTTCGCTGTTATTTGTTATAGTAAGTCTGTGTATGTGTGTCCTTTTTCCGGCTGCTTAAAGCTTGACGAAAATATTGCACGTTGGCCGAATAAGAGCTCGTGTGGGAAGTAGCCTGTGCTCTTGTGCTCTGACGTATTGTATGCCAGTGTGCACAGTTTTAGTATCTCGTCCCATTTTTCAATTTGGCTAAAGTATGCCTTTAAATATTCTGGCAGGACGTGGTGCATACGCTCGATCGTACCGTTGCTTGGCAGGTGGTAAGCTGTGCTCCCGATTTGGTCGACTTTAAATAGTTGATCGAATTCCTCCATAGCTCTGTTCATGAAGTGTATCCCCCTATCTGATAATAATTTCTCTGGGGCTCCGAAGTATACAATGAATCTGTTCGTTACGGCTCTCACTGTTTCCTCTGCCGTTGCTTTCTGAACGGGGACCAGCACTATATATTTGGTTAGCCATTTTTGTATTGATAAAATGTGTGTATTGTTGCGAGCTGATGGTTAGTTTATTGGTCCATAGAAGTCTATCGATATTTTTTCAAATGGTCTGCTCGGAGTGTCAGTGATCACCATAGCTTGTTTTGTTTTTACTCCCACTAGCTTTTTCCTTTGGCATGACGAGCAACCAGATACGTATTGCCTTACGTCTGGCCTCATATTTTGCCAATAAAAATCTTTCGCTACTTTGCTACACGATTTATTAATACCACGGTGCCTCCTACTGCCGATTCATGATATTCTTTTATTAACTTATATCTCTGATCTACTGGTGGCACAATCAATGTATTTGTGTATATTGTAGCGTTCATTCTTATGCCTTTGAGGATTTCCTCAAACTGTTTGACTACGTACGTCCATTAGTTAAAATTTAGTATTGCTAAGTCTCTTACCAGTCCTATCGTTTTTTATATGTTTAACATTACCAGTGATCTAAGGGCTATCATGCATTTCTTTATGTCGGATTTCAGTGCTGAATTCTCGAGGTGAGTTCTCGCGTACATTCAAATAACACACATTTTCCTTATTTTGGATAGCATGACGTCGCCGACTGCCTTCGTCTTGTTATTCATGACTACTGGATTTATATAGCCTCGCTCGTATGACGCGTCGATAGTCTCTATGCCTGGAATATCGTCTGTTATTGTGAAGAACGCTAAGTTATCAATATATCTGAACGGGTGATCTTCGACTTTTCTTTTTTTTTAAATGGGGTGGGGTCTGTGTTGCCTTGCGGGACCCATGGAGGTATGTCGCGTGGCAATCGTGTCCTACATACTCTATACTTTTCCATTGTGCCCGCTTTGTTGAAAATGTTTCTCTCCTCGCCGGGACTATCGTCGCTTTCTTCTATGAAAGCTTTGTTTAAGCCCCAGTCGCTATCCGGTGAGAGAGAGTCTCGTTTGGTGTTAGTGTTCAGTGGTGGTAGAGATTTAGGCGTGGGCATTATGCGCTCTTCATCAGCCTTCTCTCTTTCTTTCTCTCTCGCTTTCTTCGTCGCTCTCTGTATCCCATGTGCCCTGTTCACCATTCTCTCCGTCTCTTTTGTTTACAGATTTTTCATTGCTGTTTCCTTCAAGATTTTCCTCTGTGTTATCTTGAGGTTCCTGATTATTGGAGTCATTGTCTTGGTTTCCATTATTATTTTTAGGTGAGGTGTCGCTATTGGTTTCCTCTACGAGGGCTTGGTAGTGTTGGCTTCCAATGTGTATGTGCTTGAATTCTGCGTCTTCCCCCCCATAAAGTGTTGGTATACTGTCTTACCGGTTGCCACTTGTAGGTGTATGCATGTGTTTACTCCATACTGTTGTGAGAATACAAAAGCGCATTCCCCGTTGCCGAATTCATGGTTGTTATTGAGTATTGTTCTTACTTCTTTTGGGTCTTTACATTTATTTATCAATTTTGACTCGTGTAGCAATTTTCTAAGTTCGTCTGTTGATTCTGCCAATCCGTACAGAAGTATTAGGCAATGAAACAGACAGCTCCCATCTCTAGGGACACCAATCATTCTTGGAGTTCTGCCATTTGTAGGGTTCTGCACATTTAGTCCCCGATATTCGAGTCTTCGCATCTTCTTCGTCGTTCATTACGATTGGTACATCATCGCTTTCCCATACATCGATTCGTATGCCTTTTTTCCCCCTAATATATTTCTTTTTAATGTTGATTGAGACCTTTGCTCGAAATCGATTTGTTAATTCGTTAAGTATTGATTTTAAATTGGTAATTGAATCTCTGTTGTTATCATAATTTTCGTTTTTGCTGTCGAGTTTTTGTATATCTAGCAGTCGTTGGCTTGCATGTTCATTCGGTGCCGTTCGGCTTGGTTCGGTCATTTCCGCCCTTTGCTTGTCTACCTATTGTCTACCTTTGACTCTACCCTCTCTCTGCTGGTCCTGTACCCCTCTTTTATATTCCGATATCTCTTTACCTCCTTTGTCTCCGTTAGGTGTTTCTGCTGTTGCTGATTCCACTATTACCTTCCTAGCTTTCCGCCCTCTTTCTTTTTCTGCTCTCTCCGCAGTCTCGCTATTCTGCGCTAGTTGGAATCCACAATGTTTTGCCGGCTCGGGTTTCGTCTGTGTTGCTCCCGGTGAATCGCAATGCGCAATAATAATCTCTTCCAAGTTGTGCGACTGCTCGATAGTATTAGAAAAGTATAGGATTTTCCTATGTAGTGCATCCAATTGACTTTTACGAGTTCTATGTTTTATTTTTTCTGTGATACCTTCGTTTATAAATGGTGTGCTCGTTGTTTCCGTATCTTTTTCCATATTTTTTTCTTGGCGTATGTACGCTAGTTTGTTGTCTGCTGGTCCTTGCGACAAAGATTCCGCTTACCGTTGTAAAGTTGTCTTTTTTGTCTTATTTTTCGGGTTTTCCGTCATTTCCTGTTCTTATCCTGTAGCTGTATCACTGTGACTGCTGGTGCTTGATATGTGCTCGCTTTCTCTAAGTTTTCTAGGCTTCTTTTTAATTACTCTCTCGTCTGACTCGTTTGAGTTAGATGTTTCTATTTTGACTTTCTTATTCTTGCGTATTAGATTTCTCTGTCTCCTTGTACGCATTTTGTATGGCCGTACCGGTGGCGCGTTTACGTCTTCGTGATTGTCCCTTTCCTGTTTTTCCGCGAGTTCATACAGCTCCCGGCGTAGTAGTTCCAGCTTGTCCTCCCGTTCATTTATTATTGGGTTATGAGACAGGGCATCCGGTGCCTTGTTTATTAGTCCAGGTCTGTAAACTACATCAAACTCGTATCCTCGGAGTTCTGCCTTTAATTTTGTAAATCTTAGGTCCGGCTTCTTTGATGTATGGAAATGCTTGAGCGATTCGTGGTCTATGATGACTGTAAATTTGCGATCGAACAAATATGGCCCAAATTGCTCTTTGGCGTACACTATCGCCAACAATTCCTTATCGTAGGTCGGATATCGTAATTTACTGCCTTTCAAGCATCTGAACGCATGTTCACAAGGGTGATCTTTACCTATCTGTCCCTGGCTTAAAACGCCTGTCGTTGACTAGGGAGTAGTGTCGTGTTCGAGTCATAGAGTGTTATTATTCTATCGTATGTTTTCTGTACGCGGGCCTACAGTCCATGATACCATTTTTACCATTTGCTCGAATAGAGGTAACTTAACGTAATCGCCGTTAAATGTTGACACGTTTGTTGCTAAGTGGCTTAATGACGACATCGTTTTCTGAATTTGGCGTTCGTAATTAAAATTTTCTGTATAATGCGGAGGTACCGTAAATTGGTTTTGGGCATTTAAGTAATTTGTCTTTTATGAAATTTGATTCAAATCCCTCTGCACGATGGGGTTGTGTCGTTGTACTTTTTTGTCTATAGTTATTATTGTTACAGTTCGTATCGTGAGCAACCCCCTCGCTTCCAATTATTTACTACCCTTTTGAACTATTAGAATTTGCATTTGTATTTAACGCTGTGTGGTTCTTTGATAGATTTGTTGTAATAATGGATATTTTGATCGTGTAGATATTTGGTTTGTATATTGTTGCACCGCCTGTGCAGCTGCTTCTCTATTATATCGTGTATATTTGTGTTGTGTCTGGTTTGCGCTTTATTGCTAGGTCGATAAGTGAAGGGTTGGCTTCTGTTAGTTGTCACATTTTCACGCTTGGAGTGGGGAGTTAATTTTTTAATAAGGAGAGTTTATGTGTTTCGGTATGGGATGGCGCATCGGCTTCGGTATTGCTTATGTCTTGCCTATGAAATAGCCGCCCGCGTCTTATGTTTGGCGTTAATTTCCTTAACATTTTCATCATAAAAAATTTCTGTTTTTTGCTGGCTTTTTACTACTTTGCCCATGATTCTGGATCATCTTCTAAGTGAATCCGTACCACTTCGTCGTCTGTGTTAATCGGTCCCACTGTGTGTTAGTCTGTGCATCTCTCGACTTCCTGTACTCCTCCTTCTAGTGTATCGTTTGTTTCTATGTCACTCATAATGTCACTCTCTAGTTTTATCTGTAGTTTGTTTTGTGTATTCGTATATATACATATATATATATATATATATATATATTTTTGTTTAATCATAAGGCACTGTCGTTACTGTGTATTTTGTGTTAGCCCGATATATACATGCGCGCTTTAATTAGTATTCGTCAATAGTCTTTTTTCCCTCGCTTTTGGTTAACTACTCCTTGTATTTATTAATTAATTCAGAAAATTTTGTATCGAGTGCTTGTCGCCTGTATATCGGGTACATGCTTGTGCATGCAATTATGTGTTACTACCAAGGTCCTTAGATTTTGTGATTTAGTAATAATATCAGTATGAAAAATTTTTTTCTTTAAGTGCATTTTCTCTCGGGGGTTATGAGTATGGTATATAAGAACAGTGAAATGTTACTTAACAGATTCCTTTCACCGTGGTCAGTATAATGATGATTCTGTGAATCCCTATGAGTTTGCCTTTAATCCTTCTGGTAGTTGACCTGCCTCCGCTTTTCCCCGTTGTTTCCTACTTTGATGTATCCCGTATCCCGTCTAGGCTCAGCGTACCGTGTTCTTTTTTTTATCCGTATTTTCCTGGCTGTAGTAATTCGTAGTTGTCCTAGTATTTTGGTATATGGGTCCGCTGGCTTGATATGCAGTTTCTTCTCTAAGAAGAAGTTCTCTCTTTTGACGCTTCCTCTAGGTTCTTTTTATTGTGACGGTTGGGCCACTGAATTTGGCGTCCGGCACTTTTGACATTTTTTTTTCACTGTACGATAAGCGATTCTTTTTCTTTTCTTTATTTTATTATGTTGAATGATCAAAAAAAAAATTCTTAAATTTTATTGTTTCGTGAGACTAAGTGATTTCCGCGCACACGACAGACTGTATAAATTTTTGTCTGTATCCCTCTTCTGACACCAGCTGTTATGTGCGGTTCACAGTGCGAGAATAAATAATATGCCGACTTGTGGTTAACTTGTGCTTTATTATCATTCCTTATGTTTGAGGGAAGTTGCGCGTGTCCTAATCTCGTGGGACCCGTCCTTCCGCTGTCGTGTCTCTAGCTTATCTCCCCCTTACTCTCCCTTTGCTCTTCTTTTTCTATCACTTTTCCTCTCTATTCCCCCACCTTTCGGGCCCAAGCCAGTGGAGCCGCACGCACGTATAGCTATATGCTATCGTATGTAACACAATGCAGTAGAATCAATATCTTAATGTGGTAGCAAATTAAACCGCATAAAGCGAATAATTTAAATTATGTTAGCATTTGATAAAATATAAACAACAACGTGATTGAAAAGTAAGGTTATATTTATACGCGTCAATTGTAACCGACGGACGCAAACTAATACACACGCATAGATGGACGGCAACCTTCATCTCTCTCAGTCTCTCCCTGTGGCTTGTAGACTACTCGTCTTACCTCTAAATTAGACAGATCAATATTCTTGTAGGAAGCAGCGTAAGCACGCAGCACTGGTCTCTTATTGGCCAGCAGCTGTGCACAGCATGTGTGTATGTGAGCGTGCGCATGCATACTTAACTGCTTGTAGACGAATTTGATATAGTTTATCTATATATTTTCGCTGGCAGCAGCGTAAACTCGGCGCTCCTTAGTAGAGAGAGAGAGAACAGTATTAGTATATATATAGGCGTGACAGAAAAAGTGTTACGCTTTGAAAATTTTCACTGCCCTAACGGGAATCCCAACCTCCTATGAAGTATTTTCACATCAAAAAGTACAATTTAATCTATACAAATAGATTCTTATCCTAAGACATTAGAGATGTTTAATGTATTGTAACATACTTTGACCCACTGACAGTGCGTAAGCCACGGTTAATAGAAAACGAGGAGTGCTCGATTAACAAATGAATTTTAGGAATGTCTATAGATACATACAGGATAGACTGCTCGGTTTAAAAGAGGGGGTACTGGGAGAAATACTTAATCTCATCTAAATGAACAAAAGTCGAGGGCACATCAAGTGGGGGGATGGCGGAAGAAGTCTTAAGGAGGATGGAGCCCCACTAGTGTATATGTATAAATATACGTATATTCCTATAATATACAGCGATTTCAGTGAGGCTGTCAACACCCCCTCCTCAACCCCCTCACTTAAATTTAACTCCCCTCCTTCAAATAAGGAAAAATATTTTTATTTCAATAACAAATTAACCCAATACAGCCTCTCCGTGTTATAATTTATCCCCCCTTGGCCCTCCTCACACTACTTTCTTGCACCCCTCAACCGCCACTCAGTTCCCTCTCCTTACAATCAAGAAAAAATTGTTTTAATTTTTATGTCAAATTAACCTGATAAAATTTTTGATTACCCCCCTCATTGCCCTCTCACCACCTCTCAATTTATTTTTACGCCTGCTCGCCCCTCCTCCTTTTTTACTACGATTTATTTGTCCCCTGCTTAGCCCACTCTTATAAGGAGTCAAAATATTCTTTATTTTCATGTAAGATTTATTAAATACAATCTGGGTCAATAGTTCCTCATAATATTAATGATATTCAGTATTTTTGTCTCTATATTTTTTACACCACCCATAAGGAAAATAAACAGGTGCGTTGATCTTTTTTGTTATTATTATGTAAATATATTTTCGACATGATATACGTATACGTAATTATAATATTTTATAATATGCTAAAATAATAATAGTGGAGATCATCGGTTATCAGTTCTTTTGTGGAACCATAAAAATGTGCCCTATATGGAAAATGACATTCATAATTCAATATGAATCGAAAGTGCGCCATGAAAAAATATTGTAACGTGAAAAAAGGTATCAATGTGCTCGCATTTTTCTAGTAGAATATAATGAAACTATTTTTAAAAATTTTCAGAAAGTAAAACGGTTTTTGAAAAATTTTTACATTATATTACGTGCCCTTCCATTTTGCCACATATATAATAATAATATGTTTATCAAAAGTAATCAAAAGTACTAATCAACGTTTATAAAAAGTTTTTTCACATTGATTAATTTGATATAATTTTCAAAATGAATCAAAGTCTCCTAAGAGTTGGTGCGAAGGGGGTGAATCCTACTAGTGTATGTATACATGGAATTTGTCCTTTGCATTCTTCGCCCCAACCCCTACAATTATTTCTTATTCCATATTCCTTTGGATGATAAGAAATATGTTCAAACTCCAGTTCTTATAACTTTTTAAGATGCTGATATTCTTTCTCTGATAGTATAAGGAGCATTTTTCACCTTACCCTCATTTAGAGATATACTTAGTAAGACAAATTCTATTTTCTTGATAAAATTCTGATGGGACTCTGCGTATAGTTTGGAATTAACCTACTGCTTAAAGCTTTATATACTCTTTTATAACTTTTTAACCTTTAAAAGAAAAGACTATCACTATTTGGTCATATGTTACCTAGAGTATAAATAATTATAAACCTTTCTATTAAACATGTTTTCACCTAACACCACAACAAATATTATTTAAATCACTTGACTTGTTCTGTGAGGTGACTCACAATAATGAGCCTCCCTATTAGAGCAAAACTTCTGCAGTTAATATTGTATAATTATATCTTATTCTAATTCATGTAGATATTGGTGGTATGTCATATAGAAATAAATAAAAAATTTAATATTTTTACATAGTTAATCACCAATATGACCAAAAAAGGATTATTGCACCAACTTTATACCTAATTATAATTTAAAATATAATTAATATAAATTTATGTATATCTAAGCCTTAATTAAATAAAAAAAACTAATTATTTATTATTCCTTTGTATAAAGTCCATCTTTTTGCGTCGTAGGTAATGTGGGAAAATATATTTAAAAAATGTAGTTAAATGTACATATAAAATTATGTATAAGGTCCGTGGAGACCAGTGGGGAAACTTGGTACCAAGTTATGTAAGTCAAAATAACAAAATTGACGTTCTCGTAAAGTCACCATGTTATCAATATATACACCCTTACAAACAACTATATAATATACGAATATATAGATATATATGCATGTGTGTGTGTACCATGTGTATGAAGTGTATGTGTATAATACGTATGATTTTATATATATTTCTCATATTATATAGTTGTAAGACCAAATACAATCGCTAATTGCTAATATATCAATCTCTAATATATATACAATTGCATATATATCATCTTATCTTTGACAATAAATGCAATGCTTCATGTGGTATATTATAATACGAAATATTTATGTACAATATATGTTATTTTCAAAAGTATGAAATCATATGACTTATAGTTTGAGACTGAAAATAAACTGCTCACTTAAAATCATACATTCTTTTCAAGATAGAATATTCGGGGGTTGGTGCGTTAAGCACTCAGGGGGTGAAGTCCCATAAGAGTGTGTGTATATGTATATATATATACTAGTAGTGCTTTGCCCCCCTGTGCGCTTTGCGCGTCAACCCCCTGTTAGTGAGTCATAATGTTTCACGTCGGCTTTGAAATAGGAAGCAATAGGTTTGAAAAAAAATTTAAAAAAATTTTTTTTTAAATAAAAATACATAAGTCGTATAAGTAATGATAATAATTACACAAAAAATATAATTACATACCTTTCATATAAGCTAATCACGTTTGTCATAAAAGCTTCAGTTGATTTGTGGTAAATAATCAATAGTGGTTTATAATAGACGTAAATGAAATATGATTATTTAACTAACAAAAAATAATAATTCCAGCATAGTACAGGAGATATTTTGACAGTAAATATTATTGTTTAGTGTATATTCGTATTATTTTGTATTCATTTTCTTTCTCATATACATACATATTTTAATTTTGATAAATACACATTGACCTTTGGTTTCCTTTCAAAATAGTTTAATCTGTATTGTGTGTGACGTGGTAGCTGAAGCTATCACGTCACTATATACCTATATTTTTGGGCGAGTCATTGGCGGCTACCGAGTCCTATGATACAGTATATATTTTACATATGTATCGTTTTACAACACATTCCTAATGTGTGTTCTCGGTGCCGTGGACTACGAGCCAGAGGAGAGAGAAGGACCGAAGACCAGAGAAGGGATTGAAAGTGTGTGTGGTATGATTGGGTGAGCATGTGTGCAAGGTAGAGAAGGAGAGAGAGGCGAGGGCTCGCGACACGTTAGCGAGGTGTGAGCACCGAGCGGCCGCGTCAATTCCCTAGTTTTGGAAACCTCCAAAAATTTACCGGTTTTTAGGCGTGTTAGAGATTTTTCGTATGGACGGGAGGGGCGCGCGCATCTGTCGAAGTGCACTGCCATAACGAGTCAGTACCGCGAGAGCCATCAGAGAGAGCAGAGTCAAGCAGCCACGAGAGAGAGAGAAAATAGAATAGTGACGAGTATCCGCGAGACAACAACGCGAGAATCTTTAGAGCAGAGTAGAGTAGAGTAGACAAACAGGCGGAAGACGACCAGGAGTCGCTCAACCCAGGACATCTACCTCGAGGACATTGGAACTATATATATATATTTTTATACAGAGAGAGAGAGAGAGAGAGAGAGTGAGAGGTGGGACTTGTACAGAGTAGAGAAGGGAGAATAAATAGCGCATCCGCTGTGAAAGTGAAACCAGGGAGTTATTGTTTTTTTGTGTATTTGGTGCCCCAAAGTCCCCTTCTAGTTTCCTTTTCAGGAATGTTCAGCGTTCCCGAGTCGAGCACCGGCGGCAGACCTCCCGGAGGAGAGGAATCCAGTGGAGAGGGACGAGAAGGAGTAAGTAAGCGAGTTTTGTGAGGGAATTCGGGACGGCGGTTTTTCCGGCCGAAAAATTCTTGTTACATGTGTAAGAAGTAAAAAAAATATGTATTAAATATTACTATAATGATTGATAATTATTTACATTCTATTAAAATTTTTTCTATTAAAATTTTATTAAAATTTCTTATTAACTTTTTTATGGACTCTATTGTAATGCCTTTTTAATGCATCTTTTTTTTAAAGTTTTGTTCCCCAATGTTTGAAAATTTTATTGTGCTCCGGGTTCTGTATATTTAAATGACGCAAAATTTAAATGTGTTGCTCCTATAATTTTTTGGTCACAGATGGAACAAGATATAATTTAAGCGTACGTATGCTCTCTAACGTGGCGCACGTAATGACTTTTTTTTATAACTACATTGCATACACTACATTCAAAAAATTTGTTATGTTTTTTTTTAAGAATTTTTAATTTTTCCATAGTTCCAAAAACGTATGGGCAATATTTCCTCTTGAGTTAGCTCATTGACCTTAAGTTATTAAATAAATTGATGAAATTTTGAATTTTTTTGCTCAATACTTTACATTATTAAAAAAAATTGTTTATAATCAATCTCATTGCAGAACGTACCCTTGTATCATCACTGAAATAACCTTTGGCTTGTATATTTAGTATGTGTCTGTTTATTATTTATTTTTGTTCTTTAACTTACTTAATTGTACAAATCTCTACTTAATATTTATTATTGCTTTTTTAAACTACTTTGAATTGATACAGCAAATAATTAGAGACCATCACTTATATAATACTATAGCCAGTAATAGTTTACCGCAGAAGTTATCTACATAGTAACTTGCTGTTAAGAAAATAATAATGCGAGCGCTACAATTAACAATGTGTGTGAGAGAAATAGGGAGTGAGGGGGCAAGAAAAATTGTGTGGAGTGACAATAGAAGGGCGGTGGGGGTTAATGGTGGGACAGTAGGGGGGATCGACTCAATATTTGTTGGGTTGAAATAACGTAGAAATAAGATGAATTTTCCCTTAATCTGTAGGTGTCCATGGAGGAGGGCAGTGGGGGGTCTTTTGAGTGGCAGGGGGCAGTGTGGGAGAGAGTTATGTAGAATACCTCACACATTTAGCTACATAATATAGAAAGGTATATGTATATTCACATATACAAATCCTGTTGTTATTAGTAGACACTTATTGTATTATTAGATACTTATTATAACATGTTACTGACATTACTTTTAATCTAAAAATTTTTTGCGAATAATGTATTTGATATCTAAATTGTTTTCTCCATTGATTTAAAAAAAATCCCATTTTCACTTTTGTACCTCAATAAACGGACATACACTTAACTATGAAAAAATGATGGTTTTTTAAGTATAATTTCACATCATAAAAACTTTGACTTTGAGACTTTGTTTATAGTCATAGCAAATGTTACAACTAATAAGAATAGTTTTTTATATAAATGGAAGGTAATAATAAAGTATTTCTAGAATATAATGTTATTTTTAGAATGAAAACTCTAACACTAATTTCTTATCCTGTAACTATTTTACCTCTTACGTTATATTTTAATAATTTAGTAATTCGCAATCGTGTGTCGTTACATAAGCCTTTTGATGTACTTAATTTTCGAGTTAATTTTACTGATGTACCTATTTTTTATTAGAGTTCATGAGGTGGCAAGCCTTCACGAATATTAGACATTTCTACCGAAAAATTTACATAAATATTATCATCTGATTTATCAATACGCTTATACGTTGCATTGTCTATTCTGTGATGAGTTTTAGTTTTTTTCTTTAATTTGTTGGAACAAAGTATATTTATCATGTAAAGTTAGTATTACGTTCTTAACAAAACAGTTGCTGTAATAATCGAATATTTTACAGTCATCATCTGTTATTGAGATTTTAAGAATGCAGAATATTTCTATTTCTCCTTATCCAGATATTAACAGTATTTTTGAAATTACTTATCATTGAAATAAATATTATTTTGTAGTCTTTAAATTTTGAAGTAGTTCCATAAAAATAATGGTTTGGTAGTTTTTTGTATTATTGTAGTTCCCTTACAGTTTTTTATAATTCGAAGGATTGGTCAGAAATCTCCTTCTTATACTTTCAGTTTATTACTAAAGCAACGTTTTGTATACACAAGTCTCGTAACGTACTACGAACGATTTGTCAAGTGATAAAAATGTACGTCTACTCTTTTTTATTTGATAAATAGCTATCTACTAAATAAATAATGTTATAAAGCTATTTAACCAAAGCAATTTTATCAACAAGGTAGGAAACCTTAACTATCTCCAGACTGCCTACTGTTTTTCTGATACATTAATATTCCAAATTAATTGATTGTTGTAAGCTAAATAAAATATCTGTTGATCAGTCACGTGGGAAACTGATTCATGCAAAGTAATATCTTATATTTAATTCTGATTTTATTTGCGTCAGTAATTAACTCTACACAATTTTTGGTAAAAAAGCGTAGAAATACATTTTCTCATTTACAAAGAACAAATATAGCTTGATTTTGACAAGAAATATTGAAAGTTAAAAAAGGAAGTGAAAAATAAGATCACACCTTATCATTTTAAAATCTGATTTTTTGTATTTCATTTTTTAATCTTAATAAATTTTGCCTTGACTTACTCTTTAAGGTATAAGAAATATGCGTCCACTCTTATTTTTTCGATAAAATAGCTAGTTGCTTAATAAATAATGTTGTGAGGCTATATAATCAAAGTAATCGTATTGACTAGGTAGGAAACCTCAACTGTCTCTCGACTACCCTTACATATTTTATTATATAATACAATACAATAAATATGTATATACATACAACATTTCGTTTTTTTGTATAACAACTTATCTTATTAATGCATAAAATCTTAGTCAATATTTATGTCATTTTAAGTAATATATGTAAAGCTGATTTTTCTTCAATTTATTTTATTAGCATTCAAAATACAAGAAAAACAGATAATAATTATCTAGTGTTTGTAATAAATATAGATCATATAAATGAACATTTTCTCATTTAATAAGTTATTTACAAAAAATCTACTAACTGTAAGAATATATTTTTGTTCGAATTCTGGCGCCTACAAACAGTAAAAAATAGTTGTCGATATGAAAATAGAAGCATTTACAAGTGCATACCGATTGTGTAAAAACTTTGTCACTGTGATTCATTAATTGTCATGAAAAACAATATAACAAGCTGGAATTGCTGTCAACATAATAAAAGTAGTGAATGTATTGACGTTCCTGTGCACAAGGTATAAACCCAGGATGATTACTTTATTTCTCATTCTTTTGACAGTCAGTATTTTTTGATTAGGACTATATTTAAAAGAATTTGTTATTTTTACTTATTCTATTACTCAATCTATTTACTATACTTAAATTTTTAGTTAATATCACTTCTGCTCTAACTTTTAAATATAGTTTATAAGGTAAAAGTCATTTACGAATATTATTTAATATTTCTGTTACAAAAATTTTATAAATATTATCATTACATTTTCTAAAAATTTTTTATATTGCTATATCTACACCATAATAAGCGATGATTTTTTCTTCAATTAGATTTAAAATTGTATTTGTCGTTTCAGTCTCAAAACGTTAATAAAAAAATTATCTAAGCACATACTCTTACGTATTTTTTCTTCAACTTTCTAGTAGTGGCATCCGTTTTTCGAAATTCTGCCTCCATAACCTCGAAAAATACAAAAGTTCAAAAAACACGTTATATCTTCATGATCTTAAACTTTTAGCACTTTTTAGACTAACTACATCAAAAGATGAGACTTTTTTTACGTAGATATAGACAATAAAAAAAATGGTTTTTTTTTCGTTTTTACGTAGTATTTAAATGATAAACGAAATGTCGCGAGCCGCTGCAGCCGCGCTGGCAGCGGGTCGGCCGTGTGCTATTTGCTACGATTAGATTGGTCTTTTTAGCTATATATATTGGCTATGTAAACAATTGTTATTTAATGAGGGTTTGCAATAGATCAGTAATAAATTTGTTAATAAAATTTATTTATATATTCAAGAATCTTATAATAATAAATAAATAGTAATGAATGTCCATAAAATATCTAATATTGACATTTTAAATGTATTTAATAATAAAAACACAGATGTTTTACTTAGTGTTTGGCTTCTGTTTAGTAACCCTCGTTTTACACCCTTTTAACTTTTGGAAGATTTCATATTGATTACTTAAAGACGTTTTCTTTACCGTTAGTTTATTATCCTTAATAGGGATAAATCTATGAGAATTTAGTGTTTCTGGAATCGTTCTTGCACTAGAAATATGTTCTTTTAGTTTTAAGGCAGATTCTTCATATTCACATTTACTACTAAAAAAAACTCTCGTTTCCTTACAGTGATTTTTTGCCCAGTTAAAAAGATTTTCTGCCGTTAAAATATGATTGCCTGCAGAGAGTTTCAAACACGTCCTTCTAGCGCCGCGTTTTATGTTCACTTCTATCCCATTACACGCTCTCTTCCCATGAGTGGTAGCGTGGAAATGCCACTCTGCTAGAATTTCAAGATATTTTTCATGATTTAAAATAAGATGAAAATTAGTTTTGTTTTTAAGATGTTGTGAAGCACCATCACTAACATAATATATTTTTTTTCGATTAAATTCTTTTTTTAAGTAGTCAAAGATGATTTTTTGATGCACGAATACGGTAATTGTGTCATGTGGAAGGTTATCAGATATCACTGCCAAGCTTTTATGCCTAATTTTGTTAATTTCCTTATAATACAGAACATCCGTAAATATCATCACTTGGTTATTATTCCAGTGGAATGACTGGGCTGTATTTTGAACCACGAACGAGTAATTCTCCGCGAAATCAAAGCTTACTATAAATTCACCGTCAAGTAAATTATTTTTTCAATTTTTTATGAATGAAGATTGTTTTTTAGCAAAATAATTATGTAGTAATGTGACTCTAATGCTTGTTGGTAAATAAGAAATTAATATGACCAATAGTGTACAAGCGAATGTTGATACATCAAAATCATCGTATCAAGAGGTGCATATGCATAGATGGTGGCACTTTCAATACAAGCACTCTATATCTTCTATACATGCCCTTTTTTTAATATCCCATTTACTTAAGACTCATAATGCTAAACTGCATAGCTTCTTTCTCAAAAAAATTTTTTTAAGAAACAAATAAGAATGAGAAAAATATCCTCCCCGGGTGTGGATCAAACACACAACCTTCTGTTTACTTGACAGTTGCTCTACCACTTGAGCTACCGAGGAACTGTACAATCACTCGCACCGTAAGTTAAGATAAGTTTCTCATTCTTAATTTTCAGAGCTGTCTTTCACCAAAGCCCGATAAAGTAGTTATGTAACTCATGCTTGTCGGTAAATTAGAAATTCATACGACCAATGGTATTCAAGCGAATGTTGATACATCTAAATCATTGTATCAAGAGTTGCATATGCATAGATGGTGGCATTTTTAATACAAGCACTTTATACCCTTCATACATGCCCTTCTTTCAATATTCAATATAATGAAGACTAATAATATATATAACAATTACATAATACATACAGTATTAGAGTTACATAACTACTTTATTGAGCTTAGGTGAAAGACAGCTCTAAAAGTTAAGAATGAGAAACTTATCTAAACTTACGGTGCGAGTGATTGTACAGTTCCTCGGTAGCTCAAGTGTAAGAACAACTGTCTAGTAAACTGGAGGTTGTGTGTTTGATCCGCACCCGTGGAGGATATTTTTCTCATTTTTATTTATTTCTTAAGAAAATTTGCTTAAAAAAGAAACTATGTGGTTTATTATTATGAGTCTTTAGTATATTGGATATTGAAAAAAGGGCGTGTATGGAAGATATAGAGTGCTTGTATTAAAAGCGCCACCATCTATGCATACGCACCTCTTAATACAATGATTTAGATGTATTATCATTCGCTTGTATACTATTGGTCGCATTAATTTCTAAAATAATCATGTGTTTTTCACTTCCTTAATTTTTTTCCAAGTAAATCCAAATATTTACGAATTTGCACTGTATTCGATGTTATCGTGCACCGATCAGTTTGCGCCCATAATTCATAAGTTACTTCAAAAATGAAGTTATGAACTTCTAATAAATCTAATAATAAAATTCGTAGTTTTCTGAAATTGGGACAATCTGAACAATTTTCTAAAAAACAATTTTCTGAAGGATTATCGCAAACAATGGCGTTTATACAGTCCGTGAAATTTTTAAGAGGTGTGTCCGTGGGTTTAATCAATAACTCTAAATTTATTGCATCAAGCATCAATTTCATGTTTTCGTGATGCACGCATACGCAAACATTGTGTGTACCACTACTTCCGGCTAAAATACAGTGTGGAGGCCTGAGCTGCACAAATTTCGTGAGACTAACTTTGACGTTTTCATTTTCCTATTTAAATAAAATAAATGATTTATTAAAATTTCCGAGTGGTAATCGTTTTTGAACATGCACCCGTGTACCATCATCCTGTTTGACTCAAACATAATCTTTCAATCCCGGCATTAAACGACTTACACTGTCATTCTCGTAAAAAAATTTTATGCAGTTCTCAACGTTAGGAGATGAAACTTTTTCTTTTTTTTATTGGGTAATGTAAGTATGCTATGTTCAGCAACTTAATCTAAAGCTTGTCTGGCTTCTTTTTTCGCACAACCAAATTCTTCCAAAAGATCTCTTCAGTTCTAAAACTTCGGGGTGAGAGTAAGCAACGTGATCCTGTCTTGCTTATTGCTTGATGATACAAATTTCTTTACAATTTGCTCCAATATTGTGATGCCTGCTTTACAATATTTATCGTCTTAAAGTTTTTTTTTAGATTTACACTTACAAGCCTTAACCTTTCACTTAACACAAATCAAACCATCATCTCGAATAAAAGGAAAGGTTTCTGTCAAAAATTACGAAAATTCAACCGGATTCTTCTTGACTTTGTTATTATTTATATTCAGTGGATTACAACATTTTATCATTTTGAGTACTTACTATCAAAAACAAGTTAAAAAAAACCAAATCACTGCTGAAATAAACTATCGATAAATGCGTAAGTATAAAGCTAACTTCGATTCTCTGTTAAAATCACATAACCTACGTAAAAAAATTACATTGAGAATTAAAAATAGTACCGAAACTTATTAAAACTTCAAACTTACGATGGCATAATCTTGTGTTTTAAACATAATGAACATTGTCATACAAAGCAACAATCAAGAAGTTCCTTGCGATATGCAAACCGCTACGGTTAGGTGTGTTTGTTAACATCGTTTGAATACTACGTAAAAACGACAAACCCCCCTTTTTATTGTCGATATCTACGTAAAAAAAGTCTCATCTTTCGATGTAGTTAGTCCAAAAAGTACTAAAAGTTTAAGATCACGAAGATTTAACGTGTTTTTTGAACTTTTGCATTTTTCAAGGTTATGAAGGCAGAATTTCGAAAAACGGATGCTACCACTAGAAATTTGAAGAAAAAATACGTAAGAGTATGTGCTTTGATAATTTTTTTATTAACGTTTTGAGACTGAAACGAAAAGTTGAAAATGTCGTGTTGTACGCTCGCGCGGGCCGTGCGCAGCAGCGCTGGGACAGTTGACGTGATTCTCCCCATGTATATAAAAAACATTTTGTAATAATATATTCCATAAATGTCATTGTATTTTCTGCATTAATTTCATGTTACAAATCTAATTTAAAAACAGAATATGAAGAAGTCTAAGTCTTTGTGGTTTCACAGGGCTCTATAAGTTAACTCTATAATGAGTCACCTTAATACGAAACTTATACAATTTGTATTAATGATAAACTAAGTGTAATTAGATTTTATGTTTTGTTATTGTTAAAATGTATATTAATTCTTGTCATAAATACATGTAAATAATCAACATTTTACGCATAGATTATTATTATTATTAACTAAAAAAGCATAGGTGATATAAATTAGGTTTTGATCGTTCTTTTAGTTGTATAAATAGAATGGTTAATTATTATTTGTATGTATCAAATCCATCTGTTTACTTACTGGGTGCAGCTAGCGTGGAAAAACAGATGGTAAAGTATTTGTAAATAAATATCAAGTATGCATAAAGTCTAATAAAATTAAAACTACAAGTGACACAGCATTCACATGAATACATTGTAACAAATGAAACCTCCTTACTAAAAACTTCTTTTCAACTATTTAAAAAAAATGCCAAATTCGTCTGAATCTGGTTGAATTTACTTTAACATTTTTTTATCTACTCAACAATCAACTATTCTATTTTTGAAAGCTAAGCAGAATCGTAATGCAAAACTTTTTTTAGCAGAGGTTATAGTTTTAGTACAAAATGTGAGAAAGGAGTTTATGCGTGAAGCGTGCATGAGAATAAAGCCTCACAAATTAATACATATAAGGGTATTTCTTACAACTATATTCTAACTTGGCTGCTAGTGCTCATGTGCACTAAAATCGTTCTTTTTTTCTTATAATAATTAGACCAAACTAAGTGTGTTGTTGAGAAATGAGTTATAAGTATCAAAAAACAAAAAACAAAAAAAAAAGTTTTCAGTATAAATGATACCTCATTCGCTTTTAAAAGAAACGCTACTGTATTTTTAATACTGTATTAGAGTGTAATTGTGTAACTTAAGTTACAAGATTAACCAAATTACTTACTTAATTTTTAATACTCTCTTAGAGTAAAATTGTGTCACGTAAATTGTAAAATTAATTAACATACTTTCTTAAGTTCCTCAAAAGTTTTTTATTTGAGCATTTATAATACGTGTCAATGCATAATTCGCGTGTATCCTTGATTACCTGCTTTTATTTCATAACAGTCTATTGTACACAATTGAAACAGTACGAGTAAAGTTTTTTTGGCAATTAAAAGATAGTAATTGCATAATTTTTTTATTTTCATTGTAGGTAGGGCTTCACGCAAGACGAAGAGTTATCGTGGTCTTGTTTTGGTCTTGTCCTGGTTTTCGAGACAGGAGTCAAGACAAGAGTCGAAAAAAAATTTTGAGACAAGACCAAGAGTCAAGAGACTAAGAATCTTGTATTGACAAAATTCTTAGGGACCGTACTTAATCTTATAACTATAATATAGTATATTTATTTCTGGTAATTTAATTTATTCTAATGCAAGCCAATTTAAAAAAAAAAACTACACAAAATTATTAAAGATCAATGTACATAAATTAAAAGTAACAAATTAGGATAAAACTGGTGTGATGCAATTTATACAAACAAAATAATATTCATAGTAAAATATTTAAATCGATTCCACAAATATCTTCCGCTAAGGCACTTTTCATCAACAAGTTAAAGCACAGCAAACTGCGAAAGGTTTGACACCTTAATGTGGTTCTTTCATGAAATGATTATGAACAGGATAGTATAAAATCGTACTAAGCATTTTTTACTGAAAGTTAAAGCCTAGCAATTTATTTATTGAACATAATTAAGTACAAAACTGACATAATAAAGTTTATGCAATTCCAAACATACTGCTATCTCGAAATATATGTGTTCACAGACTTAATTAAAAGACATTAAAAAATACAGGCATACATTTTCGTTTCCTTTGTTGAAAGCATAGACTAACATCCACTGCTGGTATTGTGAGGTTAACGGCGAATTTGAGATAATCATTCTCACGAACTTTTATTTCGTATATTATGATCTAAAATTTTGAATCAGTACTTAATTTTCTTTAATAAACAATATTAACAAATAATCTTTTGAAAATTAAGCAGTATTATTAAATATCAACTCGACAGTCAAACCTTTGACTCGGGAGTCATGAAAGAACCACCTTAACGAGGTTCTCCTGATAGTTATTATTAGTGATGCTTCCAAAAACATGCGTTTATCTAGAACTGATGACGAGAGTATACTTAAAATATTACGTGTCATTCTTGCTAAAGATTAATATAAATTTTCGTGATGTCACCACCAATATACTACATTGATTTCCCCTGTAGCTCTTAGTGCTTCGTAAGAGTTTTGGAGTTCATTATGCCAGGATCAGCCACTTGTTTGAGTATTTAAAAAAGTATTGCTAAAATTTAAAAAGTTAAGAACTCCTCTTCAATGTCGACGGAATCGCTTCCTTTACTCAAAAAGTCCACAAAATTTGATTCACAATACTGAGATTTGAATAGAGCTTCGAATTTTTCTACAATTGTTTATTTTAGATTTTTGCCGCACTCAATCGCATCAAATCCTTCTACTTTATGCCTTGGATCTAAGATCAAAAATAAGCAGTAAATCTAATTTGTCTTCGTATAATATGAGTATGTGTGTGTGTAATTTTTTTAATAGTACTTTGGTCAACAGCCAAGACAAGACCAATACAAGACAAGAGTAAATTTAGCCAGATCAAGACAATATTGCCCATTTTCGAGAAATTTCAAGATCAATACAAGAGTGATACTAATCTTGGTCTTGTCTTGGTCTTGTAAAGCCCTTGTAGCTCTACAATTTGTAGAGGTAGCTCAGTTGGAGAGTTGAAGATGATTTACTTGTAATTAAGCTTTGCTAATGCACAGGTTAGTTAAAGTTGTCTCTATTATTAAAATTAATCTGGTTTGACAAGATTTCATATAGTATTGTTCTAATTTAGGTCGTCTCATGACAAGAAATACGACAAAAAAATCATAACTTAATCAGCTAAATTGTTGAACAGCTAAACAGTTAAACTGTTATACTTATGTTAATAAAAAAGTCTCAAAATATTAGCGAAGTAGAAATTTCATCAAATAACTTTAAATTTGATAAGCCTCTTGATTCTCATCCTCTTTTATCTTTTAAAGAAGCTAGTAAAAAATTAGTTGATAAATGGAATAGGTGGAGTGTGTTAGATTTCGTTAGAATTAAAATGAATAGAAATCTTACATCTGAGAAAGGTAACAGCATTCTGGCTAGAGCTTATGGTTTAATCAAAGTCAATTGAGAAGGTGTATCTGTTATAATTCAAGTACCTAACATTTTTCTTCACTTTACTTTCGTTGACAAATTTTTATCTAAAACTTTAACGGAATACTCTCTCAAACTCAAAAAGTGTTTAAAACACAGCTATAAATAAAAATCTGTATTAAAAGACCTTGCTGTACCTGACAACTATAAGCTTGTATTTCTAAATGTTTTTTCTTTATATACTAACTTACCTCATGACTTGATTATAAAAGGTGTTTGATAATGTTCCTTTATACGGTAACTCGCCTCATGACATACTCATCAACAAAATCCTTGATTACCTTACTTTTTCATTGCAATCGACACATTTTTCTTTTAACAAAAAATTTTATAAGCAAATTATTGGCTGTCCCATGAAAAGTTCCATTAGTCCAGTATTAGCAAATATTGAATAAATTAATTCAAATGAAAGAAGTTACACTATAAAACTACGTTTTTATTTATGAAGTACAAAGTTGTTTCATTAAATTATAAAAAAATTTTTCAGAAATTTGTATGAAGTAGTCCCCGTATAAGTTTGGAATGGAATCCTAAAGAGTTTTAAAACCCCTATTTTATTTTTGTAACTTAGTATAAATTTATTTAAGTTAATTTAATTATAATATAGAATCTCTTAAGGTAACTTTCAATTAAGCCTCTGTAGTAACTTTGACATCATGGTCTGTATGATTTTTAAAATATAACAGTAGAAGGTACTGTACCTTAAATTTTCTTAGATTATTTATTATTTTATCAAGCACTCAAGCCTGTAGACAGTTATAAGCTCGCTTAAAACAGATAGAGAATTTTTTGTTGATCATAAGTCTCCAGTCAATCAGGATGCTATATTAAATCAAATAACCTTTAGTATCCTCAGGCTTCATCTTCCCAGCAAATGGTGACGTTAAAGATGTCTGAAATTTTCAGACTCTGTATGTACTCTGTGTGTATTGTGATTTTCCTCCAACATCAGTTCATTTCATGGAGTACTTTTAAATCAGTACATTAGAAAGTAATATTTATTATGCTTACTGGTACATTTTATTCGTTTCATATAAGGAATTTACTGTAATTTCATGAAAGTATAATTTATTTGCTGTTAATATGTTATTTGGGACGTAAGACACTTTTTTTTAGTTGCGAAATATATATTATTGTTAAAATAAGCACTTGTAAGGTATCATTGTCTATAAGATACTTTGTATTTTTGTCAGTTAGTATCGACATCTTTTCCTCTGCAGATGGTGCTGATTCGAATTTCTGCACGAAGCGAATACTAGGGTACAAAAAAATACAATTCTTGCCCAAGCTAAAAAATAACAGCATAGTTTTCGTCCAGACGCAAAAAAAAAAGATTTTTATCAGGCTCAGAAAGAAGGGCATTGTCTATATCTGGACTTGAGAAAACGGCATAGTCTTTGTCTAGACAAAAAAAAAGCGAAAGTCTTCGTCTGGGATAAAAAAATTGCATAGTTTTCGTCCGGACTAGAAAAAATGACACTACTTTCACCCGAGACGTCAAAAGGGCATAGCTTTTATCTAGGCCCAAAAAAACTATGTTCATGTAAAAATTCATGTAGGCTTACAAAAAAAACTGAAGAGATAAAGTTACGATTTTTTTAAAAAAGACTGATACTAGAACAAGAACAAGGTTTTAAGGTATTAGGGCTGAAAAAATGACAAGATAGAAGAGAAATAAGGAATGAGCGTATTGTCATGGAAAAAATATCAATATATGCCAGAGTAGTAATCTAAAAATAGTAAGTAACAATTGATACATTTATTTACAGTACTTTAATAATAAGGCCTGCAAAGAACAGCAAATTTTTTAATTTTAATTTATTTATCAGTTATGTTTGTTTCTATATGTATAAGTATTATACTTATAAGGCGTCATGCTAAAACAAATTTATACAAGTAAAAAATTCGAAGATGACTAAAAGTACTAATGAATTTCAAATTTCAGTCAGTATCAGAAAGTTCTAAAGTGAAAAAAAGAGACAAAGATCAAATAATTTAGAGATTACTATTTCAAGGAAGAGACCAAATGCTTTGTGGTTAAAAACAAATTCCTAATAAGCGAAATAATGTTATTGCTTAAGAATACAGCACAAAACAATTATTACTTTAAATGTATCAATAATATGATTAATAAGAGGTGTTATTTTATCACTTTTTATAAACCTACTTACAGTAATACGGTAGTTAATAACAAACCTCTTAACTATACATCGACACAAAATGGCTTCATTCAACTTTTACATCCATTAACTTTCACGTTCATCCCAATGTCTCATCATCAGTTTAAAATAGATCCAAACCTAATCGAATAAGAAGCAGATTATAACAATTGCAATCTAACTCATTAATAAAATGAAAGATAAAAAGTTGTGGGTAATACATTTCTAAAATTTTTTGGTCTTCATAAAGTGATCTCAATTACAAAATAAAACACTAAACTGTATTGGAAAGAGTAACTCCCTCAGAACTTACACTTGCTCGTTTTTTGATAATTTGAACATTGTTAATGGCTTACATTGCGATATCACATGTCATATACTTAATATGTATTACTTTAAAACACAAAGTTTCGTTTTTAAATTATAAAAAGCGAAAGCTCAGCGATATCGAACCATCGAGCGGTATAGCTGCTAATGCAATTGTGTGGCATATCACTTACTTCTCTTAAAACAAGCTACCGTCGCAAAGCTCGAACTACACGTGCAACCTCAAACAATCTTATAAAACGCTAATCTTACAAAATCAATTCGCGTAAGTACACTAAATAACGTAATTAATCAACAACTTCAACATTCTTTACTGCGGATGTACACAAGAAATATCGTACACAATTTTGACAGCAACTTGTACTTAATATAAAATCCGAGAAATCAGCAGTTTTAACCATCAATTACTGTAAAATTATTGCACAACAACTGTGCTCGTGTCAATCGAGGGTAATTGGGTTAAGCTCTAATTGGTCATTTAGATCCCTAACTTAACGCGTCCTTCTTACACGCAAGAGTGTAAAAAACTCCTCGCACATAACAATATTCGCCTTTACTCTTTCATCAAGTATTCCAAAGTAACTATAAAGGTTGGAGAGTGAGTTCTGTTGCGTCTTTTGAGCGAACGTAAGACTTAGTTCAGTGCTTAAGCTACGTATTAAAAGCGTGCATTTCAAGCAAATGTAAGACTTAGTTCGGTGACTAAGCTGTGTGAGAAAATTTCGAGCAAACCAAGCCACTGTAAACTCGCCTAAAAAGTGAATCAAGGAGGAACAAGAAAGAAAGGACCGTCGACTTGGGTTCCGACGTTAAAAGCAGAAGCCTAATCATTGTCATCGCCACGAGTGCCCTCGTGGAGGATTAGAAACGTCGTTGTCGTCAACCTTGTGAGATCTTGCGACTGCGTGCGCGCAAGCAGTGGCTAACCAATGATCATAAAAGTAAGGTAAGTTAAAGAAACTATAAATTGTATAACATTGTAAATGCGAATCTGAAACGTCATTATTCGTACTATTTGTAAAATTAACTATTTCTGATTTTTCTAAATTTGTTAAGTAATCAAACAAGACAAAACTTGGTTGTTGGTTGAATTAATTCAAAAACATTTCAACTACATAAATATATGAAACATTTCAAGATCTTATAATTCTAACTGATCGACACATAATTCTTACCTTAGTGAATAAAGTAAAGATCAAGGAAAAATAAAATAGACACTGTATAACAAAGACCTTTACAAGAACGTGAGATAAAAAGACTAATAAGATACGCTACCACCGTATGACATAAGACATAAACTCTAACAATAAGTCAACGCCATCTTATTGTACACCACCCCGTACATATAGCTCGGTAAAATCTAACATCACAACGCCAAGTCAACGATTTCAAAGAAAAGTATTCTGTTAGTAAAAACAAATAAGATCTTTGAGCCGATGGCTGGTTTATGATAAAAAAAATTAAATTCAATTGTTTGGAGAACAAATCTATGAGTTCTGCCTTTTACTTATATAAGTTCGGACGTAACAATATCGTTTCCTAAACCTAATTACTCCTATGATCGTTGGTTAGGTTGACCGCAACGATATTCCTAATCCTACTCAAGAGCACTTGTGGTGATGACAATAATTAGGCTTCTGCTTTAAACGTTGGAATCCAAGTCAACGGTCCTTTTTTTCTTGTTCCTCCTTGGTTCACTTTTCAGGCGAGCTTCCAGTGGCTTGGTTTTCCCGAACTTTACTCACACAGCCCAGTCACCGAACTAAGTCTTACATTTGCTTGAAATGCATGCTTTTAACACGTAGCCTAATCACCGAACTAAGTCTTCCGTTCGCTCAAAAGACGCAACAGAACTCACTCTCCAACCTTTATAGTTACTTTAGAGCACTTGATAAAAGAGAAAAGACGAATATTGTTATGTGCTAGGCGTTCTTATACTCTTGGGTTTTAAGGAGGATGCGTCAAGTTAAGAATGCGATCGACCAATCAGAGCTTAACCTAATTACCCTCGATTGACACGAGCACAGTCGTGGTGCTATAATTTTACAGTAATTGATGGTTAAAACTGCTGATTTCTCGGATTTTATATTAAGTACAAGTTGCTGTCAAAATTGTGTACGATATTTCTTGTGTACATCCGCAGTAAAGAATGTTGAAGTTGTTGATTAATTACGTTATTTAGTGTACTTACGCGAATTGATTTTGTAAAATTAGCGTTTTATAAGATTGTTTGAGGTTGCACGTGTAGTTCGAGCTTTGCGACGGTAGCTTGTTTCAAGAGAAGTAAGTGATATGCCACACAATTGCATTAGCAGCTATACCGCTCGATGGTTCGATATCGCTGAGCTTTCGCTTTTTATAATTTAAAAACGAAACTTTGTGTTTTAAAGTAGTACATATTAAGTTTATGACATGGGATGTCACAACATCAACAATAAAACACGACTTGGTTTTTCTTGAGCAAAAATTTTTCATCACCTGTTTGTCCGTCGGTGTGAATAGTCTACCTACAGTTTATTATTGGATAAGTTTTCTCCCTTATTTATAAGATGCTTTGTGTATAAAATAAAACTGTTGATCCATAATGCATGAGGTTTTTGCGTAAAAAAGTGAGTCTTGAAAAGTTCTCCATGATAAGATGAAATAGTGACAAATGTATAAATAAAAAGTTTTTGCTCAAGCAAAACTAAGTAGTGTTTTATTGTTAATGTTAACCCTAAGTAACTTAACTGTATTGCTTTTAAAGCTAAGCTTTATTTACACAAAGCAATGTCACTGTCGGTGGCACTGAACAGTAGTGTATGCGTGTTCTTTATTTTTTGAATTTTAAACGTTTTAAAATATTTTCTTTTTTATGTTTACAAATATTTATTGTGCGAATTTTTGCCGTCTTATTTTTAGTTTTGAATTTATAATAGACTGACTTAGGGTAAGCTTAGATGGAGTCTTAGAGCCTGCCAGACTGGCTTGAAGCTTAAAAGAGTGAGAGAGAGGTTAGATGTGGTCACGTGATAAACCTCCCTCATTCTTATGAGCTTTAATGCCAGTCTGGCAGACTTTCAGAGATTATCCAAACCCACCCTTATCATTTTTTGAACGTTCTACTTAACGAATCGTTCAATTTCACTTCCGAATATTTGCGCCGTTTGTAAAGCGTTACACGGTTACATATATTTTTCGATATTTTATCTTGAAAGTTTCTACTTGACCCGTTTGATTTTAGAGTTTCGTGTGTTTTGTTTTACTTTGAAATTTTTTCGCCCGTTTAGTGACGTCACTCATGAGAGAGAGAAAGGGAAAAAAAAGAAAAAGAGATAGCGTGCTCGTGCCACTGTATACATGTATTATACACTTCGTGCTATACTTTGAAACAGCGCGACCAACGGGAAAAATTGTTTATAATTATCCATTGAAGTACATGTATTTCTTATGAAAAAATTTTTTTTCAGCGTTAAGCAGTAGAAAAATTACTGTTAGCTTGACCCTTGTTAATAACACTAAGTAAACTCAACTTATTGACAAGAGATCCGTTAAAACCTCAAAAAAGTGTAGGAGGCGTCATGGCCAATAAGAGACTTTCATAAGAGATGTTATTTTTATGAGTAAGTACCGTTGTTTTCACCCATGCAGTCGGCGCTGTTTCAGATAGCTGTACGGAGCGAATATGCTAAACTACATACTTACTGTCAAGAGAGCATGAGGTGAGGGGGAACGAGCAGACACGAAGGGGGCAAGAAAAAGTGTGACGCTTTCCCGTACTTTTGTCTAGTGAGGGCTCTATATAAGAAGCTTCGCTTCAAAAAACAGTTATCTATTGATTTTTGTAAACGTATGAAGAACATGTATTTTTAGAGATATGAACTTTATCTCACAATTTTACAAAGCCGATGGCTTATCAACTTAACTGAAACTTTGTTTGTCATGCGGATGAGTTACATTACATTTTAGTAAAGTAAAGTGCAAAAAAGTACATACAAACACACAGGAAATGCAACATCTACAGGTCATTTCTCAGAGAGCGTTTACTCTAGCAAAGACTTCTAGGAAATCCACTTAAGGGAGTTACGTAAGCTTAGCTTTCTAAATATTCAGGTAGGACTGTTCACACACTGAATATTTCTTAGAAGGTTGCTCCTAAGTAATAAACACACCTAGACATTATTTTGGTGACTTAGCACACTTGAAAATTTAGTATTATAGCTTGTAGGCACATGATAAAGTTCTTGGAACATCATTTAAAATCATTTTGAGAGCGTATGTATACCTTTCGAAAAGACTGGAAAAAATTGCGTTTGTTTTATGATTATGTAAATGTGTACTTCTGTCGTAATTTTATTATTGTCAATATCAAAATAGTTTTTTCATATTATTTTTTTTCCTTTCAACAGAACTGACAAGTAATATGGCATATAATCACTTCCTTATACTTTTATAGTCAGTTTTTGCACTTAAATTATCTTATTATGTCATATAAGTAATCTCAACAAATTTTGTATGGATATAATTTAGCACATACTTTTTGTGTACATGTCTTTAGTTAACCTAACCTTAAAATGTTTTCTTTGTTGCTTGATAAAAATACAAAACACTTATATCAATCAAACCTTCTGTAAATGCAATTTTTTGAATAAATTACGATAATTTGAATAATTTGAATAAATTCGTTTCAAGAGGAGATTTAAGAAGTTTAAGAAGATTCTATCAATTTTAAAAAATAGTAATAGAAGCATGATTGTACAAGGAAGCATCGAATCATCATATCTTTGAACTTTCTTTCGTAGTCTTCAACGTAAAATCAGTATTTATTTTACTGATACAACATTTTTTTATAATTATTATAACCCTTACTTCACACAGATAACAATTTTCTTAAGTCCTAGCGTTTTCCACAACTATGAGTAAATTTCGTGGCCAAACTTTTAACAACATTGAATTATATTTGAGTAAACTGCGGTTTTCGCATAGTCAATTGTACGTCACCGTATTAAGATGCAAAAACGTAAATGGAATTAACATTTCAATAGAACGAGATAACAATTTGGAATTAAAAAATTTTGAAGTTATACTGTTTTATCAAACATAAATATCATTCTTACGTATATTATTTAGTTTTCTTTGTGTATATATTATAACTGACATACACATTTTATACATATAATATTTATATTAAAATTTAATATTTATTCTTTTTGGAAAGGTATAATGTATTCCAACACTGGATACATTACATACAACTGGACGTTGCTACCTAGGATTCTCCATCACATCTTTTTCCTTTTTCTTTACTTCCTCCATATTAACTTGTTCTTCGTCCTCCACATTGAGTTCTCCCTTTTCTTTCACTTCTTTTACATCAACCTTCTCCTCCTTCCCTTCCTCGTCCATTCTTTAGCTTTATGAATCGGCAAGAAGGTGCCATCTAAGAGAGATTAGAGTGGGTTAACACTATAGTATATCTTATCATCCTTCTCCTTTCCTCCTTTTGTTAAAAAAGATGACGTCTTACTTTATTTCAAAAAGACAGAGTAGAGGTTAAATGAGGAGGAGCCTCCGGGGGCAAGACTAATGGTGACGGTGGTTATGATACTGGTGGTGGTTGCGCCACCACCTTAGGAAAGGGGTATTAAGAAACTCCTTTTCCCATAATGAAATCTCTCTCTCATAGTCCTTCTCGATTTTCAGGGGGGGGGGGGAGGGAAATCGACTAGTATTAAAAAAAATCTTGTTATCATTCTAACCATGGGTTGAGCAAAAGGTTTGGTCCATGTGATTCTTTGTGCTGTAAGTGCCACATTTGCTAATTCTAACACTAGCGTTGCAGCTGCTTTTACATTATCTTCAATTAAAACAACAACTGAAACTATAAGTACTATAAGTACTACTTTTTATTGTTACTATAAAGTTATTTATTCTAAAACCTTTTTTTTTTTTTATTATGAATATCTACCAGCTTAAAATTATATTTCAAATAAATATTCAAATCTTCATACATGATCGCAGGTATTTAAATAACGGCAAATCAAGAGAGCATTTAAGTCTGATATAAAAGAAAATAAAAAAAAGCTAAAATCATTCTAATAGATGCTCAAAATTTGAGCCCTTGTAAAAAAAAAAAAAAAAAAAAAAACCAATTCCAAATCGTGTGGCAATTAAAAAATTCCATCGAATATAATGTTTCCACTTTTTATTACTTATTGTATAAGTGTGTATAAGTGTAGCAAAATGAAATCTACTTTCTGACTGATTAAAATGTAATATTCATTCCTAAAAATTTATTGATTTTTTTTTGTTTCACTTAATCCTCACATGCCGTTTTAATTTCAAGTATTTACCTGAAAAATAATATTATGTAAAAATAAAGTGGTAGGAGCTTTACCCTGTCCCTACCAGTAGAAAGCAACTATATATTTTCTCCTCCTTTCATCTTTTTTCTCATCAAATTTATTTTTAAAATTTATTTTATCGTATTTATTTTACAAATCATCATCAGAGTAGAGTACATTATTCACTGCATCTCTTGAGCTAAGTAGCCATTTCCTTAGGTAAGAGCCATTTTTACAGCACAAATAGGTTCTGTGCGTAACTGATGAGCAAAGCGTGCTTCAGACTCCTCATTTATTTTACTGATAGTGAGACAACTCAAACCCTCAGCACTGCAGATGGGTCTGAAATATAGTAGAGCCAACATTGTTTAAAGAATTGTCAATTATTGCTTAAAGTACTTACTTCTCTGATAGTATTTCTTCTCCCTAATTTTTTTTTCTAACCCATTAACGCAAATGATATTGGCGTCTTCCAAAAACTATTGAACAACGAAAGTAACTCTTCAGAAAGATGTACTTTCAGAGTTCCCAGGTATCCCATGAAAGTATCTTTCTAGCAAAGTATTAACAGTGCGCTCCTTACGTTAAAGCTTCAACTAATTACGTAAGAGATTGAAGTGAGAAAATTTCTGGCTAAACACTAGCCTTTACTAGTAAAATAACTGGCTTTTTCAGAATAAAAATATTCGTGAATCTCTTAAGGCCCTAAATGTCAACGATATAGTCCATAGTCATGAAGGTACTTCCTCACTTTTCCTAAATTCCCTCACCCTTTGTTTCTAACACCTACATAAGGTAATAGTAAGAGACCTAGAGGATTGAGTCGTTGTCTCGCACGCGCACTACGCATACAACTCAAGACTTGAACTGATAGATCTATTCACTCAGCTGACTTGCTATCGACTTAGCTGTTCGTCTTCTTTCAAGCTCTTTACATCCTCTTCACTCCCCACTTTTTCTTACTATCCTCACTGTAGACTACCCCATCCTCTGGTAGTTTCACCTCCCCTCTCTCTCTCTGGTTATTTTGAACGAGGCATCTAGAATTAGTCACTAATACTTGAAATTAAAACGGAGTGTGAGGATTAAAAAAAAAAAATCAATAAATTTTTAAGACTCAATATTAAATTTTAATCAGTAAGAAAGTAGATCTTATTTTGCTACACTTACACAATAAGTAATAAAAAGTGGAAACATTATATTCGATAGAATTTTTTAATTGCCACACGATTCGGATTTTTTTTTTTGTTTTTTTTTGTTTTTTTTATACACGGGCTTATACTTTAAGTATCGGTTAGAATGATTTCAGCCTTTTCTATTTTCTTTTACATAAGACTTGAATGCTCTCTTCATTCTCGCCGTTCTTTAAATACCTGCAATCATATATGAAGATTTGAATATTTATTTGAAATATAATTTCAAGCTGGCAAAAATTCATAATAATTTATTAAAAAGTTTAAGAATAAATAACTTTGTAGTAACAATAAAAGGTATAGTACTTGTAGTTTCAGTTGTTGTTTTAGTTGAAGGTGATGTAAAAGCAGCTGCAACGCTAGTGTTAGAATTAGCAAATGTGGCACTTACAGCACATAGAATCACATGGGTCAAACCTTTGGCTCAACCCATGGTTAGAATGAAAATAAGATTTTTTTAAATACTAGTCGATTTCTCCCCCCCCCCCCAAATCGAAGAGGACTATGAGAGAGAGATTTCATTATGGAAAAATAAGTTTTTTAATACTCCTTTCCTAAGAAGGTGGCACAAATACCACCACCACCACCACTACCACCAGTATCATAACCACCATCACCAACAGTCTTGCTCCCGAAGGCTCCTGCTCATTTAACTCCCACTCTGTCTTTTTGAAATAAAGTAAGACTTCGTGCTTTTTAACAAATTTTTTTTTAACTTAGTTTTTTTTTTAATTCAGACTTGTTAACGTCAAAAATTTGTTTTCCAATATTTCTTATTTCCAAATTATTATCTCGTTCTATTGAAATGTTAATTTTATTTTTATTTTCGTATCTTGATATGGTAACGTATAATTAACCATGCGAAAACCGCAGTTTTCTCAAATATAATCCAAAGTTGTTTAAAGTTTTGCCAGGAAATTCACTTATAGTTGTAGAAAACGCTAAGACTTAAGAAAATTGTTATCTGTGTAAAGTAAGGGTTATAATAATTATTAAAAAAAATGTTGTATCAATTGAATCAATACTGATATTACGTTTAAGAATACAAAAAAAAGTTGGAAGATATGATAATTCAATACTTTCTTGTACAATCATGCTTCTACTACCATTTTTAAATCTGATAAAATATGTGTTACATCTTCTCTTGAAACAATTTATATATCACCAAAATAAATATTTGTATTGCATAAATCACGCAATATTCTTTCAACTATTTCGAAGGCCTTTTTTTGGGATCATAGAAGCTTCATCCCATATGATCCAATCTACGTCTCTCAATTTTTCTTCTGGTTTGGAATTCCAAGAACGAATTTTTTATGTTGCTTAAGTATGTTGCTTATGTACCTCAGAAATGTTTTTCATAAACCTCCTAGGCCTTAGAAAAAAAAACCTTATTTTTTTACTCACACGTTGTTTAAAAATCTCAATTCCATCTTCTTTAAATTGATCACACATTTATACATAAAATTAAACAACTGAGTAAAAAAATAATTTTTTTATCGTACTGTTTTCTTTTATAATCATTTTTGTTAGTGTGGATGAATCAATATTTTCATATTATTTGCCTTCTAATTGCTTAATTTTAATCACATGTTGAAGTGCACGATTTTTGTAGTTATTTTAGTTTCAAAGGTAAACTAAAAAGCGTGCCAGGGGGTGAAGCCCTACTAGTGCATGTATTCATAAATATCTTCATACATTATACAGTGATTTCTGTGAGGCTGTTCACCCTCTTCCTTACTTATATTTGACCCTTCCTCAACTGGCCATAAGAGCAAGAAAAAGTTTTTTTAATCATTGGGAAATTAACCCAGTAAACTTTTAATTTAGATCCTCACTGTCATAATGTAACCCCTCTTGGAACCCCCTCATACTTTTCTTCCCCTCAGCAAATCTCAGCCTTTCCTCAGCCCCCCCTTGTACAAGGTAAAAATATTTTTATTTTAATGTGAAATAAACCTATCAAAATTTTTGATTACCTTTCTCGCTGCCTCTTACCACCTCTTAAATCCTTTTTTTACGCTTGCTCTCCCCTCCCCCTCTATTTTTTTCACGTTTTTTTGCCCCCTCCCCTCAGCCTCACTCGCTTCCTCTGAATTTGTTCTTACGCTTGCCCACCCCCTTTCATTCTCTTTCCACAATTTTCTTGAGCAATTTGAACATCATTTTGATGAATGTGCGGAAGGGCAAGATTTTCTGGTCCAAAAATAAACTCTTCTGTGAAATGGGTTTAATGATTGTTCCAAATGTTTTCACTTAAAATATTTTCTAAAATTAAAAACCATGCAAAGTAATATTGTCTTAATGCATTAGGCAATATAATGGTTGTAGCTTCTTTGAAGATATCATCAATTTGAGTGTCATGTTTCATCCATCCCATTGCTATAACAGTATCCTTAAATGTTATATGAATGATCTTATTATACGTTCTCAAATTTGAAAATGATGTCTTTTTTTTAATTTAATGTTATTTTAAACAGAAACGTTTAATATTTTTTTGAGAAACAATGTTCAATCTTCCAATAGCAGTGTTTGATTAAATTAATCAATTTGGAAAATCTTTCCAAAGAAAATCAAAGTCTTCTAGGGGGTTGGTACGCAGAGAATAAAGTTCACTAGTATGAAGGGCGATGGGGCAATCAAAAACGATAGTTACTTTGCACAGGATGTAGGTCGAAGTTTAGAGCCCCCTACCACCATGTGAAAATAAAATTTTTTATAAATTAAGATATGCTGTCGTTAAAGTATAGTTTTATCCAATATTTTCCCTTCCTACTACAACTTAATTATTATTTTGAAGGAAAAATTTTATACTAAGAGCATCAGAAAGATATTAGAAATATTCAGTGTTTATAACTCAAAGGGCCAAGGAAATGGTTGGACCTGACGACCCAGGCGATTAAAGTGCTCAAAAGATGTGTCATATCATTAGCATTATTATCCAGAGAAGAGATGCAATCCTGCTAGTCCATCTTGGCTACTTTGTTATGTATGAAAAAAATGTTGAGCAGTTTACTGAAGAAGACCCGAGGGAAATTACAGCGATACCTTCGATCAGAGTTGTGGTACAAGTAAACAAAACAGTGACAGTGTCAAAAACAATGTAGATAATTCTTGTGTGCAAAATAGTGACAGCGCAGATGATCCTAGTGCACTAACCAGTGTTAATAGGCAGAACAGTGTAGATAGTCCCCGTGTGCAGTGGAAAGATTTGCTATAAGCATTCAAGAACCGTATAGCAGCTGGTGTGATCATCCATTGTGGATACATCAATATGGCTTCCTTCTTAGATGATGCCAAAGTTCCTATTATGTTTAAAGTTATGAATGCTTTTGAACAACAAAATTTTTTGAAGATTAATTTTGAGCTTGCTGCAGAGTACATAATTCAAAAGCATGAAGCGGAAGTCATCGATTAGAAGCATTTCAATACTTAGTATGCTGAAGTGTTGAGACCAACAGATGTGAATAACGATTGGTTTGATGTAAGCATAAAACAGTCTATTATACATCAGATAAAACAGTTTCAAACGAGAGATTCTGGTTGGACCCTGCAGCAGATAATCATTTTAATGGTCAATAATACTAAATTAAATCAAATGTAGGCAAGTTCATATGTTAAATTACTAAAAGATATACTGGTGAAAAAAGTATGTGTAAATGTGCAAAATGATAATGATATATGTTTTATGTGAGCAGTTATGCCTGCCCTCTACCCAACAATAAGACAATTGTATAGAATGAATCATTTTAAGTCCTGTGAGGGTGAATTTATCTTTAATGAAATAGATTTTACAGTTTTTTAAGCCAATTAGTGAGTTTAAAAAACCAAAACATGTTTCTGTTAACGTATGCATGTTAAGAAAATATGGTCATAAGCATACAATTTAACCATGTCATATCACCTCTATGAAAAAGATATTCATGTTAATCTTCTTCTTCTATAAATATTTTACAATGACGAAGATGACGAAGAAGAAGAAAATCAGAATGTTTCAGAACTAAAAAACCATTATGTATAAATTAAAAAAGTTACCAAATAAGGGAACTGACATTCTTAAGCTTAAAAACTTCAATTCTGCTGAACGAGTTCCTTATGTCATTGATGTGGAATTTTAGTGTTTACTCGAGCTTGTGGAGAGTGATGTGCGTACATTTCAAAAGCATCATGCCTACAGTATATGCAATTACATAAAATGCAGCTTCGACAATAGCCAATTAGCTTACAAAAGTGATCGAAGAGAAGATGATGATGATGATGATATGGAGACTCCAGCGGAGTGGTTCACTCAAGAACTGAAAGATATCGTAGAATATCTGCAACAGTAATGTGAAAATTCAAAGCCAATGAACTTAACTAATGCAGGAGAGAATGAATTTAGAAATGTTGAAGCTTGTCATATTTATGGTGACTTGTTTAATAAAAATCAGAAGTAAGTATCACTATGAGATCGTTGTCATCTAACTTAAAAAATGAGAGATGCTGCTTAAAAAAATTACGACATCAATTTTAAAAATTTAAGATTGATTCCTGTGATTTTTATAATCTAACGGGCTGCCATATACACTTTATTATGAAAAAGTTGGCCACCAGTAAAGATTTCGTGAGAAGTGTAAACCTTGTAGCTAAGAATAAGGAAAAGTACATTTTGTTTGCGAAGCACATAAAGGGCAGTAATATTAGTTTCCAATTCATTGATTCGCTTTGATCCATGCTCTTTTCCTTAGAAAAATTGACATTATATTTAGATAGGTGTGAAATCGCCAGCAATGAATTATAGCATGTATATGGTCAAGAGCAGATAAAGCCCTTATTAAGGAAAGATGTATTATAATCCAGAGGTTAAAGATAAATACCTCATGTACTTTTACGAAAACAACTCGTACAGATTGGCAATGATGCAGGCATTACCAAGATGTGATTTTCACTTTATCAACCACATGATAAAATTCCATTTCTCCAATTTATCAGATAATGGTCATATTTGCGAGGGTTATGACCGTTATGGCTACTTATTGGAGGTAGATCTGAAGTATGCATTAGCTAGCTATGATGGACACAAGGATTTGCCTCTCTGCCCCCAGCATATGGCTCCACCTCGTTCCAAGCACCAAAAGCTAAAGCTCGTGACGACATTGTGTGATAAAAAGCGCTACATCATACATTATAAGGCATTTAAACAGGCTCTCACACATGGACTAGTATTCAACGAAGTTCATAGAGTCTAACGCTTTAAAGAAAATTATAGGCTCAAATCATAAGTTAATCTTAACATGGAGAAGAGAAAGCAGATTAAAAATAAATTTGGAAAGCTCTTCTTCAAACTCATGGTCAAAGCTGTGTATAGTAAAACCATAGAGAAAGAGTGGAAGTGAGTGGATGTCAAACTTACGAGCAAGTGGGAAGCATATTATAGTGCAAAAAAACCCATTGCAGGCTTATTTATTTTCAACACTATAGCAAAACGTGGTTTAAGTTTGTTAAAAGTGGCCGTTGGGGTTGGGCGACTTTTAATGGGGAAGTGCGGTTGGGATCAGAGTCACTCTCGAGTGACTCGAGCTGTCCCTTTAAGTCAAATAATGATGGTGGCACTGCTTCCAATGTTGTTGGCGTTGTGGCTCCGTTTGATTCATCGGAATCAAACTCATCGGAGAGGTGCGGCGATTGAGCGATAATTCGTAGAGACCTCGACGAGTTGGTCACCAGGTTGACTAGTGGGTGTCTAGTTTTTTTTTTTTTTTTTTTTTTTTTAAGGTTCGAGGGAAAAGAAGGTACACACAAGTGTCTTCTATTGGTACAGTGATATTTATTTAGTATATACTTATATACCACTGCTTTGAGTCAATTGAGTGGCTTAAGAGATTTGCATTACACGTGTTTGCATATCTTAAATCGATCCCAATCAGTCGTCACACAGTCCGTCTTATATACTTTACGTCGCTTTCTTACTTGCGATTTTCGCTAAAGACTAGTGGTTGCCACCTGGCGAGCGATAGGTGGTACTATCAAGTACTAAGTTGGAAGTCAGAGCTGCGGGCGAAATTTCAAAATTCAAATTTATGTAGAAACGATCTAATTTAAGAAAAATGATTATTTTAATATACAATAATTAATAAAATAATGCCCTAGATGATAACAAGTTGCTTGTTTCGTTCTTGCTTCTTGGATTTTTTAAGTGTCTCTTCGGAAACACGTGACAATTACTTTTAAGTGAGACTGTAAAAAAAAAATGGATAAAAAATATGTAAAGTATAAAAAAAATTAGTATAAAATATGTGCAGTGATATGTTACATATGTGTTTTAGTGCAAAATTTATTGAGATGCAAAAGGATTAAGAAGCTTCAAAAATTAAAGAGAAAGTTCAGCACGTGTTTAGTAGAAAAAAGTATAAAGGCGATGTTCAAGTATAGGTAAATAAAAAATTTACAAGAAATAAAAAGAACTGAACAGATCGACAACGACAAAATCTTAAGAGAGATAAACGGTTGAAATTTTAAGTTAAAAAAGGAATACAGAAGCTACGTGAAAAGGAATTTTTTTTAATTTTAAAATATTAATGTTGATTATTTTAATATTTTATGTAAAGGAAAGTTAGTTAAAGGTCTGCCTAATGATTAAGAAAATGAGTATTTCAAATGCGGCACTTTTATTCAAAATAAAATCCATAATATAAAATTTCATAATAATAGACATAAAGCAAATGATATGATAGAAATTTTTCATGTGGATTTAAATAAGGTAGTAGTAGTCTTTTTTTTTTTTGTGGAGGAAGGAGAAATGCATTAAGGCACACCGCAGGGACAGCGATAGTGTGGGACTCGGTGGATTTTTTTTATTAGACCACCCATACCCACTAAACCCCCCCCCCATGAGGCGTGGCTTTTGTTCCACCCTGGTATCGCGTTAGCATTACTTCAGGGTGGAGCCACCAGAGGAAACACCGTATCCCACAGCATTAGCGAGCAAGCTTGCCACCAGCTGATAGAGGTGCCGATCCTCTTGAGTCCTGAAAAGGACTCGGGGTCCCTGAGGACCAGCACCTTGTCTAGCGCTTCATAGTAGGCTGCCTTCTTAGCCAGTTCCACTATAAACTTAATGCTTTCCCTTGCTGATAGGTAAAAAGTACCCAGCGCAGCGTGGGTCCACATAAGCCTGTCTTTTAACTCAAGGCCTTTTTGCCTTATTTTGATCCTACTTCGGCCTTATTCCTGGCCTCTTTTAGGGCTCTTCTAAATAGAGGGCAGCTCCCGTTGCCTGCTTCGTGCTTGTTTTCCGTTGTTGGGCAAAGGAAGCGACGTGCTGGACTTGGACACTCTTTCTTCTGGTGGTTTGAGCTTCTACACCGGAAGCAAAGCTTTGATCTGTTTTCTTCTCTACAGTTGCCTGAGACGCGTCCATATCCCAGGCATTTATAACATCTTGTTACTTAAATTCTTCTTCGAATTTGGCAGCTTACAAAGCCAACTCGTAACCTGCCTTCCTTTTCTACTTGTCTAGCAGATGCTTCGTCCACCTTTATTAAAGCCAGCCTCTGTCCTCTGGCATTTGGCTTCAAGAGAGCTACTTCAAGCTCCTAGCGAAAGCCTCTTTGACCTTATCTTCCTCTACAATGGCATCCAGGTCTCGGACCTCTAATGTCACTTTTCTGTTGCTCATTTTGACAGTACCCTGTCCGGCTACCGGCTTTTCGATTTGCTATGGGAATGCAGTAGCATTCTCTACACCTTTGGCCTTAATAAGTATGTCTCCTTTTTTTGTAGTGACAACACTTTGGACTGCCACGTTAGCCTTCTTGGGGTCAAAGTTCGCCTTCATCGTCTTCAGCACCGTTGCAAAGGTCTGTCCTTCAGCCATCTTCACTACTACTGTTGTTGTGGCGTCCACTTTTTTCTTCTGGCTTGTTTTGTCATTCAGGGGAATTTCTTCTTATTTGCCACTACCTGTTTTCTTTTTCTTTGAAGACATAGTCTTCTGGCGTTTCTCAGGGCTGTCCGGTGGGCTCCTGTTTCTTTTACCTCGTTCTATTTCCTTTGGGGCAGTGTTCAGGGTTTTTTTTGTATATACCGTCAAAAATTATCTCGCCTTTGTTCCTTCCACCTTAAATGACGGCTTCCAAGAATTTAAAAATGCTTTTTCTTCATAAAGAAAGCCTTTTCTTATAATCTCTGCCTCTTCAAGGTATTTAAGCGCAGCTCTGAGCCCATTTTTAACAGCGTTCGCTGTGTTTCCATACTTATCATTGATTGCTTTTAGCGTCTCTGTAATCTCTCTTGTTGCTGATTGGGCTTTATCAGTCACTTGCTGTCGCTTTACTCTGAGCTTAGCACCATTTTCTTCTAAGAAGGCAAGCTCCCCCCTGGTCTGGTTGCTAAATACTGATACGTTGCTGTCCTCGGTGTCGTTGGTGCCTATGCTCGAGAGGCTTCCTTTTCGTCCTTTGTCTGTGAGAAAGGACTTTGGAACATTAACCAGTTTCTGTTGGCCATGAGACACGTCTTTGTGGCCTCCTCAAGATCTCGTGGGGCCTGCAACAGTCACCTGGACTTTCACTGGATCGGAACTGACGGCGGATTCTCTCAGAGAGGTTACCACCTGGGGTACAAGTTTTGCATTGACGTTTCTCATGTTTGCATTAATTTTTAATATGGTACTGACCCGCGAAGGCCAGCACTACCCTTTTTTTTTTTAAATGAATATTTAGAAAGGGTTAAAACCTGGACAACAGCCCTCTTTGTTACTAGAGAGAACTGCTACTTGCTTAGGCCGGCCGGGAGTCGCCACTCTTCCTCAGTCCCACCCGTGGAGACTGCACTGGCCTTGAGTAACAAGTCTTAGAATGGTGTTCGTGTGTAATGTATGTATACGTTGGCACGCTACAGTCACATCAGCGAGACGAGCGGCAGGTGTACAGTCCCACGACCGGCGCAGACAACCTGACAAAAACATCTGGCGTAAGGCACTAAAGTCCCGCCATATTGCCTACTCAGTGGTAGTAAGCCTAGATTAGTTAGCCCACCACGTATTTTTTGTTTATGAGTTGTGCAGCCATATCAGATGTGGTTACGCAGACCTACCTAGGCCTCATCGTCTGGCTTCACCTGCTACCAGGCCCCCCACGCTAGCCAGAGAGAGATCCTACCGCACGCAAATCGAAACAACTAGTGAGTGTACCTGTGTTTGTTGAGTGAGAGTGTGATTCATGTATTTGAGAAGAGTGTGATAACCAACCGCCGCTTACTTTTACACATGACTGGGAAGTAGTTCGTGTTGGCTTGCATCAAGCATTAAGGCGTTACCTACGACGGCAGCAGAAAGCAAAAAGAAAAGAGCACAATCAGTGCTGGCCCACGCATCCTCACCATTAAAGACAGAGAGCACAACGCTCACATCTGCACTGATACAGACGCTCACGCCAATGCCGTCCTTGTCTTCCAATCGACGCCCCTCACCGCCTCCGCAAATAGTCGCCCCTACCGCCCTATCGTCACCTCAGATCTTAAGAGGGTACCCATATGCACCACCTGGGAAAGCGCCTGGTATGGAGAAACTAGCAAAACCCCCCACCGAGAGTAGTAGTAATAGTAGTAGTAGTGGTAGAAGTAGTAGTAGTAGTAATAGTAGTAGTAGTAGTAGTAGCAGTAGCAGTAGCAGCAGCAGCAGCAGCAGCAGTAGTAGTAGTAGTGTCAGTTGTAGTAGGAGCAGCAGCAGCAGAAGCAGCAGCAGCAGCCGGAGCAGTATCTGTAGTAGTAGTAGTAGAAGTTTCCTTCAGACGACTCGGTCATTCATCCTTCTGGGTACTTTACAGGGCGTAGCGATTACCTTAAGCACACCCTAGCTATGATCAAGTTTAAGGAGGCTTGGGCGATTTTGAATTAAATGCTGGCTAGGTCTGAAACGCAGAGATTATATAGATAAAGTTTGCTAGATTTTTTTAGGAAAACAAAATAGGTAGGTCAACACATTTATTTTAGAGAAAATCGCTTGTGAAAATTCGTCATTTTAACACGCAACCTTACGGAACCCGAAATTTAATAGACTACCGTACCGCAATAAAAAGCTGTGGGCCCACACATTAAATTGGTACATGTACTTGAAAGTATAAAGAATCTATTGTTTAAAAAAAAGAAAAGGATCAACTCGTTAAATTTTGAGAAAATAGCGAGGAAAACATCGAACATGAGAATTGTTTTGTTCAGGTACTGTAAGTGCGCATGCGCTGTACATTCATAAACATATAAGCATCAAAATTTAAGTCTAACACAAGTTTAGGTATATAATAGCAGATGAGAGCAAGAGAGTACAGTGTTGTCAGCTTTATCGTGGCAGGGCCGTCATCTTTATACTAGGTACCTCGGGAAAACTAATAAATTTTTTAATATCGATTTTCCCAATGACTTTTCCGCGTATTATTGCTATTTTGTTCACACGTGTGTATAATCAATATGATTATAAAAAAAATATTACAAAGAATCATTTGTATGACAAGTACTCCACAGGGGCCCCTCAATAGATACGACACCAAACGCCCAAGCCTCCTTAATGGAAAGATATTTTTTCCCATAAGCCATCTAGCTCACTGTACTGACCTATTTTTAACTAACAGTGACTTCACATGATGAACTGGCCAGGTGTTTGCTTTCTTTTGCAAAGGAAGCTCGTAAAGGTCCAGATATTACTAGAAAAAATACACTATTCGTTTTAAAATTCGTATAAGTGCTGGTTTGGCTCCCTGGATTCTCATCCTATCGGAAAAGGCCGAGAGCAAAAATCTTGATCATTTTTGACGGGATTTGAACCCACGACTCCTCAAGTATCTTCGGCTATGAGGCTAACATGCTAACTACTAAGCCATCGAAGCTTCCTTGTAATGAAAAAATACTTTTTAAATGATAATTGAGCAAACTACTAAAACTTTTTTTTATCTAATTTCCTTGAGTTTTTTAAAAATCTTTACTGTACAAAATGCAATAATTTATTATTACATTTCTTAGGGTAATAAAATAATACTAATGGCTTAGACTTATATCGCGTTTGTATAACTTTTGTTATCCATGATCAGTCATCAAGTATTTCTTTAAACTTTAGATTGACATAATGTTAAATACCTTATTGTTAATTAGCATGAGAAAAAAATTCAGAGAATTGAATGTAACCACTTAGCATAAATCTTATACAACTACAATAAAGCCTTAGATGTGATATTTGCTCACAAATTATCAGTATTAATATTAATCGTTTAACTAAAAGTATGATTTTCACTTGTCGTCACAACTATGTTTAGTTTTTGGATTGAAAATGTAAACTATTCAAAAGGAGATGCAAGAATGCTACACACAACGGTGTTAATAGGTATCATAAAAACATTTAAAAAAATTTGTGTGTGGAAATTTTAAATACTATTCCTTAAGATCTTTTACCCCTATAAACTGCATTTAAAAATTTAAGCAATAGTAACGTTGCTAAGAAATGTAAGTACAGCTAATGGTTTCTACAACGGTACAAGGTTGAAAGTAAGTGAATTATTAAAATTTAATATTGAAGCAGAAATCATAACGGGAAAAGAAAATAGATGTAGGGTTTTTGGTTTTAAAAATAATTTTAAATACCTTAAATATATTATCATAATCGTTTAATTTATATAGAAAGCAGTTTTTTTTAATTAAGCATTATCAATGACCATTGATATGTCTTGACGTGAAAGTTTTGACAGCACAAATTTATGCATCAAAAAATTTTCATTATTTCGTGTTCAGTTGTATGCAGCACTATTAAGATGCAAAAATACATATGGAGTTTTTATACAAATAAGACAAAAAAATAGTTTGGAAATCGAAAATGTAGTTTGGAAACAAATATTTTATCCGTATATAAAAATATATGTACGTGTGTACGTATGTTCCCTATGCGATTCAAAACTACTTGACAAATCGGGAAAAAACTTTGGGAATGTATTTTGTGAACATTGGCGAAGGTTTCTGACTTAGTACCACTGTTTTTTTTCCTTTTTTTATTTATTTTTTCATTTTCATTTTTTAAAGCTGTATATGTACATCTTGAAAATGGACAACGTGTGTATTTTACAGCGGCAAATGTATGAGAAAGAGCAACATCACTACCACCAACAAATTCAACTGCGTTCTTCTTATTGTACACAGAAAATCTGTTCTCAAGAACATTACTTTATTCAGAAGTTCCATGTTATTATACATACAATTCATCTGCTAAAAAATTTTTAACTTCGCAAGCAAGGCAAGCTGGTTGAAGGACAACAAAATTTATATTCATCTGACGCTTTGGGATATTTGTACACTGTTCATCCAAATAACCATGATTGCTTCCACCAACGATTGCTGTTAGTTAACGTGCATATACCAACTTCATTTTAACAATTGAAAACTTTCAGTGGTGAAATTTGCGTCACTTTTCGACAAGCTTGCCAAGAACAGAATTTTCTTGAGAACGATGCTCATTAGGATACAACACTGGCTGATGAATCAACTACTTCTCATTCACAGTTAATATGCATATTATATGCGGTCATTTTGACAACGTGTTTCCCATCAATTCTAAAATATCTTTGGAAAAATTACAAAGAATATATGAGTGAAGATATCTTAAGACGTTTGCGAGTAACGAAACATAATCTAGAGATAGAATCCTCACTAAGCGTGCATAATAGAGCATTGGTACTGATCGAAGACGTATGTTTGGCCGTTGTTAAAGAGATTGATTCAACCGGGTATGTGTGTATTAAATCAGCCTGCACATGATGCTTTCAATCGAGACTTACAATGCGAAATAGAACTTGATGTTTATAATTTAGATACAATCGTTGAAACAAATTTTCCAAAATTGCTTCCGGAATAGCGCATCGTGTATGACACAATAATTCAAACAATTTCAAATCAACGCGATGGATTGTACGTTGTAGATGCGCCAGGTGATGCAGGAAAAACTCTTTTATATTACTTATTCAAGTAACTATTAGGTTATGAAGTAAAATCGTATTGGCAGTTGCATTATCTTGCCGCAACTCTTTTTGATGGTGGTCGAACAGTCCACTCGACATCTAAATTTCCATTGAACATACAAACCACGGATACTTCAACATGCAATATCAAACATAATTCTGAAATTGACAAATTTCTATGCGAATCACAAATCGTCATACGAGATGAAGTTACTATGGCGTGTAAAAAGTCATTGGAAGCGCTAAATAGAACAATAAAGGGCTTGAAAAAAAACACATGACTCTTGGGTGGTGCACTCATTTTACTGTTAGGCAATTTTTTGAAAATTCTACCAGTTATCTCACGCTCAACACCTGATGAATGACCCAATGAATGTATAAAATCTTTAGTTTTTATGGTGACGTATTAAAAAGTTCACATTCCGAATAGACATGTGTGTTTAATTATGAAATAATGCATCTGCCTGCCATTTCGCGAAACAATTGCTGAATATTGAGAATGGAAAAATCGCAATAGATCAGTCCACGTACTGTATTAAATTGCCAACTAACTTTTGCGAGTTGATAGCAAACAAAGATGAATTGAAACAAAAGAAAACTAAGACAGTATTCCCAACTAGCAGGCAGAATTACATCAAATCATCATCAACTCAGTGAACGTGCTATTGCAGCAGCTAAAAAACATCGATCTAAATAAAATAAATTTTATTCTTTGAAGTGAAATACCAGGTGAACCGATAATTTACATGTCCATTGATAGTGTCATGAATCCTAATGAAGTTGTTAATTATTGAACGGAATTTCTGAATTCACTCGATATGCCAGGCATGCCACCGCATATTTTAAAACTAAAAACTGGTGAACCAATAGTTCTTCTTCGTTATATAATTTTTTTTACGACTTTGCAATGGTACCCAACTTTCAGTAAAGAAGTTAAGAAACAGTATTATCGAAGCCACAATTTTGAATGGTTCAAATTCAAAGATAATAATGTGCTGTTGCCATGCATTTCAATGACTTAAACAGATATTCTATTCGAATTAAGCGGTTACCGTTTTCAGTACGACTCGAATTCGCAATGACTATCAATAAAACGCAAGGATAATTCCTGCAAGTGTGCGGAATGGAGTTAGAATATCCTTGCTTCACACATGGACAACTATATGTGGCCTGCTCAAGCGTTGGAAAAACGACTAATTTGGTCGTGAATGCACCAGAAGGAAGAACAGGAAATATTGTTTATCCATAAGCACTCGAATGAAAAGAAAAAAAATGAAAATATATTTGAAATAAATATATTGTAAAGAAAACTTTTTCAAATGTAATTTCTCATTGCAAGTTTTCTTCAAGTTATAGTATTCTAAATACCGTAGCAACGTGTGATGGGTAAGCTAGTTTTACATAAAATTAAAATAAATGTACACAACTAAAGTAAAGATTCGGGCTTATGGAACTCAGTCACTATACCACATTGACAAGTGTATGACTAAAAGTTTTTATTCTTAATCGATTAACTATTAATTTTAAAGTGACGTTGTAGAATTGGCTTTTTACATGATAGAAGTTTTTCATATGCTATTCCATATGCTAGAAATAGGTGTTAAGATGCTTTGAGCATCATGATAGCAAGGGAGGAAACAGTGTGGACCTTACCGAAAAAGTATCAGGTTGAAAATGGTGGGATAGTATAGAGTGATGTACAATGTAAGCAGTTTAAGTTTTGAATAAATAATAATGTGTGAGCTTAGTGAAGTAGATGTTGGTGAAGATTTTGCGGGGGGGGGGCTTTTCATGCTTCTAAAAATTTTGTGGGATCAGTTTTCCGCCCAGCGAAATAGTGTAAAGTTAAAGTATAAGAGAATTGATGCAAATTTCTCTTTACTTTCTAATGCACGTATCGTATAAGAGGGGACGGGGGGTTGTGGCCTACCTATTCAAAAGAACTAAATAATATAGAGATGTATAAATATATATCAGAGGGGTTCCGCGTTTCTATGCAGTTTGTGTTTCAACCCTCTCCAATACCATAGTAATTAACTTTTTTGATTTGTATCAAAACCTTATTTAATTTCAGTTCGTTTATTTACTTATTTTTTCTACTACTTCAATGAACGATTGAGCTGATTACGAACTTTGATTACGAAAGAAGTTCGTTTCCTGCTGTATATTATCGTTCTGTACTTATGGTATTGTATAAACATCGTACATTTAAAAGATCAAATCTTTTTTCATAACCTTTTTTTCTTTTTAACATATTTTTTATACAATTCAAATTATCTTAATAATTCACATTATTGTAAATTATAGATTATTTTGAATTATATGAAAGAAAATTATTATCAATTTATACGACTAAAGAAATCATTGCTTATTAACTAATCTAAAGTTAGTTGAATATTATTCAGTATTTTTTGATCATTAAAAGACAAAAATTTTCATACGGTTTTCTCTTTAATTTTTACAACTGTTTTTATAATTGTTTATTTTTTAGTTATTTTTTATCTTAAAAATGTCTTTAGAATGTTGAAAAAAATGTAAACTATGATTCTGAAACATTGAAAAAAGAAAAAAAAATTTATTTACATGCACAGAGATGTTAAAATAGATAAATAAAATCGGAGATGAATCTCCGTAAGTACATACATTCTGATTCTTGCTTACTTTACTATTCTATATTTTTGCACAGCTTTTTTTAAATTGATTTCACAGTTCTAAAAGCTTACATTTAAGAAGTTTAACTAAATTTTGAAACGTACTTTTTTCGTAAAAATGATTTTAAAAAACATTATTACCACAAACCATAAATACTAGAGTGTGGCGCTGTCTTTGTTTTGAATATAAAAATTTTTGAAAATTTTGTTTTTTGGGCTTATCCAAAAGATTTCCAGAAAATGCACCACCTTAAGCGTATTAATAAACTTTTTTCTTGTAGAGATCTCATGGAAAAATATTTCTTGAAAATTTTTTATTTTGCAGTATTATTTATAAATACTGTCATAGGGACACAATCCAAAATGTCTTAATCTTCTATTCTATAGCGAAAGATTCAGCAATGTTTTTCTATACGTACGCATTATGATGAAAAGTAATAAAATTAATTTTCTCAGAAGCCATCAAAAAACTTGACAAATAGAATGCTATAAAATATTATTAGATCATGTTACTGATAGCAAAATGAATTGGAAATTTTTTTATTTCACCGTGATCTCATGTAGGTGGGCCTAGATGGATGCAACAATACTACTAACACTACGAAAATGGAAATAATCAAAACCAGTCTTAAAAAATTTTTGATTTTGTTGAGTCATGAAAGCAATAAAGAGAATTATATTATTAAAGGATTTGTTTATTCGAAGTTTAATAAAATTTATCATAATACTAAGTTTCATTATGTAAATTTTTAAAAAGAGTTAAATTGATGATGTATTTATTCATATTTTTATACCACCTAAAAAGTGGTGCGTGGAGTTTTTTTTAATTTTTGAGTTTTAAATATTTAACAAGAAATCATTGAAGAAAAGAAAGAACCAAAATTTTACTTGGGAACAGAATCCGTAAAAAATTAACTTGTATTTAAAAATTCTCTAAGGGAATCAATTTTAAATTTGATCGAAGCGATCTTTTTTGCATATTATTTTGATACATAGTGATTAGAAAAAAGCATGTCAAAATATGAATATTCAAAGCTCTTAACTTATTATTTAAATATAAATAATACAAATAATACTAACATCTAGACAGTGCAACACATAATTGCCTGTGAAAAAATGAAAGTTTTGAGAAGAGCAATCCTACAAAATTACAACTTTAACCTTGAAGTTTATTAATAATCATGCAGACGGATAAGTTGAATGAAAATTGTTTTCTACACATAATGTAATAATAATAAGTTGTCTATATTTAATGTAGTACGTGGGATTAAAACTTTATTTTCTTGTTTTTCACCAGCAATTATTACTGCTATGATGTTTTACTTGAATAATTAAATTAGTATTAATCGTGTACCATTGCAAGGACCTTTATCCAACCTTCAATTTTCATTTATATGACGGCAGAGTTACTTTTCAAATGCTATTTATGTGGCAGAGGACGTTCTCTAAAATTATTTTAAATTTTTATTCGACAGTCAATGTTAATATTATCATCAGTTTTATTTTTTATGAGTCGCGTCATCGGCGTTGTAGTAAATTATGGTTCCTCCTTTAATATTATTTAAGATGTTGTTTAAAAAAAAATATGTGTATGCATCGTGAGACGTTAACATAACATTATTGATCTAAGAATCACTAATGTCTTTAAAAATGTTTGAACATGCATCATGTGTTTTTTATTTTTCCAGTATTCTAAAAGATTTAATGTTCCATCTCCAATACCTGATAGCAAAGATGGACATTTCTCATCAATGAAAAAATGTGTATGTTCAAACGTTATACGTAAATTGCATACCAAATATTTAAATACTTTCTAATTTTCTCTACAATAAAAATTTTGTTTGAATTTCTTAAAACTGGAAGAATTTGATGAAAATCTTTCCCTTAAACTATTAATTAATTTTTAAAAGCTTCATTGCTATTATAAAGTTTCTTAAAGTTCCGTTAACGATTGCTAATGCTTTTTTAGGTATCATCGAAGCTTTATTCCAAATAGTAATGTTGGCTCAACGCAATTTTTTTCATGTGATTAAAATTCTAAAAATACACTGTAGAAAGAGATCAAATCTAATGGCAGTCTAAAAGTTTTGTGGCTTGTCAATAATATAAAAATTTTAAAAATGGAAGCAATATCTGTCCAAGCTATAGATTAAATGTTTCTGTCTATTGAAATAGGTTAGTGAATTAATGTATTACGTAAACAAGTTTTTTCAGAACCATCAGGACCATCAACGAAAAAATAATTTTCTATCAAACTTAATTATTTGTTGGAAAATAAGCTTTTGACCTCCATTGAATAGTCGAAATATTTTATCAAATTTCATTTTGCAAACTACAATGTCATTATCGACTTTAAGGAAGAACAACATTTTACCTTCCAATAGCAGAAAATTTTTATAAAAGTTTACGTCCATTCCATTGTTCCGTTTAACTATTAAATGTGTAAAGTTTAGTAATATTAGTGTAGCTTATTGAGTTAGTAAAAAGATCAATTTTGTTTAATTCAAACCATGCAGTTAGCGGTCTTTTCCAATTTTCATTTAATTTTATTGTTGTACTTTCTTTGAAAACCTTTTTTTTATTATTCTCAATGCAAAAGGGGAAATAAAATACTGGATAAATTCTACCACAGAAAGAAAATTTTTGAAGTTTTCGTGCTGCTTCCATGGGACTTGAATAACAACCATTAATATGTTGTAAGATTTTATCAAATATTTCTCCATTAGTTCCCTAATTTTTTTTGTAACTTACACTAAGCCCTACCACTGCTTTTATGAATATAATCAAAAATATATTTGATGCTGTTGATAGATGTGCAGCACTCGACATGTATGTAACAATCGTGTTTCAGTAACAAAAATTTACTATAAGCTATTACCATTGAATTATTAACTGAAATTTTGACATCATTGTTTTCCAGTCTGTCAACATGATTTTTTTTCTATATTATTTGATCTGATATATTCTAGATAGCCATTATAAGCATCACAAAATTTTGTGAATATTACTACAATACGTGACCTTCAAAATCACACAGTCCTATATATAATACATTATACTGAATGGAAGGAAAATTTATCTTTACCCACAGTGCTCAGGCTTTATGCGATACTTATTTAACATTTTTATAGTTATAACAATGGTGTGCCGGTAGTGCACAAATTTACTGTATGGTTATTAGTATTATCGCTAAAGCATAAGTTTACGATAACTCGTTACTTAGTCAATCTTAGGCTGCTAAAATTCTGAATAACTGTCATTTATGAATGACCGATACGTATGATGACTTTTCTGATAAAATTATTTCAATTTTTAAGTCTGTTGAATAAAAGTAAGAAGAACGATTTTTTATAAAGTAAAATTCAAAATTGTACACAGAGACGCTTCATTACATATAAAAACTCAAAAATAGTATCTCGGCCTTCAACAGGATTGAAGCTATCTTGATGTCTAGTAAATGCCTGCATTACTTTTTTTTTTCCATGACTATTTGTTTTTTTTTGTCTCTCGATTTTTCCCATACTCCATATCGTTGCTTAACTTAATATCAGACAGTTTGTTATTGAAATTTCAATACCTTAATATAAAAAGAAGTCTCAAGTTTACGGACTTGAATTTAAAATATATTGTGTTTTGAAATGTCAAAATTCAAGGAATATACATATGGGAAGCCGGGGACACACAATATATTGAGAGTACACATATATAGGGGTGTCTTATGTGTGTGTGCACGAGAGCGTTGGGGGGATAATCTAGCATGGGGAATGCGCGAGAATTGAGTTGGTAAGGAACGCGCATCATGACGGCGGCGTTAGGTAGCGGTCCGGGAGTGGGGCCTCGCTAGAGAGGAGCTCTCTAAAGAGAGCTCGGGTAGGTAGTTGGAGTCGGTAAGCCCAAGAGGATGACACAGCCATCAACGAAGGACCCGTGGGGGACAGCCAGCACGTCTCGTTTGCCGCCGGAACTCTCCAAAAAGAAGCTAACAGCATCACTACACACTGCTGCACGATCGAAAAATAGTAAGTGTGCCCTTTGTCTGCTGGCATCGTCTTCTCATCAACTTTTGTTGATGAGTTCAGACTCAGGACAAAAAATCTCCCTGGTTGCTTAATTCATTCAACCAAGTGGTGGTCCTGAGTCGGTGACCGGTCACAAAGGAGGGCTATTTTCTGTGTGTGTTAAGTTTCTCGGTGCGCAGTGGTTTGGCTTTGAGCAAGATCCCCGGTGTTTCCTTGTATTTTTTTCTTTATCGGACGTCGCGTTTCTTTGGGAATTATTATTCGAGTCGCTGGTAGGAGCGAAGTATTTTTTCTATTTTTTGAATAATGAATGATAAGCGTTGATCTCACATACTGAGACCATTTAGTTGGTTGGTTAAAATCCCCGGCTGTTAAGTCAACCGAGAGGTGACCTTCCGACCGCTTATTTATCATTCTTGGGGAACTTTCGTTTGTTGGGAACCAATTTTATATTTTTTTGATGAGTTTTTGATTGGGTAAACGATGCTCTCTTGTTGTGGTCTGCACAGTGGCACGGGCTGTATGTGTACGCTGCCTCTGGATTTTTCTTTTCTTTTGATTTGAATATACAGTTTCATCAAAACTGTAAAGTATGAGCCACGGTGCATTTCGATGATGTTACTTTAATCTATAATAATTTCAGATGTATGATTACCTTACCCTTTGTTATTTTTTGTTTTTGTGTTAATAGAGTTGTGTTTTGAGTTCTCGTTAGTGAATAGTTTGTAACCTAACTTCGAGAAAAACAAGTTTAACCGAGAAGGGTCACGTAGTTGCGAACGGCGATACATCGGGAAGATTCCACAAAAGTGCTCATGAATCAATTATAGATTTTTCTTCCAAGGTGGTGCGATTCGTTGTTACAATTTTTAAAGTCTGAATTTGATTACTTAATCTGATCATGCGATGACCTTTCATAAATTTATTTGGTGAATATACAAGGTTTTTTTTTATTTGTATAACTTTTTCTTTAATTCATGAAACATACAAAGTTTATTTTTATATTGCGTTAATTATTGTTCTGCCAACCATCGAAAATAAGTTTCGATTATTAAAATAAATAATCGAGCATTAAAGCTGAGAATACGATGTGTATTTTGTTTTTCTTTCGTCGTTTAAGTTTGAATAAATATTGCGAAGTTAGTCAAAATTCCCATTGAATTTTCACATTATTCAGTTGCCTCTATCCTAAACTCCTCTGTCCGCCATTATTTAGCCTCGAACCACCCTCAATAAAAGTGGACCGTTACAAGATAGTGAAACAATACTTAGACTTTGAACTCATTGCAATCACTACAAAGAGGTAGGAAAGTTTTATATAGTTTTATTAAGCATTTTTGAACGGAGAAATAACACGGTGTGTAAATATTAATTCATATTCCTTTTACTAAACAATGTGCGATTTCATTTCCATACGCTTAAACTCAGCAATTTGGAGTGTTTCTGAGATAAGCATTGAATTTTTCTCAGCCAAAATTACAGATATTTTAATGACCTTAGTTTCAGAGACATCCACAGTTTCAGTGATCTCCAAAACTTTGTATCAAAGTGGTAAGACAATGTAACTTGTAAAATTGAGTGATTGAACGTTTTAAGATATTTTTCGAGTTAGAGGCGACAAATATTCGCCACGTAGAATTTAAGAAATATTGGATTGAAGTTCACTGATGTTGAAGCCACAAAGAAACAGTGAATCAATTTATAAAATGCTAGCTCTATATTTTTTATTGGCACATAATATTTGTAAACCACATTTTTGAAGATTCAAAACTTCATACAGAAGTCGTCATATTTTTTTTTCCAAATCACTAGGCGACTTTTAGCAATATTCACTTATACAAAGATTTCAAAATCTCGTTTATTAAAATAAAAAAATCTCAATCTGGGCATCCTTTGGCACCCTTTGACGTAAAATGTCCGATACATATAAAAAAGTTCTACCATATTAACTTTTTTCTGAAAAACATGCTGTATTATAAAAATACCCCCGGAATTTTACGCTGCAGTCATAGCTGAGGGAAGATAATCAGATCTTCTATTTCTATAACTACTGCCATCATATGAAAACAGAGCTTTCGAGTCAGTAGCAAACGTATGTATGATCGTTACCTTTTTTTGAACAAAAATAGGAATACCACTTATTGATAAAATATAAGACCAACTTTTTGTGGTGGTACTAAAAACATGATTTTGTGCACAACCGTAACTTAAGCTCATTTATGGTTTGTAAAATAAATTAAAATTCTAAACATAATTTTTATTTATGAACATTTTTCTTTCTAGATTTTTAGTTCGTGCAACTTATTTAGAAATATATAATGAAGAAATTAGAGATCTTCTTAATAAAGATCAAAATCAAAAACTTGATTTAAAAGAACGGCCTGATGTTGGTGTTTACGTAAAAGATCTTAGTGGTTATGTTGTCAATAATGCAGATGATTTAGATAAAATAATGAGTATTGGAAATAGAAATCGAATAACTGGCGCAACAGCGATTAACACATGCAGCTCTCGATCTCATGTAATTTTTACAATTACTATAGAGTCAAGCCAAGTTGGTAAAGATGATCAACAACATGTAAAAATGGGTAAACTGCATCTTGTGGATCTTGCAGTATGTATATGTACATGTTATTTGATTATTTATATGTATGTATTAGTGTTCAATTTTAAGTCATACTGTGAAATTGTTCTTAAAAAATACTTTATAAAAAAAAACTTACGTACCTAGCTGGGATATAATTCAAAGGAGGACATCAAGGTGATTAAAGAGTTGAGTAAATTTCCGTAAAACAGACGCTTTGTATCCCATAATAAAAAAAAAACAAAGAATACTTAATTTTTATAGTTTTGTGCTCAAAAAACTAATAAACTGGCATGCAAGGCATTTAATAAGGTCAAAAATAGGTAATAACGCGGAACGTATTATAAGTGCCTTGAAACATGATCCTATTATTATGAAAAAAAAGTTTTGTCCAACGAAAGTTTAAGCTTAAGTTTTTATTATACAAATACTAGAAAACAACTAATTTTTTTGAATTCTTTAAGTTGTAGCTTTTTTTCTTAAAGATGTATTTAAAAAATGACCAAAATAATTTGTTTCTTATTTGGTTATCTGTCGATATGTGTTAGTTTGATTATCGCAAACCGTTTTTTTGTAAAGTCATAGTGCAAAAATGTGGAAAAATCGTTAATTAGAATTTCAATTTTTGAGCATTCATAATCTCAACATTTTTCAAAAAAGCTGTATAAAAATTAGGTATTAAATAGTTCTTAGAGCAGTTTAAAGGCATGCGCAAGGTTTTTGTCGCTGACTTAAAAAGGACGCCACAAAACCATAATTAATTTTAAAATGTTAAAAGCTGTCCTGATAAAATTAAAGTAAACCTAAAATTCCAAACAGATGTTGTCAAAAATACTGAACGCTTCGATTTTGAAAAAAAAATTTTTAACTCTGACCCTTTTTTGAAAAGATAAAACAATTTTTATATATAAACCAACTAAATCTCAAACAGCTGCACAGAAAAAACTGCATGAGTGTATCAAACAACTTGATCATGCATATACTTACATACATACACCCCTGATGCCAAGGTCCGTGATCGAAATTTTTTTTACTAAAATTTTTTTACACAAAAACAATAAGTTTTAAAAGTACTTCTCCTGAGTATTAGTTGTCCCTAAAAACTAAGTTGTGGATCTTGCGACCCCTGACATAGTTGGATATTTGAAACGCTCTGTTACTAGGCTCGATGTTATAAAAATTAAATCTCGTTAATAACGGCTTTTGGCTTATTTTACTTTTTCTTTGTGATGTAGGCGTTTTTTTATTTGTAGAATATATTTTTATAAAATTATTATTTATTGATCAACGCCTGTTTATATTTATATAAAAAAGGTGCTATAATATACTTTCTATTTCATAGAGATACAGCCAATATAAAGTTTTTAAGGTTATTTTCAAACTTAGCTTGAACAAGCTGTTGGGCTTTACCCAAAATTTACTGAGTGGAGTAACTCCTTCAAGTGTGCACACGTAATGTCAAACGTTTTAGGTTTAAAATATTGTGTCTATCTTTAACACCTCTCAAAAAAAAAAAATTCTAGTTAAAAATTTTTTGTTTAGAACCTATGTAGTTTTTGTCAAATAATAAGCTGTAAAGAAGTTTAAAAAATATTCTGATAAGTACTGTGCATTCTTTAAGACATGTAATAGTTGTTGACCTTAGAGCCGTTGACTTTTTCTTTTTTACGTTAGAATATACTGAAAATGATATTCATGAAGGTTGTATACATCAAAAACTTATAAAAAATATACTAAAAAAATTTTTTTTTTAATGACAAAACTTTCCCACCAGAGCAACAATGTTCTGGAGCCTCACTGCTCTACTTTTTAGCGCCACAATAAAAACAAATACGTACTATTCCACCTATTTAAATACTGAAAGATTTTAGGAATCAATGTCAGAGTTATAATGAAAAGCTGATCTGACACTTAATGGATTGTTTATTCGTCGATTTTGACGCTGCTGGTTCAATCTTGATAAGTGTTCTGCGTCAGTTTTTTGACGCCGACAATTCTATATATTTGAAGCATTTGAAGTTTTCCTTCCAATTCGCCTCCTTGCAACTCTAGGCATTGTTAGAAACTATATGAGTTCTAAGAGAGGTATTCTTTGTTAACTTTGTTTAGATGTAATGTATTAGTTTTTTGGCTAAGTAGTTTGATATTAAATGGCCCTAAAAAAGTCTGGTGAGCTAAAAGCAAACATTACTGCATGGATACGTTAGAGTGGTCAACTATGGCCTGCTGTTGTAGCACTAAATTTTTCAGGACAATAACCACAATGCTCTTAAGCTTTAGAGCTAATTTTAGTGCTTTTTCCCAAAGTCTTCTGGTGTTACACCAAAGAAGTTGGCGTTCAAAGCACCTTTTTTTCTTGGACCTTAGTTAAGTGACAAGGTGTATCGAAGGTAAATATTAACGTAGGTTGCTTGTCCATTGCAGACTGTTAGAGTACTACCACTGAACGACTATGATCATTGATATTCTGCTTAATAATGTTACTACCGGACTTACCGACTTCTATTACAGGTGGCCTGGATTTTACTGCGGCGCTCCCAATGAACCGTACGAAACGAAAGCATAAAGATAGTTTTTTATAAGACTTCGAGCTTATTGCTAGCAATCATTATCGATTAAAAAAAAAAAAAAAAGAACTCATGCGAGAATCGTATAAAAAGTGTCAAGAATCAGTAAGCAATACTTCAGCAAAATTTGTTAAGTAGTTTTGTGGTTAGCGATTAAAAAATTTTTTGGGATTTTGATTTATATATTAGTGAGATATCAGCCAACTCCTTTTTATTTATGCACCTAAACGTTATCTTTGCTCTATTGAAACCCGTAAAAATTCTTATTTCTTATCTATGAGTAGTACTGAGACGTACGAAAGAGAAAGACCATGCAAGTTGGCACCCTAAACGCAGAGCTCGTGGAGCATAGGCAATAGACACCACTAAGTTAACCGTCAATGCAGTGGCAGGCAGTCTGAGTTAGGCTCCCTCTCCGTCAAATATAAAAACTAATACCTTTAATACTTGTGCTCCATTGTTTTAGCACGAATAAAAGTTACGCTATCTTAACTCGTGAGAATTTAATTTTCCCACACCTTCAAGCTCCATAATTTCTATTAACAGGACGTTGGGTTTACTTAACTCTTCATTTTTGGCACTCGAACCCGAATGTAAGTTGATACGCAACAAAAAAAAAAATTTCTTTTTCCGCACTCGGTTGGTTTTGGGAGGCTGGTACTTCCTCGGGCGAAAAAGCAGTTTTCCGGAACTCTTTCGAAAAGTCTCCTTTACGATCCTCGTTACGTCCCTCGCCTTTGGCTCGGGCCGCAAACCTCTCGGTTCGCAAACAGAAACTTTTCAAACTCGTAGGAAAACTACTATTTTTCTTTTCGTCGTCAGGAAGCACCCGTGGTGCAATGTTTTAAAATTACAAAAAATTAATGTGAGTAAAACGAACAGTCAAAAGTTAATATACTAATGAGTAATCAGTGCACCAAACAGTAAAAAAAGATGCTCCTCACCAGTGGTATGTGAAACAAGCCGTAAGAAGTAGATGCACATGGAAAGTGATCAAGAATACTAACAGTGTGGCAGCCATCTAGGAGGCCAACATTGACAGGAAGTCAAATGAAGAATAGCAAGGAGAGAAAATTACGCCACATTATCTAAAAACAACGTGTTGTTAATAAAAGAATCAACACTATTACAAGAGTGTTAATCATAATCTTCCTGATCTAGACAAGTGAAGCAAATAAAAAAAATCATAATTCTACAAAGTAGTGTTTGAAAGTGTGTAAATACGTAAAAAAAAAAATTTAGATATAGTAGGGCACATTAAAGCCTTCAAAAATAAGTTAAAATTTTTTTTTTTTCTCATTGATGAATAAATACAAAAAATGAAAATAGAAATTATTGTAGCTGAGAAAGTGATGAAAAATGGCAATAGGTGTCAAGATTCGGAATTTTTAACGTATGAAAAAACATGGTGAAGGTTTTTTCATGACTCCGAAGCCGTAAATAAACTAGGAAAGACGAAGAAAAAGACAAAAGACTTAGTAAAAAAAATCCTCAAAGGCATAAAAATGATAATGTGAAGGGGTAAAACAGATAAAAAGAATGGTGATAGCAATATAGTTCAAAGTGATGAGGTCTTTGAAGTACGTGAAGGTTCATTGTACAAAGACGAAAGTGGGGGAGAGGAGGAAACTTCAGAAGGTGCAAGAAGCTGTTTGACCGCAAAAGGGCGACGTTGTAAGACAGTAAGAAATGGCATTGAGTCACTGTTGATGTTCACAGATAATGGAGGTAAAGAGAACAGAATAAAGTTGTTTAACAGAAGTAGTACAATGTATAGGCCACTACAATAAACTACAGGCTTTGAGAGAGATCGTATGAGAGAATAGGGGCTGAAGAATATGCAAAAAAATACAGACTATCGCAGGGATATGAAACTCGACTAGGTGGATTCACAAATTAGTAAAAATAGTGATTAAAGAAAATAAATAACTTTATTAGATAGTTGAGTGAGAAAGTATCCGCATTACAAATACTGACTGGTGACTCATTGATCCAAATGGCATTAACTAGGGTTTTTACGACGATAGTATAACAAGAAGACGAAAAAAAGTTCTTTTATTTCCTCACAACGCTGTCCAGTAGGCTAAGAAGTCATGTTACAGTTCATTTGAGTGACAGGATGATTTAGTAAGAGTAAAAAAATGTTCATAGAGGAGGTTATATAAAGATATGGAATTACCAACAGTATAGCAACGGCTATGATCCAAGTTCAAATAAAACAGAAAGTAGATAGCAAGTTAGTAGAACAATTCCTGGATAGAAATTTTTTTCATGTAGAAATTAGGCTGCAAGACACAGACAAAGAAGTTTCTGAAGTGCTGTGACGAGACTTTAAAAGAAATATAAAAAATGAAGTAACTGCACAATTTTTATTAGGATTTAAGCCCCCGTATAATCACGAAGTTTTACAGTATAGGTTAGTGAGGCTAACCAAAGCAATTACTTCAGTAAAAAAGTTGACGTCATGGTGAGTATAAAATCACCTCAGTTAAATATAGACAAAATTTGAAGAAGGGCGAGTTAATTGAAGGAATGTCTAAAATATAGCAAAATGGGTACACAGTGTGTCTCTCACAACAGTATGATGAAGAAAACGGATGGTTAGTAAAGAATTGTCGTGGTGAGATAATTCATAGATGATGCTAGAAGATTTTACAATAAATGGCACGTGATTATAAGTAAAAAAAGAGATGGAGGAAAGAGATACACCCTCATAGCGACAAAAGCCTATCACAGGGGCCACATAAATAAAACTCAGAGCAGAAATTAGCCTAAAGATTATAACATTAACAGTAACTATAACAGCATTTTTACATGCTTATAGAGAAATGAAAAATAACATATATAACGACCCGAATAACGGAAATTATACACTGGAACAGTGGTAGAGGTAATGCCCAAAGTAATTATACTATTTTATATTTTTATGCTTGTTCTCCAGAGCCAATTCAGAAATAAAAAACTCAGGGGTTTCATAGTATAGTTTTGTTTGTTTTGTCATGATTAGTAATAGTAGCGAAAATGGTGACTAAAATAAAAAACAAAAAAGAAAAATAAATTGAAAAGATAAGAAGGTAGAGGAGAAAAGTGAGAAACAAAAGGATGATGGTAAGACAAACAGTGAAGGATCAACCTTTTATGGGATAATCAAGGAGAGAGACTATCCTTGAATTAGCAGAAAACAGAGAAAAGTGGATTAATTTTCGCAAATGCAGCGATTTATAAGCAAACGCGCAGATCAGATAGAAATTGTGAAGAACACTAGCAAGACTAAAAGTTAGTGGATGTTAAATGTAATGACAACTGCTTGTTCTACAGTCTTATGGTCTTATTTAACTAAGACTTAGGAGCATAACAATTCAGACATATTCTGTTGCATTCGAAACATATCATATACCGAGTGGATTTCTTAAAATTGTGTTCTCTCTGGGATGCAAAAAGAAAATCTTCGTTTACTATATAGAGATGGCCCTTCGATGTGTAAACACTAAACAGGGATGGAGAAGACAGAGTATGAACTTATGAACAAAAATAATACAATGCAACAAGACTGATCACAAAAGGAGCGATGAATTGGATTTTTAATTGGGAGAAAAACAAGTTTCAGAGAAATATGCTCCACTGCCATCCCCTTCAAAACCATCGAATGGACCAAACCTGATAGCAAAACAGGATATATTAGAAACACCAGAAAATCAAACAGCCAACAGAAATAATGAGATAAGAAATGATAAAGAAGTTAACAGCAAAGAGTTACTTAATACCAATCTGGGGGAGATAGTGCTGAGAGAATGGATGATATAAAGATAAATATATTTATACGAGGCTTAGATAAGGACAGAGCATGCAGGATACAGCTAACAGATCAAAAATCATCGCCTGAAAAATCAGAAACAGATAACACTACATTACCATTTTAAAGCCTTAAAAAAGTAAATAAACACATTTAAAGATATCTATAAATACATAAACCTTTTTTTCTATACTTGCTCAATTGTCATAAGCTTAAGTAACTAAGCTAGACCTACATATACCTTGACATTGTAGTGTTCTATACAATAACAGAAAACGTACCACACATAGAAGGAATAGATGCGCTCCATAGGACAGGTTACATAAATTCAGAAGCGATAATCATAGAAGTAAAAATATTGAAGATGTTACTTATTAAAGGGCAAGAAAGGTATTGGTAATTAAACTGTACATGAAAAAAAACTTTTACAGTGTAATGTCAAAGTTAGATATTAAGAAGTGTATAGCATACTATAATTGTGTGTTTTATTTTTACTACTAAAAAAGTGTTCAAGTATTTGTTCTTGGGGAATAAGTAAAGGCTCAAAAAACAGAAGTGTTATTGTTTAACAGAAGATCAAACGTACGCAGGGATGAATCATTGGTCGTATGAACTTCTAATTTACGGACAAGCATTAGAGTCACATAACTAATAAAATAACTTCCTTATAAACATCAATCTGCGACAAAATCTTAGCATAATTTATTATGTTATTACAACTTGGAATTGATTGTATCGATTGTTCTCGAAACCGTGTTAACTAATGTCTCTGTTACCTAGGACAATTATTCGCTTAACGCAAAAACATAGATGCCACATTATTGGATTTTTATAATTAAGAAACTTACTCATGTACGTTTTGGCGAGTAAGTTAAAACAAAAAGAAAATTTTACACGATATTTATATTTTGTTAAGTGCCTTTTTCTTAAATCTGACATGTAACTTATTTATACACTAATTCTAAATCACAGCAAAGCTTTATTCCAATTTCATTAAATTGTCTTAGTACTGTCACGGAACCCGTATTGCTCAATGAAACTGAAGCGAGCCGACGAACCTAGCCAACGTACTATATGGAGAGCTCCACACAAAAAAAAAAAAAAATTAACTGAACGAACAAAAGTGACTTACTTGATTTCTAATATATAAGATGTATCAATAAAAAATTAAGTTCGATTGAAACTAAATAACAATCAACTTTAATCCGTAAAATTATGGTGGTTGTCACTTCAAAACTAAAATACGTATTCTATGTTGCGGTAATTGACAAAGTTTTCTTTGCAGCAATTTAAAAAGTTAGGAAAAATACAGTAAAAAAATCATAACGTTAACTAAAAGTCCAAACGACTTAGAAGTAAGAAAAAAAAACTATTGATTTAACTAAGTAATCACTTTCCATTAAGAACAAAAAAAAGCAGTTTTACAGTCAAAAACGGGCTCCAATAGCACTAATAGACATAGGACTGCTTTAAACTTAAATATACATATATCATCTTAACCATGCAGACAATACAACCGAATAATTTTGAAGGCAGCAGAAAAATTATAAATATTTAAATTAAATTAATAATGGACGTTCATTCAAAAAAAAAGCCAGGATTCTCGTCGAAACTTAGCTGAACCTGCATTTACACTTATAGAGAACCTTTAAAATTCAACGTACTTTATCTTACTTATGTATACTATAGAGCAAACAAACTTTTTAGGCAGCAGAAAAAGTGTTAATATTGAAATTAAATAAACAATGGAAGTTCATTCGAGAAAAAGCCAGGATTTTTATTAAAACTCTGTTTACATACTATTACGTTAGGTAACTTTTAAGTTGCTGGCAATAGTGATACTTCACTTTTTTCAGGCTTCTAGAAAGGTTATAAATAAAATTGTTCGATGTATAGTGGATTGTTGAACTGCTTGATACAGAAGTTCAGCTCAAGCTTATTGTTTTTTTTAACCTTGCTAGAATTGTAGTGGTGCTCGATTTATTTGTTACTTATGGTTACACTTTGTCTTTGAGGCGTGCGGAAAAATTGTATATTTTATTATTTACTAACAATATCTTACGATATATTTCATTGTCTATTACGAATTTATAATCATGCGTGTACTTGGCCTTAAAATCGATAGGTAATTTTTTTTATTTGATTATTTTTATGTGGGTAACATAGAAAGGTTTAGTAGATATATCATAGGCACCATCATTTATAGTGCAGTGGAGAAGGTTTCCATCTAGCAATTATAAAGTAGGAGTTCGAATCTTAATGATAGTATTTTTTAGAAGTCTTTTTACTGCGGGAAAAAGTTTTATAGTGTGTATGTATATTATGGAAGGAAATGACGCAATAATGCACTTGTACTTTGATTCGCTATTTATTGTACAAGTATATATGCCAAGCATCAACAACAGATTAACACGCCAAAACATGATGTTACTGGAATTCATTTGGATGTACAGAAAACTCCACAAATTAGAATTTTAATCACAGTATTGTCCCACAGCCGTCGGGGATGGTCGTAAAAACGCAGGTGTTGTTTCGTCGTCTTCGAGTTACATACGTTGTTTATCGGACAATCATTATTTGCATGTGTGCTATTTTTTTTCCTTTTTTATTGTTAAGAGCTATTGATAAGTGCAAGTGGCTATGATTTGTGTACAATGGTTTTTAAAAAAGTGGTCGTATCTGCTGGACACATAGTCACAGCTATTCGTTTATTCTGTGCGAAAACACATCAAAATGTAAATGAATTTGTTAGAACTTAAGTGCAACTTGATTACTCCAATCATACTTGGTACGAAATTTGCGAGCTTCTTCTACCAAGTAATAGCCGGCCTGTAACAATAGCAACTTACCAAAAACGAGTTTATAGTTATTTTTTGTACAACAGTACAAAAATTATTCAAGACTTGTGCAATGTATCTGGTAACCAAGACGACAGCTCATCACAGATTGTCGAGGAGGAGCTTTACGATAACAGCGGATACACTCCAATTTCTGATGAACCAGATGTTTGGCACTCCGAGAGCGATAATTATATTGTTCCTTTAAACGGTAAATAGATCAATTTTTTTATTGTTTACCTATAATTTTAAAGTAATTGTACAGTGAAAAGATTTATAAAAAAATATGCAGTGAATAAAAGTTAAAGATACCTATTCTTAACGAGCTATGAGAGTAAATTATTGCGCTTTTTCCGCGTGAAAGTTCTAATAGACAAGTTTTATTAATCACGCCCTTGCGTCAGATCAACTACTCGCTCGTTGATGCGTTAGGCCACAATAAAATTGTAATTTTGCGTACGTGTATGTAAAAAAGAAGAAATTTAAAAGAAATATTTTCACGAATAATGCAAGAAAGCTATATCTCAATAATGTATTTACGAGAAGCACGTAAAAGGCGTTTCAACTCGTTTACTTTTTTTTCTTTTTTTTTCTTTTAGATGTCCCCCTGACATCAACAAATGTTATAGTTTTCAATAACAGTAATATGAAAAAATCCTGTATTGCTTTGAAACATTAAGGAGATGCTTGCAATTAACTTGCCCATTTTGACCGATTTTTCAAATAAATGTATCCATGAGAAATACTTACGAGGCGTTTAAGCTCGTTCAACTTATTGTCTTAATCAGATAATTCTCTGACCGCGATAAATGTTATAGTTTTAAATTCTCGCAACATATGCAAGGAAAATTTAGTAGGACGTGCCGATTGCGATCGATCTTCTTCGTAGAATCGGAAAATAAATTGAAATTTTGGAAGTTTGAACCTGTCTACAAATTGAAAAAAAAATTATTCCTCTGGAATCGAATTGAATCATACATACATACATTCGTAAGCAATTAAAAGTCAAATTGTGAGAATACATTTGGATGACACTCTAAAAATATTTCAAAATTTTTTCTGATTTTAATTAGACAATCGGTCCAAAACGGTAAGCTCTCCTAATTTAAACTACTGATTTGACTTTTGATTGTTTAATCATGCTATTAAGTAGATATAAGTCGATGCCAGAGGGATATCGGTATTTTTTTATTTTATAGATAAGTTCTTATTTCCAAATCTGAGGATTTTCTTTTGCGAAATTTTTTTTGTTTTTACGCATACCAAGGTGCTTTATTGTTATTTTAAGCGTAATTAATTATTATTGATTTCGTAACATGCTTTTTCTTTATCGCAACTCTGAATTTTTTAAGTTAAAAATTTTGTTTAGTTTGAATGTTTGGATCATTAGCGTTACCGATTTTAACCGATTTTTCATACGAATATACCCGCCATAAGTACGAATGCTAGAAAAATCGATAAAATTGAGACAGATTTTTCCTTAGTGCTATTATAAGCTTCGTGCTACATTTTTAATAGTATTAGTCTGTGTGAGTATATGAACGCTTTATACCGTGACACAGAGGTACATCAAAAAATCAACCATAATTTGACTATTATACACACGTGCTCTTCACACCTGATTAAAAACATAAGAAAGAAACTAAAAAAGTGCTTCCCCAACAAAAATCAAACTGCAGATCGACAAATAGCAAGTTATTTGTTAAGTAGTCTGATGCATTGCTCAAATTACTCAGATGCAGAACTATTTTTTGAAAAATTTGTTAGAATCTTTGGAAATATGTGCGAGAATAATGACCTTAAGGAATTACTTTCGAGCTGTGTGATCGATACGAACGTCACAGAAGAATTTGACGTGCTTTTACGTATAGAGGATAATGAATACGACGATTCTGATGAAGTAGGAAGCACCTCAGTTATATTGTCGTCACTATACTACAAATTGTTCTCAAAAACACGGGACGAAGCACTCGCTAAATTTCCAACAGAATCTCAAATGAACAAATTTTATTGTAAAGAATTAATGACTTACGTTATAGAATTTTTATTAGTGTACTTTTCACTTTGGTCGAAAGTTGGCATTTCACGCTTTGGATTAGCGAGAGACAGTAATGCCACTGCTGTAAAATGGGTTTAAAATACTAAAAGAACAAGTATTAGACAAAGAAGAAAAAATTTGGATCCCACGCATAATTAAAAAAAATGCAGAAGTGATTCACGGAAAAATACAAGAGAGAAAATATACCTCACAAACTCCGCGCCAAAAAAATAAAAAAAGGACATGTTATGCGGAAGATTCCACAGAACTCGATACTGAAAATAATTTGGAAACCGAAACAAAAAAACAAAAATTAGAAGTTGAAATTTGGCAAAGGAAAAGAAAAATTAAAAGAGGTCCAAATCGATATTTGACACAATCTAAATTTATACAAAAAAAAAAACGAAAAAGTTGAAACCATAGACAAAGTAATTAGTGACATGAAAAATAGTATAAAAAAAAATAAACGTGCAATAAAAGAATTGGAGTAAGGAGAGTACTTAAAAAAATCTGTGATAACAATAAGGGGAGATATTTTAGACACAAAGAAAGTTCCGTTACTAATAACCTCCAAAAAAACTAGTGATGCTATTAATAATTCACTTCCAGATGATAAGATAAATAATGAAACTTAGCTCATTAATTTTACATTTTGTGGTTCGAATGATCTATTTTGATTTACTAAATATCCCAATGGCCCCCCAAGTTAACCGTAAATGTAAATGGATACATAATTGATACTCGCAGTTTCGCAACATTGGATCCATACAAGGATTGTAATCAATACCTAGACGATGGAGTGATAAATGGATTTTTCAGCCTTTTGCCTGATATTTCAAAAAATAAAGAAATATCAATCCAATGCTTTGATTCACTATTTTTTAAGAAAACTCTGACTTCCAGTTACAAAAATAAGAGTTTCATGAAGTAGGCTGAATTGCAAAAAATTTTTGAATTAAGGAATTTGGCTTGTTCCAATCAATAGATCTCATCAGTGGACCCTGTTAGTGGTGATATTACCCTTACAAGTTATGGTAAACTTTGACTCTCTTCATGGCGAGCTAAAGTCGCAAATTATGAATGGTATTTGTGCACTCATTGGCAGCTTGACAAAAAAAAATTCCCCTGGAATGAGTGAAAAATCTACTCACCAAGTGATATTCCAAGGCAAAAAAACAGTTTGGGCAATACTGGAGGAAACTGTGGTGTGCATGTATGCACATGGGCTGCCAATGTAGCTTCATTCTCATCGATTCCTTTTTGTGAAGATGATATGGATAAGATAAGAATAGCTATTGCAAATATATTATTTTCCTGTGAAACAAACAAAGAGAATGCTCGAAGAGTTACAGGAGGACGTAAGCATTTGCTCCAAGACTTACAAAAATCTGGAGATGTACTATGCACTAGTAATATATCTTCAAAAATACAAAAATTTACTACACCTCCGATGGATTTTAAAAGTACTCTATAATTTTTCTCCGTCCTACCCATAATTTAACCCGACAAATTTAAACCGTCAAAAAAAACTGCGTCACAAAATTAATAACAAAAGGTGGTATGAAAAACAAACGAATGCTATCCCAGAGAAATATGTAAATATTGTAAATACGATACAGCCGCGTATACATCCAGTAGTGAATGAGCCGATACTCTTATATGACAAATATTCGTTAAAAATGTAAATGAATTATGGAGTACAAAAAATTGTTGCGTATCTTATAAGTACACGTTATAGCGTACTACCAAAGAGTGAAGTACAAATAAAGTAACATTTAGAAGAAAAAAAAAGCTTTTTACTCGAATAAACGTAATTTACTTATGTAAGTGTATTGTTTATACACTTTTTCCGGGTCAAAAAATAGCTGCCGTGACAGTATGTATAAGTAAAAAAATTAATCCAATTTTATAGCTTTTATAAATGTAAAAGAAAAGTTAAAGCCACTTTTTTCGTACGTATGTCTCTACGAAAAAAATTTTTCTTTCATTAACGTGATTTGTTTTATTAATTATATTGTTTATAATTTTTCTACCGACCAAAAAGTCATTCGGCATTGTTGTATGTGAATGTCAAAAAAATACATAACAATATAAAGAATTCCTATAAGTTTGAGAGGCAAAGTGAATTGAAAAAAAAATATGTATATTTTTCTCCCATAAAAAATATTTATTTATTTTTTTACATTGTTTACAATCGTTCTCCCGAGTAAGAGGTTGTGAGAGTTCAAAAATGCACGATCCAGATAAAATATATAAAAGCATTCATGTTTGTGTAATAGAAGTAAGAGCAGATGTCTCATTGAAATACTCCAATAAACGTAAATTGTTCGATTTAATTTTATTGTTAATAGTGTTCCTGTCAACTAACTACTAAGTTGGCCTTCATGTATGTGAAACTTAGATAACCCAAATAAAATTTGAAAGCAAATCTATATGTGTGAGTAAGAATAAAGTAAAAAAAAGGGTTTTATCTTAGTTAAATAAATGTTTTTACGAACTTACACATTTTACATCAGATCTTTCAACTTAAAAGTTGTTGGCGTACTAGAAAGCATTAAAAAAATTTTTTAAAACCCAACTTTAAAGTATTCTTACTTGAGTAACAAGGACAAACACTAACCCTTATGAAAATAATACATTTCTTAAAAAATAAACTAAAATAGTTAGTTTAACACATTATTCATGGCATGTCTGCCAACATACGAAAATGTAAATGTTACCGATACTAAGAATTAAAATGTACTCAATCAAATTTAAATGTAGTCCCATGCGTGTGTAAATAAACTTGAACAAATTATAATAGAAAAAAAAATTACTGAATGTAATGTGCTTATTTAATTTCGTTATTACCCTTCCTGTCAACTTCAAAAGTTTAATTTCAATATTTATGATTTTTCTGCTGCCTCAAAAGTTATTTGCCTTTATATAATACATAAGTAAGATGAAGTATGTTAAATTTGAAAGTATTTCTATAAGTGCAAGTGCAGATACAGCCGAGTTTTGACATAAATCCTGGATTTGATACAAATAAACGCCCATTGTTTATTTAATTTCAATAATGATAATTTTTCTGCTGTCTCAAAAAATAATTGCCTTTGTAGTATACATAAGTAAGATAAAGTTTATTAAATTTTAAAGTATTTTTATGAGTGTAAGTGCAGATACAGCTGAGTATTGACATAAATCCTAGCTTTGATACACATAAACGCCCAATGTTTATTTAATTTCAATAATGATAATTTTTCTGCTACCTCAAAAGTTATTTGGCTTTATAGTTCACATAAGCTAGATAAAGTATGTTCAATTCTAAAACATTCCTATTAGTGTAAGGGCAGATACAGCTAAGTTTGACATGGCTTTTATATGAATAAACGTCCACTGCTTATTCAATTTCAATATTTATAATTTTTCTGAGTAGGTAAACCATGGTGGTTCTGGCACCCCCCCAGCTCTCCCCCCGAGGTAGTGGTGGGGGGGAGAGGCTGATCGGGTAATAAAGGAGAGGCGGTGGTGGGGGAGAGGCTGATCGTGCGGTGGGAGGAGGGGCACGGGCGGTATAGGTAGTAGGGGCGGTGGGTGGTGTGGACTACTCGGATGGTAACGTCAGGGGAAGGGGGCCTTTTCTGGATATGTGACGTCGGATAGTACTGACGGCTCCCTTCCTTTCCGACTGCGAATTGAGCTTCGACGTCATCAGGATGGGTCCTAAAGGTGTAGGTGACAAGCCCAACGTACAGCGTGAGAGGAAGATGATGAAGCATGTCCGTGTATTTCTTATCAGTGGATGTAGCGGATTGCGTATCCCGTTTAGCTGTGACCAACGTTGGCTCACTCGACGCAGTACCTTGCCAAGGAATTCAGCCAGCTTATGAATTTAAGTGCGTCTAAAAAACATTCTTAGTCGGGTTCAATGCTACTTTCCACCAAAGAGCAAAGCCACAATTTTATTTGATGAGCTTTTCTAAGTGCGCAACATTGCTTTCTACGTAGACTTTTTTGTACATCATGAGTATCACACATTAACGCCTTTGTTGAGTATTCCATATTACGAATGTGACGTGATGGCACCATAGACTGCTGAATGTTAATCACAGTACACCCTATGGTCGATTCCAAATAAGTGGCTGTATTATCTTCATAAACGTAAATTCGATGTGCATTTTTTGCAACAGTGTACAAATGTTGCTGTAACTTTCTAATGGAACAATCACCCTCGAACCAGCAAAGTGCATGCACTCGCTTTGACTGAAAGTCGTTGTTTTGGCGCACATCCATAGGTAAGGTGGAAAAATTGCATGGGGGCCGCACAATCCAATGTCTGATCGCTGGTCTCATAAGCGACACCACAGCCACTTCTTTTGGTAAAATTTGTCGAGAAGCGTCCAGAAAACCTTGAATCTCAATAACATAATCCTTGTAAAACTCTATTTTTATTTTGCTGCTCAAAAGCGTCGTACTAACTGCGATGTAAACGCGTATCCGTCGCGTTTGATGCTGCGTGATGAACTAAGCAGCACTCTGCACCGAAATTAGTTTATATACACGTTAGTGTAGGCACTGCGCAAGTGTATGTTTTATCAGAATAAATCATCGGTTCTTAATATTTTAATGTTTAACTAGTTTTGAGGGAAAGGCTACATAAATAATTACAACAATATAATTCAATACATTTATTTATGACATAATTTCAAAAAAAAAATACAGTTTCATTGAGTTTTTTTATTGTACATTTTCTTTAGAATCAGTAACATCTTCCCATTCCATATAAAAGAAGAATTTTTTCATTTGTTTGACATTGTGGGTGGCACACATAGATCATGGTGACACACATGGTGGCACACATAGATTATGGTGAGGACATGCAGTAGCTAATGTTGGGAGTTCAAACTCTGGATAGTCAACCATATCATTAACTTGAAAATTAAATGTTTCGAGACACCTTTTCTTCACTTCTCTAATCACAAAAATCTTCTTAGCATCTTTGAGATTCTCCCGAAGAAAATTACCAATTTCTGTGTAGTCGATAACACCTCATTGCCAATTTAATCCATGATAGGATAGCTTAAGCCATAAATTTTCACGTTTGTATTTATCATTTAGTTTGTGCCAAGGAAATGGCGGCTTAAAGAGAAATACTTGAGGCTCATCATCTCCATGGAGTGGAAGAATCGCCAACTCTTTAAGCTCATAATCGTTGCCAGGCTTCTTAAATCCCTGCATGTCCACCATGTACTCCATCATGATAAAGACTGACTTCACTGCTAGTATTTTTTTTTTTTTAAATTTTATATACGTGCTTAAACAAATTTTCTCACGTCACCACTAATGGGATTGTACTCTACGATGCGATCGTATAGAATGAGACAGTAAGCAGATACATTTTCCGGGAAATTCTCCCGTGCTTCAAACTCCAAGTGCACGTCCACTGGCACGCTTTTCAAAGCTTCATTCTGCTTAGAGCAGTCAATTACAATAAGAGGCATGTGTGTGATAAAATCTTTTTTATTCAGCATAGGTTCTGGTTCTTTGCCGTAATAGGCGGCTTGAAAATTCTTATACATATATAATGTTGAAAACTGATTTTTATTAATATCAAGATTAAGATTTCCATGAGGATAGTACTGCGAGCTTAAGAAAAGCTTTACATTGCTGATATCACAGTGATCAAAGAGACTGGCATTAAAAACAGGATTAATTTTTCGCTTATTCTGAAAGCCCAAAATAACAAAACGAGGCTTTTCCAACTGATTGGAAGTTTTGACAGTCCACACATGCCTAGAAGTTTTTGGCAAAAGAGGATACTCATACAACTCCTAATTGCGGAAACTCATAGAAATAGGCTTGTCTTTTGCAATAACATCAAGCAAACGAATTTTTCGTCTGTCTGATGCAGTTGTGTAAGGCACAAGCCACTCAATCTGAGTCAATTTAAGCTTATACTTTTCGAAAATTTGATTTTCAGGTACTTGTATAACGGCGCTAACATCATCTCTTGATCTCGTGAGAATTAATTAATGTTTTGCATTAACCACAACTTTGCGATAGTCCTCAGTGAAACCAAATATCATACTCAAAGGTATTGACACTTCAAAATAAGAACGATCATTGATAATAGACTTTTTCTCTTCAATGTCTATCCAATCAGCATTTCTAAGCATTAAACTCTGACTAGTAGAGAAATATATTCATCCTTTCATTAAAGTTGTCAATCCAACATTCTTACACCTATCAATTTTCATACCATTTAGTTCATATCGTATTTCTTCAAACAGATGGCAGATGGCGTTATTAACTAGTTTTGTTTTCTCAAGAAATTCATCATCTCCAGTTGTTGTACGCCCAGAAATACGTAGGGAACTTTGAGAGGGTAAAAGACATAAATATTGATGTTGAATTAAGATGCGAATTTCATCACTGCTATTAAATACTGATGCAATGTGGGGTCGATGTGCATGAATTTTGTAGTGTGCAACCTACTCATCAAACACGACACCTGACTGAATCCCAAGAACCTCTTCCATCACAACTTTTTCTCGTTCGCAGGCAGTAAAAAAAAGCACAAGTTATTTGCCACCAAGAGCTCTTACTTTAAGGCCTAGGTTTTTTAAGAACTGCACGTTGTGACGTGTTAACGCTTTGAGCGTTCGTCGACGACTGATCCGTCTCATCCATTTTGGTTTATTCTTATAGCTTCGTCCAATTTTGTTGTCTCGTGGATGACTATTCGTCCTCACCCTCGTTAATTTGTTTTCATAGCCTCGTCCAACTTTCCTATTGTTGTACACTATGCCCATTTCAGTTAAGTTGTTTCAAGTGTAGTCTTGTATTTATAACTTCTCCACGAAAATTAATCAAGTTACCTTCCTGATTAACAATGCGTACTTGAAGATGATCTATTATATTAACAGCAACGGGTAAATAAATGATTTGCGATGGAACTTCGACAATCTTGTATCCCGGTGGTACAGCAGGGAAAAACTCGTGGATGGTATGAACTTTTTCTCCGTTTATATAGGCTCCACTAGTTATATTACACTCAACTCTCAATGTGTTAACCTTGAGAATAGCAACAGGTAAATCTGAGATGTGAGGACTGGTATCTCGAAGAATTCGTTCAGTAAAGCCTAAAAGACGGCCTATAGAATCTTTTGGCCTAAAGTCAATAGTATGACTACACGTTATCACATTGCAAAGAGTACTATTATTTGGTTTGATGCTAATAGCTATATCGTCGGGTTGTAACACGTCGATCAGAAATTACTCAATATCTTGAATTTCGTAGCTGCCAGTTGGAAAAAGAACCACTTGATCGCCTACATAAAATTTATTATTACCTTCGTCGATATTTGGAATTGAATTGAAAGTTAGGAGTTCTACTAAACCAATAACGTAGTTATGTGCTGGTGACAACTTGATACGTGAAAAATATTGTACTTCAAGAATAGATGATGTTCCTTATAAACTTAATGTCAATGATTCTTCCATGACGGTTTGTCAATGACTAATGTTACTTGAGTATTGGGATACATTTATATTGGCTGATAATGGAGTTTTTTACAAAGAAAGCTTAAGCAAAGATGGCCGCAGTTGTATGTACCAAAATCTTGGAACCTTTCATAATTATATTTGACACATCTAACACCAAGATATAGCAGTTGATCAATCGGTGGCTGTAGGTCATCAAAACAGTCGAAATACGTCACGTTATTGCCTCTCTTTTTATAGGCGATCCAGTTAGTACCAGGACCATCCTTATCATCGAGATTGACTATTGCTGATTCGGAAAAACGTGGGCCATCGGCTGGCGAAGCATTTCTCATGAAAACTCCACGAAAATGCGGTATTTTCAAAATGTTTGCATACTTGATGAGGTCATAGTCTGTGTGAGCTCGGTAAGGCAGTTTTACGTAGAAATTTTTTTTTTCCATCTTTTAAGCCTTTTCCAAGCCTTAAATGTAAATCCAAGCCATTCTTATGTGGTTTTAAAAACAGCCCCTTTCCAAGTAAGAGTGCTTCCATTTCTTTATTATGCCTCGCACTTTTCTCTAGCTGTTTTCGAGCAACTTTAGCATCATTAATAGCCTTGACAACTTTAGTTACACCATTAGTGATAGTACCTATAGTACTTAGGCCAGCAAATGCAGGAATAAGGTATGGTAGAAATCCTCCAGTTTTCTGCGGGATAGGCAATACTCGAGGTATTACAATATTTTTCCTACCACCAGCTTTTTTCACAGCATCCTGTGCTCCCTTTAACGCCGAACTTATAGCTTTTCGAGCACTACGATTAGGAATCATGGACTTTGAAGCACTTCGAATCAAGCTTTTTAAAGTAGTTTTCTTCGGCTTCATTTTGTTCTTACTCACTTTACTAGAATTCGTACTAGGGAATGCTCCCATGCCGAGTTTGGATTTCAATTTCATGGCACTGGTAATAGTAAAAGCAGCAGCTTTTTCCCCTAAACTAGCGTCTGTGGCTTTGAATCGTTGCCACGCCTTTTCAGCGAGAATTTTGTCAGCAGTGTTTCTTGCTGTAATATTTTTTCGATCCTGAGAATGGGCTATATCGTGTTGCTTGCACGCCTGATCCAACTGATTGATACCCGGATCTCTGCTAGCTAATCTCTTGGCTAGTTTAGTGCCTGGTCCACAATATTGATATCCTGGTACGTGCAGCTCTATAGGCAGTTTATTGATAAGTGTGTTTATAATTCCACAGCCTTCGCGATGATGAATAATCATTACTTTCCAAGTGCTTAACGATGAATGAGCTTGAAAATATATGTAGAGCACTATTTATAGTTTCATATTTCAGCATGCAGTCATCACGAGCTCCGGGGAACAGAATATTTAACTTCCTGTCATAAATTTTAACAAACTGATAAGCAAGATTAGGAAATTCGATGACAGATGAGTTTCAAAATATATAGGCAAACCATTTACAGTATCATGTTTCAGTCTCAGTTTAGTCAGCATACAGTAAACATGAGCTTCGTAGATTAGAATATAAAACTTCCTGTCATAAATTTCGATGGAATCGTTAAGCAACATAAGAAAATCTAACGCCATGGTGATTTGCTACCCGATACGATAAGAGCTGTTCTTTGTGGTCCGTCAAACTGTGGAAAAACAAACAGCTTGCTGGCTTCAACTACTCACCCCAACGGATTGAGATTTAAGAATGTTTATCTATATTCAAAGTCGCTTAATCAGCCAAAGTATAAGTTTCTAGAACAACTGTTGGAGCCCATAGATGGTGTAAAGTATTTTTAAGACAGCGATCATGAATCAGTCATATATCCGGATAAGGCACTACCCAACTCCATAATGATATTTAACGACATTGCCTGTAAAAAAAACAAGATAATGTGAAAGCCTTTTTTTGCATGGGACGTCACAAAAGCGTTGACTGCTTCTATCTATGCCAATCCTATGCTCAAGTTCCAAAGCACTTAGTCAGAGATAATTTAAACCTTTTAGTAATAATTCGACAAGATGACATGAATTTAAAGCACATCTATAATGATCATGTTGATACTGATATGACGTACAATTAATTCAAAAAATTATGTGTAAACTGTTGGAGAGTTGGAAAACATGGATTTGTCGTAATAGACAAAGAAAGACATGTTCAGAACTGGATCAAATTTATGGGATAAGAAAGGAAAAAAAACGGACAACATATACTTGGTGATTCGCCTATATATTCCAAAAATAATCAAATTCAAATGAAGGATCTAACATATCCAATGACTGATGGATTAATGGAGTTACATATAAAAAAGCATCCTGATAAAAAGCACATGACACCAGATAATTTAGTTAAATACAAACAAATCTTGGAAACGTCAAGTGCGCATAAAAGAAAGTTTGACAAAAATAAGACGATTTGTCCATACAATGGTAATGAATTCAATAATGTTATTGCCCCATTATTTAATCTCACTCAAATTAAGAGGAAAGGCGGATCCTTCATTACCTTCATTTAAAATTGCTAGACTAAACATGCAAATGGACTATGTTTACTGGACGATCCTAACGAGCTGGTCAATTGGCTAAGATTACTAGTGGCAGAAATATCAGCCGATAATCCTAGTCACACTAATAAAATGAATTCAATTGTTGAGGAGCTTCGTGAAGCTAATATCATGTATTGAGCATCGTTATCAATTCTACTTCAGTGTAAAAATGAACATCGACGTGTTCAGACGTGGATCAGCTAAGTCGGACGGTGGTAGTCGAGGTCCTCGAGGAATTGGATATATTCTCACCACGGATGGTCAATTTGACTTTAAAAATAAAAGGTTGTGCAATGTTGCACCAGCTATTCAATCTCACGATGTTGTAAATCTCACCACTTTACAGAAAGAAAAAAGTTTCATTTTGGATGAACAAGAGAAAATAAATCTACTATTGAGCAATTTAAGTGATGTATTCTTAGAAACAATACTAAATTTGCAGCGTTAAATAAATACACTTAAGGAGATTGTAGCACATCCATCTAGTATAACTCCAGAAGACAGTTAAGAGAGATGGAAGCAGTAGTGGAAGAGCTTTATAAACCTGCGAGACGCAACTACCTTCGCCGAAAGTTTGATATTCGAGGCTTGGACGAAACATGGCAAGCTGATCTTGTGAAGATGATACCTTATGCTCATGAAAATAAAGGTTATAGGTATTTGCTTACAGTTATAGATGTATTCTCCAAGTATGCATGGACTGTGCCCGTAAAGAATAAAACCGGTAAAGATGTGACTGCAGCTATGAAGTCGATATTAATAGAGGGAAGAGTTCCAACTAATTTGCAAACAGATCATGGCAAAGAGTTTTACAATGAGAATTTCCAAAGTCTTATGCAAAAGAACAAAATTAACTTGTACTCGACGTATAGTTACCTTGAAGCGTCTATATGTGAGCGATTCAATCGTACACTGAAGCATGATATGTGGAAAAATTTCAGCTTGCGTGGCAGATATAAGTGGATTGACATCTTACCTAAGTTACTGACGGCCTATAATAATCGGAAACATCGGACAAAAGCTATGAAACCAAAGGATGTGTCAGCTGCCGAAAATGAAATTCTGAAAAAAATTTCATCAAGAACAATGGGGATGAGAAAACAACCGAAATTTAAAGTGGGAGATAAAGTGCTAATAAGTAATGCTAAGCAAGTATTTGAAAAAGGATACACACCTAACTAGTCGACTGAGGTATTCACTATAACACGAGTAGCTCTAACCAATCTACCAACTTACCATTTGAAAGATTACCAAAATCAGCTAATTTCTGGAGGCTTTTACGAGCAGGAACTGCAGAAAACCAAGTATCCTGATACTTATCTTGTTGAAAAAATTTTTCGTCGACGAGGAAATCAAACATTTGTCACGTGGTTAGGCTTTGACAATACCCATAACAATTGGATTTATAATAACAAAAAATAAAAGTGATATGTACTTCAAAAAATTATTAAAATTCAGAAGTTGTAAAAAAATTTGTATAAAACTTGTTGTGGTCCTTTAATGTTATCAATTATGTGTGCAACTAAAATTTTTTTACCATACATGCTAATGTTATATCTTACACAAGATTCATTGAGATGAATAAAAACTCTAAACATGTAATAAAATGTATTATTTATTTTTTCTCACGTTAAACTAGTTTCACAAAAATAACTTTTTTTTTCTTGTATTTGTATAACAAAAAACTTATTGGTTAAAAAATTCAACACTATCACCATCATAGCGAACTGACAGCTTTTTTTTATCAATAGATTCCAACAAACTATTAAATGATAGTTCCTTACTCACAAGATACTCAGACACTTGATTAGGTAAAAATATTTGGAAATGATCATCTAGTTCAGCGATAGCTTTCGTGCCGAATTTAGTGTTAGCTTTGTCAGCTTCGACACTACATGACTTTGCCCCTTGACCATTTCGTTGATCTTCTTTGTTGGAAGGAATCTTCCACAGGTCAGCCGATTAAGTGCTGCTTAATCAGCTATCTGAAACATAAGAAAATTATATGAGTTTTATAAATAGTAAAAAAAATGTAATTAATAAGAAAACACGTTACAAACCTTTATTTCTGAGCTTTGCTGTTCCAAACAGATCTGCTTATCTCTGTGAAAATTTTTCAACTCCAAAACTGTTCTTTTGAGAGCTTGTTGTTGACCTGAGTTGCTTGCGTTGGATTATGAAGCAGTCGATACTTTTATCTGCTCATTACAGCTCTGACTGAGCTCTGCTCCAGCAGGTTGATGCTGCCGATGATATAGGAACTCTCCCACTACTGGAGAAATCTCCCCCTCTACATTGGCTGCTTTTTCATTGGCTGCTGATCTGCTATGATTTTCTACACACTTTTCAGCTCTTTGTTCTTCTAATATTTTAATCCTATAATGGTCCTAAGGCAGCGTATCTGTAGTTTTTGATAAAATATATCGTTTATCATCTTGGGAACTAGGAGCAATTTTATTTTGCCTCTCAGTGTAGACCTTATTATGACGTGATCTTATATTAATTTGCTCTCGATTAATGTTTATAATTTGGTCACGTAGGCACTCAGTATAGTCGTTGAAATCAATAGTTGCTTTAACGACGTTACTCTTAACACCCTTTGCTTTTTTAATCACATTTTCATTTTCCAAAAGAATACTATACATCTTACTTCTGAGCCCAACAAATTTCAATATAATACTTCCATTGCACTCATCTTTCATGAGCCCAACAATTTTTTTTTTTTAACGGCATCATAAATTTATTATTTTCTGCATAATCTGATGTGTCAAATTCATTGATATCCAATTTCATCATTTTATAAATATCATGGTTTGTTACCTCATATATCAGACTGTCTGTATCAGTGATTAAGAGTTTAAAATCATTTTTGAGTTTGGAGAGTATATAATCGTAGTGAAAACGATACACAAGTGTCTTCGATAAATCTAAGACCCTAAGCCCAATGTATATTGGCTTTTTCATCATCATTTCTGCACGTTGTAGCTGTATGGCTACAAAATTCTCATCAAAAATATCACAGCTGTAAAAATTTGGCTTTGCAATGTACGATGCCGCACTAAAGCGTCCATCCCCATGGTTGAGAAGTTTGACATCGATACGCTTTCTCTCATTTTCCATTTTCCATCGTTTTTCCAAAAATAGCATTATTGAATAGTTTAAAAAGCATTTTTTCAAACTTATTCTTAGTCTTTTTTTCTCAATGCTATTGAGGTCAATATATTCTTTAAGCCATGCACTTTGCCAGAATTTTAAGGCTCGATATATTTTTGTCAGTCGTAATCCATGATTTGTGGCTTGCTTGAGGGCTTCATAATGAAGTACATATTTATGCTTGTTACTTAATGTTGTCATTAATTTAGGCTGCTTCGAACCTGGTGCTGAAATGTGTTCAGAACAAAATGGCAAATCTTTATGAGAATCGTGGAGCTCCTCTGGATACTCCAAATCCACTTCTAAAATATATCAGTAAGCACTTTCATTTCCAATATTATAAAAATCATGAGGCTGTTGCTCAACATTTTCGATCCACTGAAATCCACCACAAGGAAGTTTTTTAGTCATTGCCCAACCATACAAATTATTTACGTCAAAATATGCTATATATCTTTCAGTTTCATCTTTTTTATGATTTCCCATATAGTGATTATTAGCTTCTGCATATCTGTTACAGCACTGGCTTATTCCACCTCGTTTGCCTTTTTCAATGAACATAAACACATCTATATCAGTAATGAGTTCTAGTGAAATCTGAAAAAAATTCTCAATTAATAACTAAAGCACAATTTACATTATATTCTTGTACATAATACTTACTTTCGTTTTTTTCAACATGGCATCCCAAGTGAAGCCTGGAGTAGTGAAATAGTGAGCAGGACCTAATTTGTAAACCTTGAGGCAATTATTTCTAAAGTTTTCAAATACTTCTGTTAACAGAAGTACATCAGTTTTGAGGTAAAGATCTGAATACTGTCCAAGAGTTATAATATCAAAAGTTTTCCATACTGTTTCAGCATGTATATAATCTTCACTACTTATATGTGCATTATATAATTTACTATAAAAATCATCTTTAGGTGGGAGCCCGATTTCTTCAAGTTTTTCGAATGATGCTACACAATCGTATAGAAATACACCCTTTCTCTTCAACATATTGATTTGCTCGAAAGAGTATTTATCATCTTGACGGAAAATCTTTTCTAGAGTATCATACTGCTCTAAGTAAGATCCCAACTTATCAAGCGACGATGGCAAAAATTTGTACGAGTCAATGAAGCGTAAGTTTGTGCATGTCCCTTTAACGTACTTCGTAAAAGAAATGTATTTTTCTTTAGTTTGAGGGATAACTTGTACTCTTCCGGGAAAGCAAGTTACAAGTTCTTGTATAAATAAGTGGGCATTATAATTGCTGAGATTATGGAAAACTATTGGTACTGCTCGCGAGTCCTGATACTTGAGATTACATACATTGAGAGCTGGGCCTCGATATCTGAGTAAAAAAAAAGCGAATTTTAGTTTAAAGGAAAAAATTTTCTCAATTACAAACTCATAAATATAATACTTACTCTTCAGTAAAATGGCAATGATCGTAAACTTTTTCATCATTTTTAATAGACTTCTCACATATGTCACATATATCAGCATTGAAAAAATCAAAGTCCTCTTCTTCAGTTAATGATCTCATCGGCACTGGATTGTTGTACATTCTATGTAAATCTAAGGCAAGATCTTGCATTTCTTTTACAAACCAGGTAGCTAGATTCTCACTGCTTTCAGTTTTTTTTCTGTAGAAAATGTATCGTGATTTCGCGTTATCAAAACTGCACTTTACATAATATCCAACATTTAATGCTTCATGGTGTTGTATGGCTCGCTCACTATTATGCACAGGTTTCAATAAACACTCAAAGTCTGCGTACACTATAAGTGGTACACGATTTTTATTTATGTGATTTTCAAATTTTTAAATTTTATTATCATACCTCGGCAAGCTTATTTTACACTTATTCACTTTAACGCACTCCACCGTATGTGTTTTTAACATTTAATCAGTTGTAAAGTAATGAAGACAGTAATCGCATATAGATATTTTATGTTGGTGTTTTGTTAAAGAACTTTTAACCAACCTAGATAAGTCTTTAATATATACGTAGTGGTATTTTATATCATTATCAGCACTATTATCACCATCTTGAATTTCTTCTAAATATTCTTCTCTATCTTCTTCTACCTTATCTTCGTCCATTACCTCAGCATTAAAAAAACCTTCTCTATCTTCTTCTACCTCATCTTCATCCATTGCCTCAGCATTAACGAAATCATCACGTTCTCCATCAATATTTTTTTGTTTTTTTGAGTTTCCCTCACTATACGTATCAATATAATAATTTTGTATAAGCAGCAAATTAATATGTTTATACTTTTTTTCTGCTGTCAAGTGAAGGGGTAAAGTTTTATAACTATTTTTACTTTTCTCCAAAAAATACACGTTAATAGACACATTATTCTGTTTTTCAAATTTTGTAACTTGCTTAGGCTGCACTGGAAAAGTGATTTCCTCGAAACTATAACTGTTTTCGTATTGAGTATAATTTGACACTCGTTGTGCATTTTTATTCACTGGATGTAAAGCTGACAAAATGGCCCATTTGAAGCATTGCTGATCTGCTTTCTGTACGCAAGCTTTTTTTTCTCGATAGTAGTAGGGAGTTCTATGTAAGAACTACCACTTATTGCATTGTTCTTATTTACATTTACTACTAAATTTAAAATTGAGCGTAAAGTTCATCCAGAATCGCGCTCCTGAAACTCTTCTATATCTGTAGAAATAGGCTTCTGGACATTCATTTTAAACCATTCATGTAGGTCTGTCGTATCAAAAATGGAATCAGATTTAGTATTAAAATATTTAACTCCAACAGTCTCTGTATCATTTTTTACTGTCAAAAACTCTGCTGCTAATACTGTATTAAATTTTAAAGCATTTTGCTCGTTGAAAATTACTCGCACTTTTAAAATGAATATTTTTTCCGCAGACTTAGGAAATTTTATTATATCTAAATGCCTACAATTTGTTATAGCAGCCGTTCTTATGCGATTTTTGAAAGCACTATTAAGATCTTTCCATGTCACAAAATTATAATCATCTTGATTGTCTAATTTTTCATCGCGCCCTGACCCTTGCTCTTCTAGAATTTTATAAAATGCTGCTAAAAACGTTGATAAAAGACACTCAATATTCAAGGACTTATTTTCCACTGGCGATGACAATTTTACAGACAGCTTATAGTCGGAAATACTTTTAAGCACTATTTCACTATTATCAATAAAATCTCGTATCTCGGTCATATTATCACTATGCAGCAAGCGTTGATATTCTATTCGCGCTATTTCACAGAAAATCACGCAACGCTCCACGGCGTTGGCGTTAGCAAAATTCTCGCGGAGTTGCTCCATTATACTTACAGCTCGCGTTAACATACTCAAATAAATGACAAGCTGCTTGAACTTCTCTTTTATACTGATTTTCTTCTGCGAAAGTGATACGAGTGATAACTAACGGTGACTAGCAGTTGTATATAAAGAGATGACAGATCGATAGAGGGGTTAGTTAACTAATAATCGTCACAACGTTAAAATGACAAAGTACGTGGTTGATGTTCAAGGCTTTAAAACCATGCACACGGAATTTATTTTTAAAGAAATCGCTATTAAACCTCTACAAGAAAATGCTACACCGTCGGTTTTTTTTCTTTAAGCCCCCATATTCTTGGGCACAGCTCTTACCTAATAAAAAATGTAAAAATCAAAGGTTGGAGTTTAATTACCACGGTCTTTGTTGGAGCTCAGGAGAAGTTCCCTATGAGGATCTAGCTACAACCTTTCGAGCCATTATGAAAGAAGATGATGTTATTTACGTAAAAGGTCTTGAAAAATTGAATGGTTGCGCCGTGTGCTATTTAATAGGTACATTACTCATAGTATGATTAAACGCTTTACTAAATATTTGCATAATATAATTATTTTTATAAGTACATTTATGATATTAAGCAATGTCCAGCTTAAAAAAAAATTAGTATGGATGATATTGAATGCATGAATCACCAATTTAATTCAGCCGATTGTGCTGTGAAGAATGCTACAGCTTTAAAAAAATAGATTTTAAAAGAGCAGCAACGACAAAACAATACTTTTTAATCAATGTACACCTGATACACAATACTAATGCAATAAATTAGTTCTTTATGAACCTATGTCGATTTTTTTCATTCACGCCTCCTTATTACTCCGCCGATTAAAATTACTTTATCGTATTAACTGTCTCTATTCGTTGGCAAGGTACTGCGGTGAAGAGGAGTAACCCAAGCAATGTTGGGATACGCTTTCGGTTATAAAATAGTATACATATTCTCTAGCAACACGCATCACTCAATACGCCCGCTCTTGAGAAAAAAATATGATGCTGGAACATACTACGCCTAAATAAAAAGCGAAAAGTCATCGGCCATGGCTAACACATCCGTATAGATAAGAAATAATAGCTCCATTACTTGGCAAGGTACTGCGTCGAGTAAGCCGACGTTGGTAAACGGGATACGCGATCCGCTACATCTACTGATAAGAAATAAACTTTCATGCTTGATCATCTTCCTCTCGCGCTGTAAGTTGAGCTTGTCACCTACACCTTTCGGACCCATCCTGATAACGTTGGAGCTCAATTCGCGGTCGGAAAGGAAGGAAGCCGTCAGTACCATCCGACGTCACAGCATCCGGAAGAGGCCCCCTTCCCCTGACAATACCATCCGAGTAGTCCGCACCACCCACCGCCCTTACTACCTATACCGCCAGTGCCCCTCCTCCCGCCAGCCGATCAGCCTCTCCCCCATCACCGACTCTCCTCTACCACCCGATCAGCCTCTCCCCCATCACCGACTCTCCTCTATCGCACGATCAGCCTCTCCCCCCATCACCGCCTCTTTTCCACCCCCTCTTCACCACCCACAGCTATAGCTAGAGCCTCTCCCCCACCACTACCTCAGGGGGGGAGCTGAAGAGTGCCAGAACCGCCATGGTTTACCTACTTTTCTGCTACCTAAAAAGTTATTTGCCTTCATAGCATACATAAGTTAAATAAAGTATGTTGAGTTTGAAAGTATTTTTATGAGTGTAAGGGGAGATACGGCTGAGTATCGCCATAAATCCTAGCTTTTATACGAATAAGGGCCCATTGTTTATTTATCTTCAATAATAATAATTTTTCTGCTGCCTCAAAAGTTATTTTGCTTTATAGTGTACATAAGTTAGATAGAATGTGTTGAATTTTAGAGCTTTCCTGTAAGCGAAAGGGCAGAAACAGCAAAGTTTTGTCGAAAATCCTGGGTTTTTCTCGAATAAACATCCATTGTTTATTTAATTTCGATATTTACAATTTTTCTGCTACCTCAAAAGTTATTTGGCTTCATGATATACGTTAGAAAGATTAAGTATGTTGAATTTGGAAGCTTTTCTATAAGTGTAAGTGCAGATACTGCTGAGTTTCGACATAAATCCTGGCTTTTAAACGAATAAATGCCATTGTTTATTTGATTTAAGTATTTATAATTTTTCTGCTGCCTTAAAAGTTTTTTGGTTTCATAGAATACATAAGTTAAATAAAGTATGTTGATTTTTAAAGTATTTTATGAGTGTAAGGGCGGATTCAGCTAAGTTTTAACAAAAACCTGGCTTTTTATCGAATGAACCTTTTGAGGTTATTTAATTTCAATATTCATAATTTTTTTACTATCTCAAAAGTTATTTGGCTTCATGATATACATAAGAAAGATTCAGTATGTTGAATTTTTAAGGGTTTCTATGGGTGTAAGTGCAAATACAGCTGAGTTTCGACATAAATCCTGGCTTTTTTACGAATAAATGCCATTGTTTATTTAATTTTAATACATTACAATTTTTCTGCTGCCTTAGAAGTATCTTAGCTTTATAAAATACATAAGTAAGATAAAGTATGTTGATTTTTTAAGTATTTTTATGAGAGTATAGTGCAGATTCAGCCTAGTTTTGACAAACGTCCTGGCCTTTTTTTCGAATAAACGTCCATTGTTCACTTAATTTCAATATTTATAATTTTTCTGCTACCTCAAAAGTTATTAAGTTTTATAGTATACATAAGTTTGATAAAGTATGCTGAAATGTAAAGCTTTCCTACGAGTGTATGTGCAAATTCAGCCGAGTTTCGACATGAATCCTGGCTTTTATACGAATGATAGCCCATTGTTTATTCAACTTCAATAATAATAATTTTTCTGCTGCCCCAAAAGTTATTTTGCTTTATAGTACACAAAGGTTTAAAAGAGCGTGTCGAAATTTAAAAATATTCCTATGAATGTCAGGGCAGATGCAGCCTAATATTGACAAAAATCCTGTCTTGTTTTCGAATGAACGTCCATTATTTACTTAATTTAAATATTGATAATTTTTTTGCTACCTCAAAAGATATTTGGTTTTATAGTATACATAAGCAAGATAAAGTATGTTAAATTTTAAAGCTTTTTTATGAGTGTAAGGGCAGATACAGCTGGGGACCGACATAAATCCTAGCTTTTATACGAATGAAGGTCCAATGTTGATTTAACTTCAATAATAATAATTTTTCTGCTGTCTCAAAAGTTATTTTGCTTTATAGTACACAAAAGTAAGATAGAGCGTGTCGAAATTTGAAAGTTTTTCTTTGAGTGTAATCGCAGATACAGCTGAATATTGACAAAAATCCTGGCTTGTTTTCGAATGAACTTTCATTGTATTCTTGATTTTAAACTTTATCATTTTTCTGCTACCTCAAAAGATATATAAATTCATAGTATACATAAGTAAGATAAAGTATGTTGATATTTAAAGCTTTCTTATGAGTGCAAGGGCAGATACAGCTGAGGTCCGACATAAATCCCGGCTGTTTGTTGAATAAACGGTCATTGTTTATTTAATTTTAATATTTATAATTTTTCTGCTGCCTTAAAAATTTATTTGCTTTATTGAATACAGAAGTAAGATAAAGTATGTTGATTTTTAAAGTATTTCTATAAGTGTAAGTACAGATACAGCTTAGTTTTGACGAAAATCCTGGGTTGTTCTCCAATCAACGTCCGTTGTTTATTTAATTTTAATATTTACGATTTTTCTGCTGCCTCAAATGTTTTTTAGCTTCACAGTATACGTAAGTTAAATTAAGTATGTTGATTTTTAAAGTATTTTTATAAGTTTAAGTTCAAAAACAGCTAAATTTTAACTAAAATCTTGGCTTTTATACGAATAAACGTCCATTGTTTATTTAATTTCGATATTTATAAATTTTCTGCTACCTGATAAGTTATTTCCTTTTGTAGTCTACGTAGGTGAAATAAAGTATGTTGAGTTTAAAAGTATTTTTATGAGTGTAAGGGCAGTTTCAGCTAAATTTTGACAAAAGTCCTAGCTTTTTTTTTAAATGAACGTCCATTGATTACTTAATTTCAATATTTATAATTTTTCTGCTGCCTCACAAGTTTTTTAGCCTTATAGAATACATTAATATAATGAAGTATGTTAATTTCAAAGTATTTGTATAAGAGTAAGTAAAAATTCAGCTAAGTTTTGACGAAAGTCCTGACGTTATTTTAGAATGAACGTCCATTGTTTATTTAATTTTAATATTAACAATTTTTCTACTCCCTCAAATGTTTATTGGCTTTACAGTATACATAAGTTAGATGTAGTACGTTGATTTTAAATGTATTTTTATAAGTGTAAGTTTAGATACAGCTAAGTTTGGATGAAAATCCTGGGTTTTTATTAAATGAACGTCCATTGTTTATTTAATTTCAATATTTATAACTTTTCTGCTCCCTTTGAAGTTATTTGGCTTCATACTATACATAAAATTAATAGAGTGTATTGAATTTCAAAGCATTCTATGAGTATAAGCGTAGATACAGCTGAAATTTGGTAAGAATTCTGACTTTTTTTTAATGATTGTCTATTGTTTATTTAATTTAAATATTTATAATATTTCTGCTGCCTCCAAAGTTATTCGGCTTTGTAGAATACGAGTCTAAGTGCAGATACAGCTCAGCATCAACATAATTCCTGGGTTTTGAACGAATAAATGCCATTGTTTATTTAATTTTAAAATTTATCATCTTTCTGCTGCCTCAAAAGTTTTTTAGCTCCATATAATACATAAGTTCAATAAAGTATGTTGATTTTTGAAGTATTTTTATGAGTGTAAGTGCAGATATACAGCTGGGTATTGACATAAATCCTAGCTTTTATACGAACGAAGGCTCATTGTTTAATTAACTTCAATAACAATAATTTTTCTGCTATCTCAAAAGTTATTTTGCTTAATAGTTTACGTAAGTTAAATAGTGTGTTGAATTTTAAAACTTTCCTATAAGTGTAAGGGCAGATACAGTCGAGTTTTGATGAAAATCCTGGGCTGTTCTCCAATGCACGTCCATTGTTTAATTAATTTCAATATTTACAATTGTTCTGCTTTCTTTAGACTTATTTGGCTTTATACAATACATAAATTTGATAGAGGGTATTGAAATTTAAAGCATTCTACGAGTATAAGCACAGATACAGCTAAAAGTTGGTTGAATTTCTGGCTTTTTATTTAATAAACGTCTATTGTTTCTTAAATTTTAATATTTATAATATTTTTGCTGCCTCTAAAGTAATTCGGCTTTATAGAATGCATAAATTTAATTAAAAATGTTGAATTTTTAATTATCTCTATGAGTGTAAACGCAGATACATCTAAGTATTGACGAAATTCCTAGAGTTTTCTCTAATGAACGTCCATTGTTTAGTTAATTTCAATGTTTATAATTTTTCTGCTTTTTTAAAAGTTATTTAGCTGTATAGTAAACATAAATCGAATAAAGTGTGTTGAGTTTCAAATTATTTCTATGAGTGTAAGTTTAGATACATATGAGTTTTGATAAAAATCCTGGCTTTTTCTTAAATAAACTTGTATTTTTTATTTAATTTTACTATTCATAATTTTTCTGCTGCTTCAGAAGTTATTTGGCTCATTAGTTCTCATATAAGAAAGATAAAGTATGTTAAATTTTGAAGCATTTCTATGAAAGTAAGTGCAGATGCAGCTGAGTTCCGACGTGAATCCTGGCTTTTATACAAATAAATGCCATTGTATATTTAATTTTAATATTTACAATTCTTCTGCTGCCTCAAATGTTATTTGCCTTTATAGTATTCATAAGTTGGATAAAGTATGTTAATTTTGAAAGTATTTCTGTAAGTGCAAGTGTAGATACAGCTGAGTTTCAACATAATTCCTGGCTTTTTAACGAATAAATGCCATTGTTTATTCAATTCTAGAGTTCATTATCTTTCTGCTGCCTTAAAAGCTTTTTGGCTTCATATAATACATAAGTTTAATGAAGTATGTTAATTTTTATAGTATTTTTATAAGTGTAATTGCAGATATACAGCTAAGTATCGACATAAATCCTAGCTTTCATACCAACGAAGGTCTATTGTTTAATTAAGTTCAATAATACAAATTTTTCTGCAACCTCAAAAAATATTTTGCTTTATAGTATACTTAAGCTATATAGCATGTTGCATTTTGAAACTTTTCTATAAGTGTAAGGGCAGACACAGATGAGTTTTGACGAAAATTCTGGGCTGTTCTCCTAAACGTCCATTGTTCTTTTAATTTTAAAATTTACAATTTTTATGCTGCCTCAAATATTTTTTGGCTTTATAGTACACATAAGTCAAATAAAGTATGTTGATTTTAAAAGTATTTCAATAAGTTTAAGTTCAGAAACAGCTAAGTTTTGACGAAAATCCTGGCTTTTATACGAATGAACGTCCTTTGTTTATTTAATTTAAATATTTATAATTTCTCTGCTACATTTAAAGTTTTTTTGTTCCATAGAAAACATAAGTAAGATTAAGTATGTGGAATTTTAAAGCTTTTGTACGAGTGTAAGTGCCGGTACAGCTGAGTTATGACGAAAATCCTGGCTTTTTGGAAGTAAACGTGTATTGTTTCTTTAATTTTAATATTTATAATTTTTCTGCTGCCTCAAAAGTAATTTGGCCTAATGGTATATGTAAGTAAGATGAAGTATGTCGTTTTTTGAAGTTTTTCTATAAGTGTAAGTTCAGATACAGCTAAGTTTTGACGAAATGCCTGGGTTTTTCTTGAATGACCGTCCCTTGTTTATTGAATTTTAATCTTTATAATTTTTCTGCTGCCTCAAAAGTTATTAAGCTCAATAGAATATATAAAAAAGATAAAGAATATGAAAGTTTAAAGTATTTCTATTAGAGTAAGTGCAGATTTAACTAAGTATCGATGAATATTCTGTCTTTTTTACGAATAAACTTCCATTGTATATTTGATTTTAATGTTTATAATTTTTCTACTTCCTCAAAAGTTATTCGGCTTCATACTATACATAAATTTAATAAAATGTATTAAATTTTAAAGCCTTCCTATGAGTGTAAGTGCAGATACAGCTAAGTTTTGATAAAAATTCTGGCTTTTTTTTGAGTGAACGTCCATTGTTTATTTAATTTTAATATTTATAATATTTCTGCTGCCTTTAGAGTTATTCGGCTTTTTAATATACATTAATTTAATAAAGCATGTTGAATTTCAAATTATTCCTATTAGTGTAAGTGCAGATACAGCTGAGTTTTGATAAAAATCCTGGCTCTTTTACGAATGAACATTCATTGTTTATTTAATATCAATATTCATAATTTTTCTGCTTATTTAAGAGTTGTTTGGCTTTAAACTTTACATAAATTTAATAAAGTGTAATACATTTCAAATCATTCCTATGAGTGTAAGTGCTGATATAGCTCAGTTTTGACGAAAATCCTGGCTTTTTCTCGAATGAACTTCCATTGTTTATTTAATTTCAATATTTATAAGTCTTTTGTACCCCAAAAAATATTTAGCTTTATAGTATATATAAGTACGATGAAGTATGTTAATATTTAATGCTTTCTTAAGAGTGCAAGGGCAGATACAGCTGAGGTCCGACTTAAATCCCGGCTTTTTGTTGAATAAATGGTCATTGTTTATTTAATTTTTATATTTATAATTTTTCTGCTGATTCAAAAGTTTTCTGGCTTTATAGTATACATAAGTCAAGTGAAGTTTGTTGATTTTCAAAGTTTTTCTACGAGTGTACTTACAGATTTAGCTAAGTTTTGACAAAATTTCCGGCTTTTTTTCAAATGAACTTACATTGGTTTTTTAATATCAATATTTATAATTTTTTTGCTGCCTTCAAAATTATTTCAATTTATAGTATGCATAAATTTGATGAAGTACATTGAATTTCAAATTATTTCTATGAGTGTAAGCACAGATACAGCTGAAATTTGGTTGAAATTCTGGCTTTTTATTTAATAAACGTCTATTGTTTATTAAATTTTAATATTTATAATATTTTTGCTGCCTCTAAAGTAATTCGGCTTTATAGAATGCATAAATTTAATTAAAAATGTTGAATTTTTAATTATCTCTATGAGTGTAAGTGCAGATACATCTAAGTATTGACGAAATTCCTAGAGTTTTCTCTAATGAACGTCCATTGTTTAGTTAATTTCAATGTTTATAATTTTTCTGCTTTTTTAAAAGTTATTTAGCTATATAGTAAACATAAATCGAATAAAGTGTGTTGAGTTTCAAATTATTTCTATGAGTGTAAGTTTAGATACATATGAGTTTTGATAAAAATCCTGGCTTTTTCTTAAATAAACGTGTATTTTTTATTTAATTTTACTATTCATAATTTTCCTGCTGCTTCAGAAGTTATTTAGCTCATTAGTTCACATATAAGAAAGATAAAGTATGTTAAATTTTGAAGCATTTCTATGAAAGTAAGTGCAGATGCAGCTGAGTTCCGACGTGAATCCTGGCTTTTATACAAATAAATGCCATTGTATATTTAATTTTAATATTTACAATTCTTCTGCTGCCTCAAATGTTATTTGCCTTTATAGTATTCATAAGTTGAATAAAGTATGTTAATTTTGAAAGTATTTCTGTAAGTGCAAGTGTAGATACAGCTGAGTTTCAACATAATTCCTGGCTTTTTAACGAATAAATGCCATTGTTTATTCAATTCTAGAGTTCATTATCTTTCTGCTGCCTTAAAAGCTTTTTGGCTTCATATAATACATAAGTTTAATGAAGTATGTTAATTTTTAAAGTATTTTTATAAGTGTAATTGCAGATATACAGCTAAGTATCGACATAAATCCTAGCTTTCATACAACCAAAGGTCTATTGTTTAATTAAGTTCAATAATACAAATTTCTCTGCTACCTCAAAAAATATTTTGCTTTATAGTATACTTAAGCTATATAGCATGTTGCATTTTAAAACTTTCCTATAAGTGTAAGGGCAGACACAGATGAGTTTTGACGAAAATTCTGGGCTGTTCTCCTAAACAACCATTGTTCTTTTAATTTTAAAATTTACAATTTTTCTGCTGCCTCAAATATTTTTTGGCTTTATAGTACACATAAGTCAAATAAAGTATTTTGATTTTAAAAGTATTTCAATAAGTTTAAGTTCAGAAACAGCTAAGTTTTGACGAAAATCCTGGCTTTTATACGAATGAACGTCCTTTGTTTATTTAATTTAAATATTTATAATTTCTCTGCTACATTTAAAGTTTTTTTGTTCCATAGAAAACATAAGTAAGATTAAGTATGTGGAATTTTAAAGCTTTTGTACGAGTGTAAGTGCCGGTACAGCTGAGTTATGACGAAAATCCTGGCTTTTTGGAAGTAACCGTGTATTGTTTCTTTAATTTTAATATTTATAGTTTTTCTGCTGCCTCAAAAGTAATTTGGCCTAATGGTATATGTAAGTAAGATAAAGTATGTCGTTTTTTGAAGTTTTTCTATAAGTGTAAGTTCAGATACAGCTAAGTTTTGACGAAATGCCTGGGTTTTTCTTGAATGACCGTCCCTTGTTTATTGAATTTTAATCTTTATAATTTTTCTGCTGCCTCAAAAGTTATTAAGCTCAATAGAATATATAAAAAACATAAAGAATATGAAAGTTTAAAGTATTTCTATTAGAGTAAGTGCAGATTTAACTAAGTATCGATGAATATTCTGTCTTTTTTACGAATAAACTTCCATTGTATATTTGATTTTAATGTTTATAATTTTTCTACTTTCTCAAAAGTTATTCGGCTTCATACTATACATAAATTTAATAAAATGTATTAAATTTTAAAGCCTTTCTATGAGTGTAAGTGCAGATACAGCTAAGTTTTGATAAAAATTCTGGCTTTTTTTTGAGTGAACGTCCATTGTTTATTTAATTTTAATATTTATAATATTTCTGCTGCCTTCAGAGTTATTGAGCTTTTTAGTATACATAAATTTAATAAAGCATGTTGAATTTCAAATTATTTCTATTAGTGTAAGTGCAGATACAGCTGAGTTTTGATAAAAATCCTGGCTCTTTTACGAATGAACATTCATTGTTTATTTAATATCAATATTCATAATTTTTCTGCTTATTTAAGAGTTGTTTGGCTTTAAACTTTACATAAATTTAATAAAGTGTAATACATTTCAAATCATTCCTATGAGTGTAAGTGCTGATATAGCTCAGTTTTGACGAAAATCCTGGCTTTTTCTCGAATGAACTTCCATTGTTTATTTAATTTCAATATTTATAAGTCTTTTGTACCCCAAAAAATATTTAGCTTTATAGTATATATAAGTACGATGAAGTATGTTAATATTTAATGCTTTCTTAAGAGTGCAAGGGCAGATACAGCTGAGGTCCGACTTAAATCCCGGCTTTTTGTTGAATAAATGGTCATTGTTTATTTAATTTTTATATTTATAATTTTTCTGCTGATTCAAAAGTTTTCTGGCTTTATAGTATACATAAGTCAAGTGAAGTTTGTTGATTTTCAAAGTTTTTCTACGAGTGTACTTACAGATTTAGCTAAGTTTTGACAAAATTTCCGGCTTTTTTTCAAATGAACTTACATTGGTTTTTTAATATCAATATTTATAATTTTTTTGCTGCCTTCAAAATTATTTCAATTTATAGTATGCATAAATTTGATGAAGTACATTGAATTTCAAATTATTTCTATGAGTGTAAGCACAGATACAGCTGAAATTTGGTTGAAATTCTGGCTTTTTATTTAATAAACGTCTATTGTTTATTAAATTTTAATATTTATAATATTTTTGCTGCCTCTAAAGTAATTCGGCTTTATAGAATGCATAAATTTAATTAAAAATGTTGAATTTTTAATTATCTCTATGAGTGTAAGTGCAGATACATCTAAGTATTGACGAAATTCCTAGAGTTTTCTCTAATGAACGTCCATTGTTTAGTTAATTTCAATGTTTATAATTTTTCTGCTTTTTTAAAAGTTATTTAGCTATATAGTAAACATAAATCGAATAAAGTGTGTTGAGTTTCAAATTATTTCTATGAGTGTAAGTTTAGATACATATGAGTTTTGATAAAAATCCTGGCTTTTTCTTAAATAAACGTGTATTTTTTATTTAATTTTACTATTCATAATTTTCCTGCTGCTTCAGAAGTTATTTAGCTCATTAGTTCACATATAAGAAAGATAAAGTATGTTAAATTTTGAAGCATTTCTATGAAAGTAAGTGCAGATGCAGCTGAGTTCCGACGTGAATCCTGGCTTTTATACAAATAAATGCCATTGTATATTTAATTTTAATATTTACAATTCTTCTGCTGCCTCAAATGTTATTTGCCTTTATAGTATTCATAAGTTGAATAAAGTATGTTAATTTTGAAAGTATTTCTGTAAGTGCAAGTGTAGATACAGCTGAGTTTCAACATAATTCCTGGCTTTTTAACGAATAAATGCCATTGTTTATTCAATTCTAGAGTTCATTATCTTTCTGCTGCCTTAAAAGCTTTTTGGCTTCATATAATACATAAGTTTAATGAAGTATGTTAATTTTTAAAGTATTTTTATAAGTGTAATTGCAGATATACAGCTAAGTATCGACATAAATCCTAGCTTTCATACAACCAAAGGTCTATTGTTTAATTAAGTTCAATAATACAAATTTCTCTGCTACCTCAAAAAATATTTTGCTTTATAGTATACTTAAGCTATATAGCATGTTGCATTTTAAAACTTTCCTATAAGTGTAAGGGCAGACACAGATGAGTTTTGACGAAAATTCTGGGCTGTTCTCCTAAACAACCATTGTTCTTTTAATTTTAAAATTTACAATTTTTCTGCTGCCTCAAATATTTTTTGGCTTTATAGTACACATAAGTCAAATAAAGTATTTTGATTTTAAAAGTATTTCAATAAGTTTAAGTTCAGAAACAGCTAAGTTTTGACGAAAATCCTGGCTTTTATACGAATGAACGTCCTTTGTTTATTTAATTTAAATATTTATAATTTCTCTGCTACATTTAAAGTTTTTTTGTTCCATAGAAAACATAAGTAAGATTAAGTATGTGGAATTTTAAAGCTTTTGTACGAGTGTAAGTGCCGGTACAGCTGAGTTATGACGAAAATCCTGGCTTTTTGGAAGTAACCGTGTATTGTTTCTTTAATTTTAATATTTATAGTTTTTCTGCTGCCTCAAAAGTAATTTGGCCTAATGGTATATGTAAGTAAGATAAAGTATGTCGTTTTTTGAAGTTTTTCTATAAGTGTAAGTTCAGATACAGCTAAGTTTTGACGAAATGCCTGGGTTTTTCTTGAATGACCGTCCCTTGTTTATTGAATTTTAATCTTTATAATTTTTCTGCTGCCTCAAAAGTTATTAAGCTCAATAGAATATATAAAAAACATAAAGAATATGAAAGTTTAAAGTATTTCTATTAGAGTAAGTGCAGATTTAACTAAGTATCGATGAATATTCTGTCTTTTTTACGAATAAACTTCCATTGTATATTTGATTTTAATGTTTATAATTTTTCTACTTTCTCAAAAGTTATTCGGCTTCATACTATACATAAATTTAATAAAATGTATTAAATTTTAAAGCCTTTCTATGAGTGTAAGTGCAGATACAGCTAAGTTTTGATAAAAATTCCGGCTTTTTTTCGAATGAACTTCCATTGAATTTTTAATTTTAATATTTATAATTTTTTTGCTGCCTCCAAAATTATTTCGTTTTTTAGTATGCATAAATTTGATGAAGCATATTAAATTTCAAATTATTTCTATGAGTGTAAGTGCAGATACAGCTGAGTTTGGATAAAAATCCTGGCTCTTTTACAAAGAACGTACATTGTTTATTTAATATTAATATTTATAATTTTTCTGCTTCTTATAAAGTTATTTGGCTTTAAACTTTACATAAATTTAATAAGGTGTGTTGAATTTCAAAGTATTTCTATGAGTGTAAGTGCAGATACAGCTAAGTTTTGATAAAAATCTGGCTTTTTTCTAAATAAACGTGTATTGTTTATTAAATTTTAATATTTATAATTTTTCTGCTGCCTCAGAAGTTATTTGGCTTTATAGTACTCATATAAAAAAGTCAAAGTATTTTTATGAGTGTAAGCTCAGATACAGCTCAGTTTTTACGAAAATCCTGGCTTTTCTTAAATAAACGTCCATTGTTCAATTGATTCCAATATTTATAATTCTTCTATACCTCAAAAGTTATTTAGCTTTATAGTATATGTATGTAAGATCAAGTATGTATAATTTTAAATTTTTTCTATGAGTGTAAGTGCAGATACAGCTGAGTTTTGACATAAATCCTGGCTTTGCTACAAATGAATGCCATTGTTTATTTAATTTTAATATTTATAATTTGTCTGCTGCTTTAAAAGTTCTTTAGCTCTATAGTATAGAAAAGTAAGGTAAAGTATGTTGATTTTTAAAGTTTTTTTATGAGTGTAAGTGCAGATTTAGCTAATTTTCGATAAAAATCCTGGCTCTTTTACGAATGAACATTCATTGTTTATTTAATATCAATATTAATAATTTTTCTGCTTATTTAAGAGTTATTTGGCTTTAAACTTTACATAATTTAATAAAGTGTAATACATTTCAAATCATTCCTATGAGTGTAAGTGCTAATATAGCTCAGTTTTGACGAAAATCCTGGCTTTTTCTCGAATAAACTTCCATTGTTTATTTAATTTCAATATTTATAAGTCTCTTGTACCCTAAAAAATATTTAGCTTTATAGTATATATAAGTTCGATAAAGTATGTTAATATTTAATGCTTTCTTAAGAGTGCAAGGGCAGATACAGCTGAGGTCCGACTTAAATCCCGGCTTTTTGTTGAATAAATGGTCATTGTTTATTTAATTTTTATATTTATAATTTTTCTGCTGATTTAAAAGTTTTCTGGCTTTATAGTATACATAAGTCAAGTGAAGTTTGTTGATTTTTAAAGTTTTTATACGAGTGTACTTACAGATTTAGCTAAGTTTTGACAAAATTTCCGGCTTTTTTTCGAATGAACTTCCATTGGTTTTTTAATATTAATATTTATAATTTTTTTGCTGCCTCCAAAATTATTTCAATTTATAGTATGCATAAATTTTATGAAGTATATTGAATTTCAAATTATTTCTATGAGTGAAAGTGCAGATACAGCTGAGTTTTGATAAATATCCAGGCTCTTTTACAAATGAACGTACATTGTTTATTTAATATTATTATTTATATTTTTTCTGCTTCTTATAAAGTTATTTGGCTTTAAACTTTACATAAATTTAATAAAGTGTGTTGAATTTCAAAGTATTCCTATGAGTGTAAGTGCAGATACAGCTAAGTTTTGATAAAAATCTGGCTTTTTTCTAAATAAACGTGTATTGTTTATTAAATTTCAATATTTATAATTTTTCTGCTGCCTCAGAAGTTATTTGGCTTTATAGTACTTATATAAAAAAGATAAAGTATTTTCATGAGTGTAAGCTCAGATACAGCTCAGTTTTTACGAAAATCCTGGCTTTTCTTGAATGAACGTCCATTGTTCATTTATATTCAATATTTATAATTCTTTTATACCTTAAAAGTTATTTGGCTTTATAGTATATATAAGTAAGATCAAGTATGTATAATTTTAAAGCTTTTCTATGAGTGTAAGTGCAGATACAGCTGAGTTTTGACATCAATCCTGGCTTTGCTACGAATGAATGCCATTGTTTATTTAATTTTAATATTTGTAATTTGTCTGCTGCTTTAAAAGTTCTTTGGCTCTATAGTATACATAAGTAAGGTAAAGTATGTTGATTTTTAAAGTTCTTTTATGAGTGTAAGTGCAGATTTAGCTAATTTTTGATAAAAATCCTGGCTCTTTTACGAATGAATATTCATTGTTTATTTAATATCAATATTTATAATCTTTTTCTTATTTAAGAGTTATTTGGCTTTAAACTTTACATGAATTTAATAAAGTGTAATACATTTCAAATCATTCCTATGAGTGTAAGTGCTGATACAGCTCAGTTTTGACAAATATCCTGGCTTTTTCTCGAGTGAACTTCCATTGTTTATTTAATTTCAATATTTATAAGTCTTTTGTACCCTAAAAGTTATTTGGCTTTACAGTATATATAAGTAAGATAATGTATGTTGATATTTAAGCTTTCTTAAGAGTGCAAGGGCAGATACAGCTGAGGTCTGACATAAATCCCGGCGTTTGTTGAATAAACGGTCATTGTTTATTTAATTTAAATATTTATAATTGTTCTGCTGATTTAAAAGGTTTCTGGCTTTATAGTATACATAAGTCAAGTATAGTTTGTTGATTTTTAAAGTTTTTCTATAAGTGTAAGTACAGATTTAGCTAAGTTTTGACAAAATTTCCGGCCTTTTTTTCGAATGAACTTCCATTGTTTATTTAATTTCAATATTTATAATTCTTCTATACCTCAAAAGTTATTTTGCTTTATAGTATATATAAGTAAGATCAATTATGTATAATTTCAAAGCTTTTTTATGAGTGTAAGTGCAGATACAGCTGAGTTTTGATAAAAATCTGGCTTTTTACTAAATAAACGTGTATTGTTTATTAAATTTTAATATTTTTAATTTTTCTGCTGCCTCAGAAGTTATTTGGCTTTATAGTATATATAAGTAAGATCAGGTATGTATAATTTTAAAGCTTTTTTATGAGTGTAAGTGCAGATACAACTGAGTTTCGACATAAATCCTGGCTTTGCTACGAATGAATGCTATTGTTTATTTAATTTTAATATTTATAATTTGTCTGCTGCTTTAAAAGTTCTGTGGCTCTATAGCATACATAAGTAAGGTAAAGTGTGTTGATTTTTAAAGTTTTTTTATGAGTGTAAGTGCAGATTCAGCTAAGTTTTGATAAAAATCCTGGCGTTTTTTTGAATGAACGTCCATTGTTTATTAAATCTTAATATTTATAATTTTTCTGCAGTCTTTAAAGTTATTCGGTTGTATTGCCTGCAGGGTTGAGATGAAATATATTGAAGTTTAAAACAGTCCTATGTTCGTTAGTTCTATTGGAGCCCGTTTTTGACTGTAAAACTGCTGTTTTTTGTTGTTAATGTTAAGTGTCTACTTAATTAAATAAATAGTTTTTTTTATCTTACTTTCAAGTCGTTTGGACTTGTAGTCAACGTTTTGATTTTATCACTGTACTTTTTCTAACTTTTTAAAATGCTGCAACGAAAACTTTGTCGATTACGAGGTCGATTACCGCAACTTAGAATACGTATTTTAGTTTTGAAGTGACAACTACCATAATTTTACGGATCAAAGTTGATTATTATTTAGTTTTAATCGACTCTTTTTTTTTTTATTGATATTTTTATATTTTCGAAATCAAGTAAGTCACTTTTGTTTGTTTAGTTAATTTTTTTTTTTTTCTTTTTTTTTGCGGAGCTTTCCATATAGTACGTCGGCTAGGTTCGTTGGCTAGCTGCAGCTTTATGTATTGCTCATTTGCTTGCTGAACCACTCAAACAAACAAAATTATGGGTCGTGGGATCCATGGAAGAAGTAAAGCTTCATTAGGATTTTTTATGATGAACTTGTAAGAATGTTCTTCAAATTATATTATTAGTTGATAATTGCTTATCAACATTATTACTCTTAAAAAATACAAATTCATTAATGTTCATTTATTATTACATTCTGTTATTGACACCGCAAACTCTTTTTGGCTTTTAATAATAGTATTTATATGCTTGTGGTACGAAAAATAAATCAATGATTCGACATTACCTGAATTACAAGTAAAGATGGCATCGATAATTGTTTCACATTTAGTGGTCGATTGTAATGGGTTATTAATCATATTTAAACTAAATTTTACTTCCAAAAATTAAATTAATGATACAGCAGCTTTGGAAAGAAGTTAACATTTAACTGTCTGCTTACTGCCAAAGGAATCTTAGTATAATATTTTGTACGCGTTGCAGAACCTTTGTCTGTATACATTGATAGTTGTTTATGAATAAAGTCAATTAATTTGCTAACACAAGTATTTGGTGATATATAAATAGCTGCAATAATCGTATCTTTGTCTCTTTGCACAAGACATTTACATTAATGAATTTGTCTCATTAAACCCTCACCAACATTAGCACTTATTATATTTGCAATGGGAAAATTTTTTAACTGTTTAAATTTTTGTTCTAAAATCTTGAAAATTTCTACTTGACTTGTTTCATTTTAGAGTTTCTAGAGTCTTATTTTACTTTTAAATTTTCGCGCCCATTCAGGGCCATCACTCGATTTATAATAATTTTTTTTTTAATGTTTTATACGAATCATGTCTCATTATCTACTGGTAATTTAAAAACGATAATATTGGTTATCCTAAAAAAAAAATTTTGTACACCGTCCCACATTTGAATACGGGATCTCCGCGTGTTAAATAGTCTATTATCAGTCATCAGATTATCAGTCCACTATACGCCACCGTGCCACTTTTTTCTTGCTGCATCAATATAGTATATGATACCGTCGGCCCATGCACATATGTATAGTTGACAGAAAGAGAAATAAAGAAAGAGCGAGTGCTCGCCACTACATGCATGTGTATTGTACACTATACTATATATACTACTCACTGTCGAGAGAGCATGCGGTATTAGGGGGACGACCAGGAACAAAGGGGGCAAAAAAAGTGAAAAAGTGTGACGTTTTCCCCTACTTTTGTCTAGTGAGGGCACACAAAAAGCTTCGCTTCAAAAAAATTTGATCGTCAGCTAAAATTTCAAGTATCCTTGAAAATACTAATTCCTTTGGTAACTAACCAAAATAAGGGCGCACACCCCGTTAAATCCTACGTTATAGGTTTAAAATGTTTATCAAATCCACAAAAAATCACTACAACTAAAAAATAATCGTGTCTGATATTTGAAGGTGGGTACACAGATCAGGACACACGATTCTCACAAATCTTTAAACTGAACCTTGTTGCGTTGAATGGGACTGATACGCGTGAAATTTTTTTATGCACACGAGGATAACATTTAAAAAAAAAAAAAAAAGAGAAAACGAACTTCCAATTCCTTTGTGTGATGTAGCGAAAACCACTGATTCTCATGTTTAAACAAAAAAAGGTCTTACATTCTTAACCTCTCCTGGTTTGCGTAAGCCAACTGCCACAAAAGGCTAAAGACTGAGAAAATTTACTTATTCAACTTTTTATAAGTTTCCGTGTGTTGATAAATGTCTCGATTCAGATTCCAACGAATTCTGCCCGCTTCTTTTTCTCCTCGAGCCCACTGGTTTTGTTCCTTTCACTTCTAGTTTTTGGGGCCCCAATTTCTAACTGCTGCTAGCAGCGCTGCGCATCCACTAGCCGAGTGATTGTAACCCTCATTGACTCCTAGCAACCGATTCCACTTTAAAAACTGTCCCTACTCCAGAAATATTTGGTTTAAATATACGGGGATTTCCGAAATATAAGAAATTAACTTCCAGTATCATTGGGTATAATATTGGACCTGGAGTAGTTCAAAAATATCTTCTAAAACACAAAAATATCGGTTATGTTAAACTTAAATAATTGAAAGGTACAATTATCAAGGCAACTATTTATTTTTTTAAATGTGACAGGCCACAGTGGATAAACCAGCTTTACAATAAAATTGCGAAAGATTATTACTACAGAAACATGTGACTGAATGTACTTGAATCTCTGTTAGGTTGTGATTTGTGCTACTAAAAAAAGCATGTGAGGAAAAAAACGAAGTAAGTGATTACTGTAACAGATACGCCAAGTTAACCAATTACTTTGGAATCAGTAAAAGCACCTCTGGACAGAGTAAAATCAATATGTTGGAGAAGTTAAAAGTTTTCAAAAATTTTTATACTTTAAATCTTACTACGAAATACAAGAAACAACATATAAAAATCAATTTTATGACTTTGCAGGTCAAAAAATGTATCATTTAAAACTTTTTTGATTTTTATTGAGTAAGAGTAACAGTTCATGCGAAAAGATAGTGTGTAAAGTTTAAACAGAAGGGCATCATAATTTACCAGTATAAACGTGTAAACGATTAACAATTAATTTAACGATATATTTTATATTATAACACAGATTTATGCTTAGATATAGTTATAATTTTTAATAAAAGGCAACATAAGTCCAGAAAGAAAAAATATCAATTAAATAAACAAACATAGTTGAATTTTTTTTTAGTAGACGCATAGCAAAATTCTGCGTGGCATCATGCATTGTGTTCTACAGTATATATTTTACTATGTATCCTTACACAAAATGTTATGTTGTATCATGTAATATTTTTTTTACAAAAGCAATCATGATATACTACATCAGGCAAGATTTTCGGTAACTAGAAAATAATTACGTATAACGTATGATTTTAAAATTTTTTCTGCATGAAAGAAGTTTGAGTAGCTATTATAAATAGTAAAAAAAGGCATCCCTTCGCTGCAGTAAGGGCATTTGAACCTGGTGAGGAAGATCCCTAGTCGAGAGTCTTATTTATTTGTCCAGAGTAGATTTGTCACTTGGAAAAGAATTTTCTTCTGAATGAGGTACATCTAAATCTAATGTTTATTTTCTTATTTTGTGTATAACATTCACTGCCTTAGAAATGTAGGATCTCAGGACATCTGTTAGGTCCGTGCAATGGTTTGTGGGCCAAGTAAGCGTCAGCAGGACCTATGGGTAGGCGCACACCATTGAGAGAAAGTAAGAAAAGCGACAAGGGTGGCTAGTTGAAGGGGAGCAAAGAGAAAGCGAAAATTGAAAGTGTGACAAGACAGTAAGAAGTGATCTGTTGTATAAACAAAGAGTGAGTCGGCTTGGTATTGAATAACCCGTGGAAATAACAGAAGCGATGCGACGACCACAGCGTGCACGGATTGTTTCCTTTCAATTCACTATATTATTATTTTCGCTTTTTTTCATAGTTTATTTGATTGGTTGAGTAGTTGGGGTGAGTGTGATCCTTGCATGCATTGTGTTCGTCAGTGAAACAAGTAAAAGAAAAAAACTTTTCTTGAAGCAGAGCTTAGTAGTCAAAAATTTTGCTTGATATCATGTAGGACATTATTCAGGAAATCGAGCAAAAAATGTTATATGATATCCTATAAGATTTTCTGTAGGATATGTTGTAGCATATGGTGCACGACATCGCGCAGAAATTTTGTTACAAGAAAGTATTTTATTACAACAAATCTGTTATTCATAATTTTCAACAATAATAAATAGTTCACGTAAATAATTATAATATTTCAAACCTGTCTTACCTTTAACTTTTGTTAAAAGTAGTTTTTATAGGGTCACAATTACTAATAGTAGACATGTTATTATTCTGTTTAACGTATTAACAAATATGTAATTAATAATGAAAATAAACTGATGATAACAAACAAAAGATCGTTTTTAAACAAAAATAATGATAATAATAATAATTATAATAATAATAATAATAATCCCCATCTTGAGGCAGTCAGCCTCTGGAGCGCGTTCCTCCGGTTGGTGGATGGAAGAGACCTTCCGCGGGTGTATGGTTCTGGGTTGCTGCGGTGATCGGAGCTTGTGCCTGTGGATGATTGGAACGAAATAAAATAGTTCCCGTGGACCAAAACGCCGAGGAGAACCCCTTGTAAAAAATCTAGGGTAGGTTAACTTTAAAACCTACAATGGGTAATGCTAATAAAAACTTAGTACCCCAGGCCGTGACCTCTCAAAGGAAATTCACCGCCAGTTCTGACTTGATGAAAGTCTGTATAGTTTTATTATAAACTGTCAGATTGGAGAGATAAGGTTCTGGTAAGCGACCAGACCAGTCAGAACGAACATCACCTTCAGATGCCGGCTGAACCAACAGTAGTCGCTAATTTCAGGAAAACCCTGAGGAGGCTAGATCGTATTGGGGACATTTCACAATAAAGTGAACTGGAAAGACTGCAGCGCGTAAGTTGCCCGGATACGCAGCACAAAAGCTGGCAGCGTACTAGTGGAGCTTGCAAATTGCTCCAAAGACAAGGAGAAGCTGACAAAGGCCATTTCACAGGCCATCGAAACGGCAGCAAAGATGCAATTTAGAAAGCCTAAAGTGATCCTAGAGGTAATGAACCTTAAAGCAGTAGCAAATAAAGAGGACGTTACAGCAGCCAATAAAGAGGCCACAATAAACATAGAAAAGACTTTGGTGAACTAAAGTAAGCTATGGTACTGCCAAATTGATGGCAAGAGGGAATAGTACTGGCCGAAATGGATGAGGCTGGTGCCTTGTCACTCTTGAAGCAAGGGACAACCGTGGTCAGTCGGATCAGGTGCCGACTAAGCCGCAGGATCATCATTCAGCGATGCTTCAGGTGGCTGAGATACGGACACACTAAACACGACTGCAATGGTCCAGACCGATCAGGTCTCTGCTAAAGATGCGGAAATGAGGAGCACAATGTAAAGTGTTGCAAAGCCAACTAAAAATGCATGTTATGCAGCAAATCTGTGCATGGAGAAGGCAACATAAATCACGTGCCTGGATCTGGAGCATGCAAAGCCTTCAGACAAGTCTTTGATAAAACAAAACAAAACCAGACAGAATGCCCAGAATTTTTCAAAGAAATAACCGTAGTGCATAAAAAAAGAGACTTTGAGTTAAAAAACAAAACCTCACATTTCAGTGTTTCGAATATTTCCCTACGAAGTCGAGATGGAAAATTAAAAAAAAATTATTGCATATTTGTAGAATTATAACAAATGTATTAAATATAGTTTTTTCATTCTTTTGCCCAAACATAACTTTGATCATCATTTAAAAAATGCAAAATTGCTAACGAACAGTCAGATACATGGATAAAATATAACCATTCTTATGTGTGCACGCGTGTGTCCAGTTTTAATAAATAATATTATTTTTAATGAGCATTGTATAAGTGTATTTAGCACACTACTAGACCTTTATGGCCACAGTATAAGTATTATTCGCTATTCGTATTTCACGTGGCGTTATCCACCGAGAAAACTTTTTGCTCACAGAGATCACAAGAATGCATGAAGCCTTATGGAAATTTTTTTTTTATCAATCCTAAAAAAAAATATTGAAAGTGAATCGACCACATTAGTGATTTGAGTGTATTATAGTAGTGTATATTTTGTTTAATATTTTTGCGTATACGACGAGATTAGTAAAAATTAAAACATGGATTGCTTATTTCAATGGATTGAAATTTTTGTTAAAGAGTTTCTCAAGGAAATATGAACGGAGAAATTGATACAGACGCCCTCCTACTGCAAATTCTATGAGAAAGAAGGGCTGATATAGTGCCCATGAGTGAGCAGTACAGGAACTACGAGCCTTCTATATAGCTCAACGACGTGGAAAATATTTTTTCTAATTTAGTTAATTCTAACATTTTTTGCTTTATTTTCTGCTTCATATCCTTCATGATATCAAGCAAGATTTTTAACAACTAAACTGAGCTGCAAGAAAACTTTTTTTTTTTTTATATACATCAATTCATTCAGCGTGGCTCGTTATATCACGTGCTTAACATACTCCATGCCTTATTTTTTGGTTTAAGGGGGCTCCTGTGACTACCTCTGAGGTCAAATACAAAAAAAAATCAAGTTTTGTTTTTCAATAAACATATGTGTCGAAAGATTATTATACTATTTTGAATGTAATATAAAGTGGAAAAAATTATCATTTTCTGTATATTTTTACTGTTTACAATAAAAGAATTCTTGTTTTGATCAGTCCAGTGCAGACAAGTATAGCAGTGAGTCGGTCGGTATAGCAGTGACTATGTATATGTCTTGTTTGTGTATCGCCTTTGTGTTGTACCTAGTATATCCAGTGTTCCATACGTGTATGTTATCAAAATCCTAACTAAAAGTTAATATAATAGTATTTTTCAAATTTCGTACTCCTTCATTACAAATAATAACAGGTTTAAATTTAAGGCCGTACGAGTTTTAACTTTTTTAAATTTCGCGCGACAAAGTGAGTCATACGTCTACTGCCCACGTAACCTCATAAACTTTTAGACACGACAATTTATTCATTTCTGTCACAAATTTATCGCTAAATTGTCCCATCACCCTCAATTTTTACCCTTAATGTAGCACATTAAAGACAAAGGCTTCATCTACAAAACGTATATACTCATTTTTCTGGGACAGTTTATTTTGGCTTATTATGAACGTAAAACAACTCGTTTTTTACGCTGTCCTATAAGAATACATGTTAGCAGTTACAACTTTGAGCTCAAACATCTCAACATTTTGATCCATATGGGGTATAAATAAGGCCAGCATTAGATTCAGCAAATTTTCTTCTATTAGAAATGGTATATCTCTTTTTGGAAACTTTCATGAAAGAACGCCCTTCAAATCATTAAAAAAAACACAATGGTATTTATAAAGGACATTCCGTATGATAATACTTATGCGATAAGTTCCTGAATTCCTCAGTTTTACCGTAACTTATTGAGATAGAACAATAAATAAAAAATACTTTATTACAAATTTTTTCGTACTCGCACACGTTTAAAAATTTAAAATTTTAAAAAGCCTTTAAAACCATAAAATTAAATTGGAAAGTAATCCTTTTGGAAACTCATACTTTAATCCAAATTTCAAACGTATATTATATACTTAACAAACTTTCAAAACTTAAGTTTGTTTTAACATACAAAAACTGGTCTGTTGTTTACATACGCACTCACGTATAGTGTGGTCCATTATATCCAAATTCATAAAATTAAAGAATTTTGGTTAATTTTATTAGCAGCTGCTTGTTTGTACGACTGTATTCGTTTAATTCTTCTAATTTTACAATATCCATCAAGCCTGGGTAAACTTTAATGAAATTTTAATCCTAGTTGTTATTTTTATTCACTTATTTTAATAGTGTGGAGTTCAAATCGAATTTCGTCTAAGCAATGACAAATATCGTTTTCGATTAACACAGTACGCGACACTGCAGTGTCACTGGTTGTTGTAAGCCAACCCAAAATACACAGAGTACTATGTTGTTTAGCATCAAGATTTATGTGACTTACTTTTTTGGAGTACTATGTATGTTTTAAGTTAACTTGCAAAAGCCAGTAACACTGTTAACTTTATCGCTATCAATAAATATTAATAAAATGTGAGGCCGCTATGAATTAATTTTGTAGTGCAAAATTGGCTCATCAAATGCAACACCTTGCTCAATATTCAGAGTTTTTTCTATCTCTAGAGCAGCAGAAGAATACGCAATTGTATTTTAGACAAAGATTGACTTTAAACCTACTTATATATGATCCACCGTTTTTGTTACATCGTAGAAAATACCTTATTTCTACCTCGGGCGTTTTTGAGAGGTTGGTGTGCCCTCGGTAGAAAAAATAGGATTCGCCACATTAGCACCATCGCACTGTGGTTAAATAGCTCTAGAGACGATGGCACTTTTCCGACGGAAATTACTATTTTTAAATTCTATTGCTTTATGTGTGATCTCACAACTCGTCCCCATAAATCACCAAATGACCCTTCTGTTTATGCGCATTTCATGATGATTTATAGTTAGTACAGCTACAGGTAGGTAATTTACCTGTAATAAACAGTCAATAACTTTCTAGCCTAAAAAAACTGTGAGACATATTGTTGTAAATTATGTAAGAACCCAATTAATACTTTCATGTGCTTCTGTTGTAATGTTACACTCAACTAAAAATTGATTGATTTAAAAAGATGATAACAGCTGATTTAAGTTTTGATGTACGTAGAAATGATTAACCAACGAAGTACGGATAACGCACTGATCAAACGTAAATGTGTCTTCCTCAGATAATTCATTATAAAAAAAATAAGTTTTGACTTTATTGTTAGTATTTTAGTTAGTGGACACAGTATTTTTTGATTAATGTAGCACTATATTCCATGTATAATTATAGAGTTTAGACGTATTCTATATCCTTCACCTCTACCATATTATTATCCCTTCTTTCTTAATTTTTCTAATCTCTTCCCAAGTAAGCAAGTTTTGCCAGCAAGTTTCTAGAGTGAAGTTGCTTTTATATAGGTTAGTTATCTATCCTAGTACGTAATATTTTCTTAAGGCAGCAATCATCCTAAGCACACTTTTGGTTTAGACATCAGGTTTAATAGGAAGTTCACTTTTATAAACAATCTAATGCGTTGAGCTGACTTTTTTTAAAGCTGATGGCGATTTTAATAAAGTAGTCAGATGTTGTCTTCCACTTGCAAAAGAAGCTACTAAAGTTTAAGATATTATTTAAAAAAAATTTAGTTTTCACAGTTAGATTCGTGGCTTTTTGGTGTCATGCCTACTTATTCCAACAAAAATGCTTGAAAAAAAAGTCTGACTATTTTTCGATGGGATAAGAACCAACTCTCTAGTTTCTTCAGATTGAAGAATATCGCGCTTACCGCTAAGCCATTGAAGCTCTGGTCATTGTGCTTGTATAAAAATCTCAGAGATAAACGCTTCAGTTGCATTACAATTTATACATCATATATATATATATATATATATATATATATATATATATGTATGTATATCTGTATTTAAAATAATTAACACAAAAGTAGGGTATCTGTCCCAATTATAGACCCTGTCCCTATGGTGGACCCATTATCACTGTGACGTGGTAGCTGAAGCTATCACGTCACTATATACCTATATTTTTGGGCGAGTCATTGGCGGCTACCGAGTCCTATGATACAGTATATATTTTACAAATGTATCGTTTTACAACACATTCTTAATGTGTGTTCTCGGTGCCGCGGACTACGAGCCAGAGGAGAGAGAAGGACCGAAGACCAGAGAAGGGATTGAAAGTGTGTGTGGTATGATTGGGTGAGCATGTGTGCAAGGTAGAGAAGGAGAGAGAGGCGAGGGCTCGCGACACGTGAGAGAGGTGTGAGCACCGAGCGGCCGCGTCAATTCCCTAGTTTTGGAAACCTCCAAAAATTTACCAGTTTTTAGGCGTGTTGGAGATTTTTCGTATAGACGGGAGGGGCGCCCGCATCTGTCGAAGTGCACTGCCATAACGAGTCAGTACCGCGAGAGCCATCAGAGAGAGCAGAGTCAAGCAGCCACGAGAGAGAGAG